>NC_044191.1:884210-1227975 GCF_900880675.1 Sparus aurata | reverse complement strand
CCCCCCCCCCCCCCCAGCGCAGTGCCCCAACATTAAAACCCTGTTGTGATTTTGTAACATGATATCCTGTGTTAGCAGAGCGGGCAGATGCATTGTGGACTTCCCCTGCATCAGTCTGACCATCCTGCGCTGTGCACTGTGGGGCTGTGGCTGCACATACCCTGCCGGTGAATGTCTGGCTTTATTAGCATCAAATGGACTTCCTGACTCAAGTCTCTGGAGAGCAGCCAATCAGACAGAGCACTCTTAAAGACACAGAGCACATAGTAAAAGATATGGATAGGTCAGTGGAGAGATGCAGTTCTCCCTCTGTATTATTAAAGCAGTTTATCTCTAACATGCATGAATCTGGCTAATTAGCCTTTCACATAGAAGCATGATATAAATATACCAAGCATTTTGCTCTACCTCTGTGATGCAGTTAGTTTGACAACACGTTTGTCATATTTATCTTCACTTCCAGTTGTTGCCTAAATGGGAAGCTTTCGTTTGTTTTCCATATATTCTGTCCTACAAAGTGTAAGCACAGTGAAGTTTTGTGTAACAGTTTAAGAGATTGACCTGATGCCTTCATTTTAATCCTTAAGACAATAATTTTGACACATGATATGCACATACTCCAGTCTGCCTTTGGATTCTTCCTAGAGAACAGGGAAATGTAGTCGGTTTGTTGAAGAAAATTAATGTTGGTTAGGCTTTTCACTGTCCACCATCCAAGTATCCAATGTGGTTAGACTAATAGTCCAACTGCTAGTTGATCTAAAGTAAATATTTATTATGAAATCAATATGATAAATTAAAATCTACATTGGAATGTTGTTTAAACTTTGCTTTAACACCAAACTGCATGATTTCTACAAGTCAGACGTGTTGGTTGTCTCTCTCTCTACAGGAGCAGCAAGTGCAATATGGCAGCTTTTATATTAGTCGGTTTTCACAGAAATTATATGTTTCTATGGTATATTATTTTGTGTGTGGTAAACAAAACGTCTTTAGGATTTAAGATTCCAGTCTAAAACACTTTTGACCAATTCGTTTTGGCTTTGTAGAGAAGAACTGATTATAGGATAATACAAGTGTTGAAACGCCTCTATCATCAAGGCCAACATCCAAATAGGGTTTTAAAAATCTGCTATCAGTGGCCTGCATCTAAACAGGTAGGAGTATCAATCTTCACTCATACATCTCTCTGTAAAAAGGTCTATTCATCTGCTTCTTTCCCATCTGAGCCATTGTATTTTTTGTATATTTGTCTTTCCCACGACCAGCTCAGGGTGTAACCTGTAGTCAAATGAACACAGTTTGTAATGACACACTTTGATCAAGTCTAGTGTGTCTAAGACCTGAAACTGTTGTGGTTTGAAGCAGAATGTGAGGCTGGCTGAATGTTGCTGCAGGGGAAGTCAGTAACCTGATATGAGAGTGAATCAGTGGCTCTCTTTGCAGACATACTGTACATGAGGCCAGCTGTTCTTGTCTAACACCTGTCCACCCCAATAACAGGTCCAATCTCACACTGGAAGACCATTCTCTCAGCTGCATTATGTACTCAAAATGCATTCAAGTGTGTGTCTGTGATTTTCTGTGCCTGCAAAATTAGCATACATTTTTAAGCAATTCATGTTTTTGATCATCATATTCCAGTAAGCATTTACTGGCTCCTCTTTTAAAGTCTCATTTTAAGTGGTTGATAAAAGATTCCATCTATTCTTGTGTCAGGGTGTTATGATATGGGGGGGGGGAGCTTATTTTTTGGCCTCTAAATGGAGCATGGCCACCTGTTTAAAATGTACATGTCAGTTACATTTAGTACAAACCATTTCTTTTGTTATACTGTATATTTCTTCATTCTATACTTCCCATGATAGCAGTCACTGAAATCTATCTATATGCACTTGCTTCTGTTTGCACCTTCTAATAATGCTTTTCACTACTCACTCTGTGCAATGACAGAGTAAGAGACTAGTAATTCACTGTAATACACACAGGTGCCCAAACATTCCCCTCTGGCAAACCAAAGCTGAAACCTAACTGTGGGCCATGGGGCCAAAAGCAAACACCTATTGTGTTGTATTGTATCGTTAAAGGTCCCATTTGTAAGAAAAGTTGATTTTTGAGTCTCATTCCCAACTCTTCAAATACTGACGCTTTGGGGTCTTAGGTCTGGGCAGTCACCATCCCACAGTGTCAGTTTTTAATGAGTTGGAAATGAGACAAAAAAAAAAACAAATCAACTTTTCTTGCGAAATAGGACCTTTAAGATGGAAAATGGTGCAAGTGGCGAAAGTGTCACTTTGCCTGCCGAGCCCAGATATGAAAAATGTGTGAGATGCCTACAGAGCATTTTAGACTCACAGCATTGACTGTTATTTATATTATATATACATATATATATATATATATATATATATATATATATATATATAAATATATATATATATATATATTTATTTAGCAAAAGCGCTGGCAGTAATCTAATGATCTGAAGCTAAAAACCAAAGTAATGTACGTTTTTTTGTTGGTTTGTTCTACATTAATCAGGGCAAATAACTAAGTGCTGGATCACCCAGGTTAAAACACAAATTATCAGATTTCTGTTACTCACAGCAATGACATAAAATGACATTAAAAGAACATTTTTGACAGTGTCTGACAAACAATGCACGGTTTAAAATAAAGAACACACTTTCACCAGTTTATTTTGTTACTAATTTGTATCTAAGAAATAAGTAGCCTATACCTCTATAAAATTATGAAATATGAAATATTTTGGGAAATAAGTTAAAGTTCACCATCATTACATTCATTTAAATCCAAAGACCATGCTTCTTTATCAGGTTTCTTCCCTGTTGACAGTGACAGCGTCTGTTATGGTTTTCCAAAGTGGGCATATTTTATGATCGAATTACACCAGTGACATCACAAGTAATTCTGTTAAAGCATTATAACCTCTGAGCAGGACTGAGGCGGGCGTGTCTCTCCTAGCAGCATCTGTTTCCTTTTTATAATATTGATCTATCTGCTGGAGGCTGAGTGCTGAATGCTGCAGTGTCCTGAGAGATGCTGAGTCAGGGCAAGCAGCACTGGTTCAACAGGGCTTCACAGAGATTGCGTGGTATTCTGTAAGCACACTGTGGGAACTGCTTCATCATGATGGGTTACTGTGCTAATAAAAAGCCATACCAGCAAAATCTCCTCCCAGTTTGCTAAAAGGTTTTTCATGCATTAAGCTCCAGCTGACCTGCTCAAGCTGACACCACAAACCACTCAATCCACATGCTCCATCTGCCCAAAGAAAGAGATCAATGAATAATTGATTTGTTATAGCACAAAGGCAACAGACTGAGAAGGAACAAAATTAAGATCAAAGAGGATATCTACAAAGCCCTGAGACTGTCTGTGACATTATTACTGGAATATGTTTACATTTTAGGGCCGAGTTATCTAGTCAGTGTTTGTGGAGCTGTTTCCATGAGTGAATGGTCTAAGTTCCCCCTGCAGAGCTCAACCTAGCCAAAAATGTTTTGACAAGCAACCAACCAAAAACTCCTAATTATGCTGAAGATTGTTGAATTCCTTTCATTTCACTTGAATTTAATTAGAATAAAATGTAGTCTTAACAAGACAAAGATCATATGCAAGCAATAATGTCAATCAATGGTTAAATTGCATTTTTGGTAATGTAGGCTCCAGGTTGTGAAGAGGAAAAAGAATGTGTGGAATACAAAAATGTGATATCTCTGATTCTGCTAAATTTCATAATTTGTAAGATGTCTTTTCAAAACATTGTGCCTACATTACCCACAATGAAACTAAGCCACTTGAGTGACATCACTGGAGGATATTTATCAGATAACATGCAGCTTCCTCTGGAGCCACAAAAGGCTTTATACCACTTTTTTCACATAAGCAGTAGTACGGCCCAACACCTGTAAACATTCTTTAATGTGTAAAATTGGTGGAGTTATGCTTTAATTAAGCAGCAAACACTGAGTTCAGCTTAAGCTGCCAGAAATATCATGAACCAAACTGGACCAACTATAATGCACTAGATGAAGCAATTAGGAATTGATAGTACGATTCACTCTGAGGGAACATAAATATGTGTACCAAATGTCACTGCAATCCATCCAAGCAACTATCGAGATATTTCAACTCTTGTGCCATTATAAACACCCCAAATATTATACCCAGGACTGATCACTGTGTCCTCTATGCTACAACAGTAAAGCTTCACATTGTGAGAACTGAATGGGGCAGATCTTGACAATATTGTTGTTGATACAAAGACAAATTTGATACACCAAAATGTCTCATTGCCACAACAATGTTATTTTAGACAAACGTTTACTCCCTCCTTTGGGAAACACTTGAGGGCCAAGTTCACAAAGAAATGGTTTTAATAGCTCTGCACAGATCTCTGACCTCAACACCATCAGGATGAACTGAAATACAGAATATTGACAGCATAAGAATTGGCCATGGTTTTGGATTGAAATGTTGTCAGTTTTATGAATAATATTCAGGTGCACATATTGCATTTGGTCATGACTCAATCAGTGGACATATTGATTAAAATACATGGAAATGTTATCCTCTGACATTGCTATGAAATGAGCAGAGCTCAGATAACTTAGAAAGGCCCAAATTAAAGGCTTCAGCATTTGAAGCAGAATAAATTTAAACCATGACAGTTGTTAAAAACATCCAACAGTAGTGATCAATATTCAGTGTACTGGACAGAAGCTACATTTTTAGAGTCTCTGGTCATAAGATAGTCTAGGCCACTTTCTAACATTATTTGGTGGATGCTCCCTTTCAATCCAGCTTCGATAGCACTTGTTTAAGGCTGTCAAGGCCAAAAGCAACTCTGCCCCTCTCTTACTACATCACAAGGAAATAATTTAGCGTATATCTTAAAATAAAGTTAACATGTTTTGCCACATTTGTGAAATGCGGCTGATGTGCATACTAACAATGACCTTCACATACAATTAAATTGCATTGTCAAATAGATTTTACAATATCGATGCCAGGATGTCATAGAAACATTTATATTAAATGTATGTGAAACTTAGTCACTAACATAAAAGGTTCATACTGGGCATAGCTCTACAGTAAAGGCTCATTGGTCATTTGCTTGTATCCTGACTCATCGTCTCTGTGATATAGCTCTCTCATGAAGCAAAGAGAGGAGTCTTTGTGTCAGATGACAGTGCACACACAGTAGAAACAATGTGCATGACCTATATACTGTATGATATGACAGGTGATGTTGCTGTAATTACACACAGGTCCAGGTTGAGTGAATATGAATTCATGATAACGCTATCTAGATTTAACGAGTTACATTCAATGAATTTCTATGCATACACTCACAGAAAGCCTTTAGTAGTCTGCACAACAACTAATCTACATACAAATGCATGGTATGCATATATACCATAAAGGCTGGGTCGCTCCATGGAAAGCTTAAGCCCTGTACTAATGCACAAAAGTCCACAACACCCACTGGAAAACCGTATTGTCATGGCGACAGGCAGCCACCTGGGAGTGATGTGCCCCCCTCTTCAGACAAGGCTGTGGCAACTGTATGCATGAGTGCTGGCGTCACAGCCACATTCCTGCTAGCATTCAGATTAACTATTAATAAGCCCATCTGCCCTCATTCCAAAACTCTGTCTTACAGGATACAATTCAGTACAATTATTTCATTCAAGCCAGCATACAGACTAGAGGAGTACACAAGATGTGAGGTTTGGTGTTAGGCCCATCCTGTGTACAAGAATGTCTTGGATTCTCCATCAGTTTATTATATCTGACTTTACTGCAACACTACTTCACCATAACATATGATCAATGCCATTATGTGTTACTGTAAGGGCACTGCTGGGATATATTAGCCTTGATGATAATTACAGGCCTACTGTTCACTATGTTCATACCTAAGATCAAAATGTTCCTCGGGATGACTTTTGTTTTTATTTACTCAAATGTAATCCCACACAAACCTTTGTTCACTGACACTTTATGAATATGCTTTTGCTTAATGGTTTCAATCGAGCACCATGAAGGCTAAAATGCAGCTTTTCATTTCAGACAATCTACATCAGCTCATTACCACAAACTGCACCAGAGAAAGGGGATGTGATCGCAAAATGTAGCTGCGTGTTATGTTGTGTTAGCTGAGGTGAAAAGCTATAGACCAAGGCACATGACTGAAAATCCCTGTTGTAACCACCGCTCTCATGTTCAGCCCTGCGACAGTGTCCGCCACAGAGGCTTTAGCCAAACTGGACCATTGTATTCTATTAGTCAGCCACGTGGGCTGTGGCTAACTAACCGTTGACTGGGGTCGCTGTCTCATAACTGATCGAATCAAAATGTTTTCCTTCGATCGACGAAATGAAATGTTTCACTGTCTCAAACAGGCGCTTACATGCGGCTGTGAAATACAGAATGAAATCTGTTGTGTCGCATTTCTATTCCGCCATCATGGGGGAAGTAGGCCAACGTCTACAGATTACACGGTAGTCACACGTTTGAGATGAATGTGACTGACAAACGAACTGGACCAATAGCGGATGAGAACGTGAACATTTGATTGGTTTAATGTTTTGTCTGTAAAGTATTCTTGGGAAAATGAACCAATAGACGTTCGAGCAGAGACGTGAAGGGCGGGTCCATCTAAAGTATAAAGGCGAGCATGAGCCACTGGAGCGCGCATACAGAACAGCAAAGTCAGTCATCGAAAGGTCTACCCTACCTCCAGCGAAAGAAAATGAGGGAAATTGTGCATCTTCAAGCCGGGCAGTGCGGAAACCAGATTGGTGCCAAGGTTAGTAAATTGATGTATTAGCCTTTTGAGTATTATATCGAGTCATTTTAGCCAGTAACACCGTGTTCTATTGTCTTGGAGCCGGCGCTTTGTGCCGGTGCGCGTCCCAGAAACCACACCCTATGAATATCAATGTGTCCTACTTGTGAAGTTTGTCCTTTAATGTTTAATCCAAACACATATACTGCTTGGTTCCTGTTAATACGTCGAAGTATAGACGAATTTAAATACATTCTCACATTTTGGCGTGTTATGATTTCTTTTGATATAATGCCATTTATCTGTTGTAGCATACATCTTTGAACCGCCAGCATAAATATCACTTAAAATGTTACAAACGGGGTTCCTGTAAGCGAACTAAAGTCATATCACCATTGTCCGTCAGCAGGCCACCTTTACTGCAATGCGAACAAAAGGAAGTGTTTGTCGTCTGAATAGTGCTCCTACGGAAATACTAACATCATTACTGTGATGTTTGTACGAAATTATTTTTGTGGTAGAAGCATAATTTTATATTCTAAGGTGAAAGTGAACGGTTTTTGTAACGTTTCCCATTCAATGAGGCCTACTGAGGAGCGGGGTTCAGCTGCGCCGGATTTTGCCTGAAGAAGGCGGTGTTGGCGGTTAGTGACGTAACTAGGAATTTTCAAATTCATAGCTGCTGAGTCGCAGCCAATAGGGGGTCAGGGCGCGCGCGCGCGGAAGGGAGCATGGCGGGAAGTTGTGTTAAAACAATTCGATAATAGGCGTTGATTAGATCTGACATTTATATGCCAATAAAACGATAATTGGAACACTGCACATTAGTGGATGCAGTGTTTAGATTTGTTTAAGGGTACACAGGGTTTACATATTCATCTTTTTACAGTTTTGGGAGGTGATCAGTGATGAGCACGGCATTGACCCAACTGGCACATACCATGGTGACAGTGACCTGCAGCTGGACAGGATCAATGTCTACTACAATGAAGCCTCGGGTAAGTCTAGTGCATTCCTGATTTTATTTGCACACTCTGACTACTTTTTTTCCTTTTCTCTAACATCTCTTCTGCCTTTTTATAGGTGGTAAATATGTCCCCCGTGCAGTGCTGGTTGATCTGGAGCCAGGCACCATGGACTCTGTGAGGTCTGGACCTTTTGGCCAGGTCTTCAGACCAGACAACTTTGTATTTGGTAATTTTGTGCAAATTTAACAAAATGTTCAGCTGCTACTCATTATGTACCACGAGTCCTGTGAAACTTAATCTTGATTCTTGTCTTCCAGGCCAGAGTGGTGCTGGCAACAACTGGGCAAAGGGTCACTACACTGAGGGTGCAGAGCTGGTGGACTCTGTCCTGGATGTGGTGAGGAAGGAGGCGGAGAGCTGCGACTGCCTGCAGGGTTTCCAGCTCACACACTCTCTGGGTGGTGGTACAGGCTCTGGTATGGGCACCCTGCTCATTAGTAAGATCCGTGAAGAGTACCCCGACCGAATCATGAACACATTCAGCGTGGTGCCTTCCCCAAAAGTATCCGACACAGTAGTTGAGCCCTACAACGCCACACTATCCGTTCACCAACTTGTAGAAAACACAGATGAGACCTACTGTATCGACAATGAGGCCCTGTACGATATCTGTTTCCGCACGCTCAAGCTCACAACCCCTTCATACGGTGACCTCAACCACCTCGTGTCTGCTACCATGAGCGGTGTCACTACCTGCCTCAGGTTCCCCGGACAGCTCAATGCTGACCTGCGCAAGCTGGCTGTAAACATGGTGCCATTCCCCCGTCTGCACTTCTTCATGCCAGGCTTTGCTCCACTCACAAGCAGAGGCAGCCAGCAGTACAGATCGCTCACTGTGCCAGAGCTCACCCAGCAGATGTTTGATGCAAAGAACATGATGGCCGCCTGTGATCCACGACACGGCCGCTACCTGACAGTGGCTGCAATCTTCCGTGGTCGCATGTCCATGAAGGAGGTGGATGAGCAGATGCTGAACGTGCAGAACAAAAACAGCAGCTACTTTGTTGAATGGATCCCCAACAACGTGAAGACCGCTGTCTGCGACATTCCTCCCCGTGGCCTCAAGATGGCTGCCACCTTCATTGGTAACAGCACAGCCATCCAGGAGCTGTTCAAGCGCATCTCCGAGCAGTTCACAGCCATGTTCAGGCGTAAAGCTTTCCTCCACTGGTACACCGGTGAGGGCATGGATGAGATGGAGTTCACCGAGGCAGAGAGCAACATGAACGACCTGGTGTCTGAGTACCAGCAGTACCAGGATGCCACTGCTGAGGAGGAGGGAGAATTTGAGGAGGAGGGTGAGGAGGAGCTGGCATAAATGCCATTTCTACAAATCTCTGCTGTTCAATCTCTGCCGTGACATGTAACGTTCCAAGTCTTTCCAGTTTTCAGTGTTCTGTCTGCTGTTCATGTTAAATTCTTCTGCATATTTGAAGTCTGCCTTCATGTTAATAAAAGTTCTTCTGCATATTTGGTGTCTTGGATTTTCATTCTGAGATTAGTTATTTGCATAGTAATGGAAGTAAGATTTGAGTTGATGCACTCACTGTACATAAAGTGTTGCTGCATGTCTGGTGTTTTGCTAGAAATGAGCAATCATTTAAAACCTTGTGGTGCCATTACATAATTTGTAAGAATGCCGTTAAAGCAAACCAGAAATGCATGTCAAGGTGCTAGTGGTGTGTAATCCAAACTACATTTATGAAGCAGTTGAACCAGAGATCAGTGCAGATTAATTTACAATACCAGATCAAAGTCCATTAACTACTGCACGCACACACAGCTTTGTTCACAAGTTACACCAGAGCATGACTGTTCACATGCTTGCATCACATGACATTTTTTAACATTGTTCATGGCCAGAATATCTGATGTGAATTTCTTTAATGAAAGGGTGTGTACAGAATGAAAATTATAAAATGGTGTTGAAAGTTCTCAGTCATCCAGGTCATGGTAAGTCTAAGTGCTGTATTGTAGGCAACTGCACTACTTAAATACTATAGATTACCTCTAACAATGTCCCAATATGGTAGCTTACTCTCTGGGAGTTTGTCATTGCGGTCACCAGGTGGCAGAGTTGGCTAAGCAATTCTTTTCCACAAGAAGTAGGTGAGGATGCTTATAGTCAATGCCAACAGTGTCCAACGGCACACTTTCTTCACTTGACCCTCCAAGCCCTGCTTCTCTCCAAAGCGTGACACAAAACCACTCTGTCAAAAACAAATAAGGACATTTCAATTCCAAATGAAATTATATGCAATAGTACAATGCTTGGAGTCATATGTATAATTTGAAAAATTCGTTTGAAAATGTGTCATTAAAGTACAATAGAAACTGAAATGATGGGAGCCTTAATGCTCCAGTGTCATATTCTGTTTCAGAAATGTTTTATTGTTAAGCTTTAATGCACATTACTTATTAAACATGTTTTAGCCAAAATATCACAAACTTTCTGACAGCAAAATGTGTAACTAATACAAGTATTATGGAGTAATGTGAAGCCTGTGATGTGCACTGGTAGCTTGTGCTTGATGTGTGCAGAAGTGGAAGGAACAGAGCGGTCAACGGGGTACCATATTTTGACCCCCTTGCAAGTTAATCCAGCTCTGGCAACAATGTCCAAATGTATGGGGATCAGACTATAACATAAGTGGAATTATTTCTGTGTAACACTGAGCTTCAAAAACTCCAGGCAGTAGACAGCAGAACTAGTGTTTAACTCAGGAGTAACCAACACGGTGCCCGCGGGCACCAGGCAGCCCCCAGGTACCACATGAGTCGCCCTCAGGCCTCTTCTAAAAATGAAAATGGAATATTGATATTGTCTGTTTCCCACCTTGTTAAGTCATTGTTGATAATTATTGTGAGAAATCATTAATGTGATCAGTGTCTTCACGAGTATCATTAATAATCATATATAACTAAAGGCAAACTGAGCAAATTAGTTTTTTTCAGAAGAGTGTATAAAACTGGTAGCCCTTCATATGGCTCAGTACCCATGAAGTGGCTCTCAGTTTCAAAAAGGTTGGTGACCCCTGGTTTAACTCCACTAATATTATATCTTAGTGTAAATCTACCAATGACAGTACTGCACAGCCTGTGAGAACAAAGTACTAATGTGACATCACTTCTCTGCTTGGGCACACAGAAAACACATTTAAACAGTCTGTGTTAAAACAAGGCCATATGAGGTTAGCAAATGTTGGGATTTTACCTGGTTCTGATGAGGGCTGAGTTATGAGGTAGTCGCTTAAAAATCTGTCATGTATACTGTTATTGGGGTTGTTTTATCTTCTGTGTAGAGGTACATATTGACACTTACCCATCCTCCCTTGTTTCGTATCTCAGGGCAGATGACCCTCTCCACATAGGCCCCCACACACTCCTTCAGCTGTGGTAGGACCACCAACATGCCTCTCTCATGGCAATGAAGTGCCATCTGGCCAGCCAGCACATACACCGACAGCACTGCGCTCCACGCCAGGTCTCTGTGCTGCCCCCTGGGGATGGGGGGAAAGAAGTGCTCATCCAGGATGCTCATGAGCATGGTGCAGGCTGTGTTCTCCTTCACATCCTGGAAGACGCGAGGCCAACGCCTGAAGAAAATGGGGAAGCGAGTGAGGAGCTCGTCTCCAGCGTGGCGCAGGGCTGCAGTGCAGGCTGTAGGGGCTGGGCCCATGGTGCCATCGGCCCCCCCTGTGGTTACATAGTCTATGTAGTCATGGGCCATCAGAAAAGCCTCTCTCACCAGCGGGTCAGGACTGTTCAGGCCCAGTCTGGCCTCTGACACCTCAGACTGGCACATGGTGGCTTCTAATTGCTCCTTCGCTAATCAGCAAGTTGTATACTCAGTGGGCCACAGGTGACAACTTCATCGCCAAGCAGCATAGGTGTGGGGATGCTGTTAATAGAACATTTTAAGAAATTGCAGTTTAGAGAAGATGAGAATAAATATGCATACTGCAGGAAATAAAGTGTTTGTAACTTACCTACTCTTCCATAAGAAACACAAATGGTATCAAGGCACACGACACAACAATAAAAACAGAAATCGACAGCACGTAAAAGAGGGTTGGGGTCCAGAGGACTGTGTCTGTACAATAAGTTGCAGTAAGACTGGGTCACCCAGTCCCCTTGCTGGCTAATTATAGAGCCCTTGTCAGAAACTGACACTGATCTCCCTGCATGCCAAATCATGGCCGTCCTAACATAGCACCATTCCAACACTAGAGGCAGGGTGAGTCAAAGAGCAGAGGCCAGACTTTTAGCTTTACAAGAGCTAAAGGAATCTACGTATTGATGGCTTTCAGTTTTCTGTGAGTTATTAACATCATACAAAATGGTTTTGTGCAAAGGAAATGCACATGAATATGATTTGGTCACTTCTGTTTAATTTAATTCACTGTGTTTGTATTTTGAGCATTCAGCTGATACAACATCTGTAGTCTTATCTTGCTTTGTTATGTTGAAGAATGATGTTGCTGATGCTGATGAGCTCATTATAAAATGGAAATGGTGAATGGAACTTCATTTGCGATGCGCAGCATACATCTAAAAACTTCAACAGAAAGTGTTTGAGTGGTAAGTGGTTCAGCTGGAAACTGTTACAGTGAGGTAACTGCACACATTGCTACTGATGTGAGCAACATGTCTGCCCTAACACTTGTTAAAAGGGAGCATTCTGTAGTTTTGTTGGAGAAATGTTAATGAGCAGAGAAAGATCTTCATTGGCTGATTTCTTTCTGCCTAAACAAACTGAATAATCAAACTCTCTTTGTTTTCATGACTGAATAAACTGAATAAAGAAATGGACTTTAAGGGAAAACACAATTTATACTGTTTTGCTTTGTATGTGGGCAGACCCTGCCACCTTTTTAACTTCAAACAGTATCCTGGGACCTTCATTTCCTCTGAGAACTACTTGTTTATTCATTTATAAAATTAAATTCATATTTCTGGGTTTAAATATTTAAATTCTTACTTTAAATTTCCTACATAGTGTCCCTTTAAAGGGTCGTGTTCATTGTGAACGTTATGTGAAACTCGCTTTTTTTATTCGTCAAAAGTGTCAGACATCATACAATTATAGAAAATATAAGATGTTAAGACACTACATACATAGAAATTATTTAGATAATATAGAAATTAAAGGAAGCCAGTTAGGGACATAATGTGAAACTGTAGCCTAAGGGAGCTATACACTCTTTATACACAGCTCATGCATGGATGCTAAATAATATAAACAGTAATGGGTTTATACATTGTATTGCAGGTGGATGGATTATACCAGATTACACATGTGTACTTTCACTGGTTCTGGACCTAAATGGCCTGCTGAAGGAAGAAACTCCTCCTCATTCTCTGCTCTGGCCTTCAGACAGTGGTTACTTCTCCCTCTGTTGCTTTACGTTATAGACAGACAGATATCTCAAAACAAGGACAAATGACCAGACTGTGTGCATGGAGAAACACCCCCAAAAAGGAGCCTATGTTGTTTTACTTATTTGAGTGAAGTGAGCCTTTAAAAGTGCAGCATGACTTGTATTTCACCACATGGGAGCAGTAATGTATCACTAGAGACACACTACCGCTCATTAACCATTGTGTGTGTGTGTGTGTGTGTGTGTGAACTTATACTCATAACCACTTGTTAACAACGAACTTCAAAACAAAAGCTGTTTCAGCACTTAGTCATACGTGCAGGCCAATTAACATTTCCCACATGTTCATCAGTGATTTCACCTCTCTATGTACTTAATATATATGGAAATGCAAACATGGAGAAGTGTTTTAATTAAATTCTAGAAAATGTATTTAAATTGTGGGTAATGGCTGCGCAATCTCTCCCATGGACTAACACTCAGGCATGCATGGCTAAATCTACATTGTCCTTTAAGTGTTTCCTCTCCTTTTATGAAATGGCTTTATGTGTCACATGGGGATCAATCAAACGCTCTGCGTATGGCATTTATGTACGTTGTTAATATACTGATTTATAGCAGAGCGAAGACATGATCAAGTGGTACCATTAGCAGCTCTGTGTTCTCTGGCCATCTGGCGCAGCATATATTGTAAATGTGCATGGGAGGGAAGATAAGGCTAACCATCCAGAAAGAACCCCAACCAACCCCCTGCACACACACACACACACACACATGCACACACACACATGCACACGCTCTCTGTCTCCCTCTCTCTCACACACACACACACACACACACACACACACACACACACATGCACACGCTCTCTGTCTCCCTCTCTATCTCACACACACACACACACACACACACACACTACTTCAGATGTACTATGAGAGTGAGTGTGTAAAATGGCTACCTGGTTGTTCATCATTGCTGAACCAGGGAACAGGGGAAGTGACATGGGTGATAGAGGCTCCTATCAGGCCTATGTGGCAACATCTGCAAGCATGGGAAACTTCCTGTCTCCTGTAGAGAGGTTTCTCATGTGTAGACAGTTGCTTTGGAACGGAAGGTGCACGATTGACAGGAAACATGCTGTAACTCACTGTAGCCACTTGACTCCAGGGACCTTTTTGTCTTGCATTATACTAGCACCTCTGTGAGGCCGTGGTCAAACGCAAAATGTCAGCTTGCTGATGTTTGGTAGGTACAATGTCTACCTACAGACTGTTTCAAATAATCGGGCATAGCCTCAGAATCTGAATAGTAAAGCAAATGAGGAAGTGCGCTCTGCATTCTCTCTGAGAGTCAGCGAGGGGTACTGCACTGGATGCTAAAGGAAGTCTGACTGTGTTGTAGTCTATGCTGCACAGTCACCAGGATAAAATGTTGGCAGTTATCATTTCAGAACACCACTCAGACTAGGCGGTTTGTATTTGTCATAGGCCTACATATCATATTGACATGAATTGGTGCAGGATCCCCGCACTCAAAGGGCAGTGTGAATGGGGCTTCTCTTCCTTGTTTTTTGTGTCTAAGCCTAACCAGGTAAAGTAACCAAATAAAGAAATGTAAGGTTTCAACATATCTGTTTTTTGCAGTAATGCACACCGCCAACATTTATTCTGGTGTTCGCGTTGGTTTGATGAGAAAATGACCTCACTTCATTTTATTTTTTTACATCACTAGTTTCTCCTAATGAGTTCATGGTCCCAGTTACTACTTTCAGTTTTTCTTTAATACAGTATGGTAGTTATATAGTGAATTATGGTCCCATCAGGCCCTGTACACACAGGGGTATTTCTTAAAACAAAGCTTTTTTATGCGTTTTGGCCTTCCGTACACATGTAAACAACGTTTCAGGTCACTGAAAATGGAGCTTCTGGAAAACTCCTGCCAGGGTGAAGATATTCAGAAAGTTTACATGGCAACCTTTCGATCAGGATAGAGGTGGGATTGCAGTTCCTCTAGTTCTCAGTCAGATCCAGCCCTTGCTCCTCTCCAGCTCCACCCCCTTTGTCCAAGTATGGTCACTTCTGGCTCCAAAAATACAAGATGGCTACAGCCGAAATGCCAAACTCACAGCTTCAGAACAGTAGTCCACAAACCAGTGGATGACGTCTAGGTGGCTAGGTCTACTTCTTTTATACAGTCACTGTGTCCGAAATCACTTCACTCATTCACACCCTCCCTGCTCATAGGGAGTTCAAATAAATGGATACCTCCATAGGACACTGTTCCGGTCAGCACAGTGCATGGCACTTAGGTAGTGTCCATCAGTTGCACACTATTTTTCATGATGCATTGTGGGATACTTTGGGTCATCTGTATGGGGTATAATAAATCTCACTTTACATTCAGACAGCACAACAAAATGTCACATTTACTGTATAGTCCACGTTATAGGGGGCAGTGAGTGATTTTGGACACAGCCCATGGGTATACCCATGTCCACTATCTTAGTTTTACATGTTAGCATGCTAACATTGGCTGACGGGCACTAATCAAAATGGCTGATACCAATACATTAGTTTTGCCATTTTATACTCATTAACCAATATATTGGGAAAATTTGAAATTTGATGTTGGTGTTAGCTTAGAGGTACATGAGTGAGTACACCAAATTTTATGGCAGCCCCTCTAAAAGTTGTGAAGACATTTAACTTAAAATCACACATTTTTACCTCATGGTGGTGCTAGAGGGACATTCACATGTAGGAACCAAGAATATGTGCACTACACCAACTAACAGACATTGCTGCCCCTCAAGCCACGCTGCTAGGGTGGCAAAAACTTGCTTAGGAGTCACAGGCCCAACAACATGGCCAGATTAATCTACTGGATGGAGCCACTGGCCCCCACCCTGGCATCTTAATTACTTCTACAGATCAGCCTAACAACCAGACAAGCAGCTCCAGAGCATTATCTGTAATAATGATTTATTAATTCTCATTCTTTTGGAAGCAATAATGCCCACAGTCAGTTTCAGGCTTCTCAAACATTAATATATGCTGGTTTTCTTTGTGTTCTAGTAAACTCATTATCTTTGAGTTCTCGAATGTTGTGTCGTCTGAAATGCTGTTTGCAAATGCTAACTTGGACTTTGTGTAATTTAGATGGGCACTCCCACAATGTTTTTTTTTTAACATTATCCTAAATGATTCATTGATTAATAAAGAAAATAACCGGCAGATTGATAAATTAAATAAAACCAGCAGGTGCCTAGCTGGGCTTCACTTTATTTTCAGCTTTTAATCCTTACCTATTGTTATACATTTTTTTGTCTTATTGGTGAATTGAAATTTAGAAACTAAATTGATTTGTGTATTATCAACAATAATTGAAAAGCATAGCTGTAACCTTGGGTCAGGGGATAATAGTTTTTTCCCAACAAAGGAGGAGATGAGAAGGGCCAGATCGGCTGTATGGTGGATGCTATAATCACGGTTCACACCCTCCTCCTTCTTACACACAATGGTTCCATTTCTGTCATTTTCATCCCTGCTGAGGTGTTTTTGTCAGCACATATCTGCTCCAGGACGTCATGTACAAAGTATCTTCTATAATTTAATCCAAAACATTACAAAGCTACCCTCTCTGCTAATAGAGGAACACAATGCAAATTGCAGAGGAGTTTTTAACTGAAGGCGACAGTGATCAGTGAGACGAGGTGTGACACAGAACAAATTTAACCACTTTAGCAGAAACAGTGTGGACTTGCTCTGCTGAATGGAACAATGCAGTGTGTGCGCTGGTGTGTGTATGTGTGTGTTTGCCTGTTATCTTCAAGCAGCATAAGAGTATCTCTTGTTCTCAGGAAGTGGCTTATCAACATCTACACAGAAGTTGAAATGCACTTTGAAGTTCCTACCCACTGCAAAAAAAAAGAAGGCTCCAGCACAAGCTGCAAGGTGACAGAGAAAGGTTGAACAAGGCAGACGGATGAAAACAGACCTCCTCCTGCTCCTCCCCACCAACCCGCAGTCAAACAATTGCGATCTCCACGCCTCTTTGTTCAGGACTCCCATCAGCCTCGCAGCGGGGGGTGTGGTCAGAAAGAGGAGGAAATTGCTGTGAATTTGTGGGTAATTGAAAACTCCTATATCCCCCTGTGTCTCCATCTCTACCTGCTTTAAAAACCTCCACACCCCTGCTTCCTCCCTGGCGCCCACCTTCTATACCAATACACTCCTAATGGCAGCCCTTCCCCATCCTGTCTTCCATCTCCCACTGGACTGAATTGATGCAAACGATTGCGCGTCCATTTGCTGTCTAGAGGAGAGGTGACCCACTTGTGTGGTTTGCTCGCTGTCTCCTGCCCCACCTTCTCCCAATTGCAGGTATTGATGCCCTGCCATTGTTTCCCCCCTGCCCAGGGGGTGGAGTGGTTTGTAGGAAAATTGGGGGACCCCTCAGGTGTTTGATGGCTTTTATCGATTCGCACCAGACTTTCCAGCTCCCATTTACCCTCTGCTATGCTCTACAAGCTTTTTAGATCCTGGCTGTATCTGCTGCTATTGTTAAGTGGCATTATTCTGTTCTACCAATGCACAAGCACATGTTTTTTCTCATGTGTGAATGATCAATGGAGACAAGAGGAAATGTTGTGGTGTTTCTGCATCAAATTAAAGCTGCTCTCATTTCAAATCTGTCGTTATTTGCAGTTTTTGCTATGATAAGTTTGAAACAACCTCCCTTTTCCCTTTAGCACCATTTTTCAGGATAATGAACATCCATCCAGCAGGTGATGGCCTCTTAGAATTGGTGCAAAAGGTGCAAAAAGTAATATTTCAATTGTTTTTGCATTGAAGGCCTGGTGAACTATTGCACTGTGTTGTAAATACAAGAGGAAATGTGAGCAGAGACACGTCATCAATTTGAATCGTCCATCTGAGCTATTGTGCGTGGTGTTGAGATATGCAGACCAGCTTTAGATTTAGCCATGCACTTACACTTTTTCTTTTACTACATTCAAAAGTAGTGTTGTACAGTGTCATGCACCATCTCATGCCATGGTCTGATTGGTTAATTTGGGGATGTGAAGCAGCTTGTGGTTGGGGTGATTGGGGTCTTCTTCCTTTCCCGCTGCATGTAGGGGTCCTCCATGGTCCTGGTCTGCGCTGTACTGTTTTCACCACTTTCTCTGTTGAGGAGGTATTGCCCTTCCTTACTACTTGGATTTCTGACTTGCAGCTCCTTTATGCTTTTCCACAGGGAATCAAACTTTCCAACTTTCTGCCATATCTGAAACACAAATGAACATGAGCAGCAATAGCCACACAGCTAAAGACACAAAAGCGTGCCACTTACAGAAACTCCCACTTCAAAAATCCAAGAAAGAAAACGTTGGAGTACCAGACACACTGATTGATCTCTGGGACGCGTCTAGCAAAACTGCAGTAATGAGCGCTTAGCACCAAACATGGAGAAAAAGGGGAAAAGGGAAATAACAAGGAACTTGCAGATTACGACTTTAACAGTCTATTGAGATGTAGAACAATCAGCAGCAGCGTGATCCAATTGGAGCGTACAGAAATAGAGCTTTAGAGGCTGTTGTGTTCATTGTTGTGAAGGAGAAGCGAGGTGAGAATTGACTCTCCGGTGCAATATAGCAGGCACTCCATGCCAATAACCACCTCTTCATCGGCACCCCTTTGACACCAGCATTCACCCACAGAAATATATATCACTCTCAAAAGCATGCCACTTGCTCTTCAAATATTTAATTTCCAACTTGAGGTGTACCTCTTGTTTATATAACAAAAGCCTCCTCTCAATTAGAGCACCTGGGGGTGGGAGGAAGCGAGGGTGCATATCTGTACTAGAATATGCAACGTTCGCATACTGTTTATGTAGACAAAAAGACGGAGGAGTTGTCGGACAAAACACACCACTGTGGTATATCTTTTATTCAATGCTTGTAGAAATGCATCCAAATGATTTAGCAGATTGTAAGGGAGCCAGATCTGAGACAACATTAGCTGGACTGAAAAGATAATATTCTTATAAGTAGCTTATGATATATACAACTGTAAAGCACATTTCTTAGTTAGGTTTTTATGTTCTGAATCTTGTCATACACATATATGAAAGCTCACATGGACATATGAGACACCAAAAATTCCACTGCAGTAGTAAACATTACAATACAAAATAGAATAGCACTCAATCATCAATCAAGCCTAATGGAATTGTAATCTCTGTTGTGTTGTGGAAGAATAGAATACCTTGATAACCTTGATAAAAGAGAAACAATTTAAAAGATGAGCTGAAATTTAAAAAATGCCTTTTTAATGTTGTGACCTATGCTTAAAAATGACCAAATGTCAATTGTGTTTGCATTTTCATATCAAAGTCCAGCCTTGTCTTCTTCTTGTAAAACAGAAATGTCAGCTTAAGCTTAAATCAACCAATTTTAATCAGTATTATCATGCCATCCACCCATCAATCAATCTTATTTCCTATCGTCCATTTGGCAGCTGTCGCTCTCAGATGGTGTTGTGTGCAGCCGTGTTTGGCAAGCCCTCTCATCACATAATAATCAGCTGTGTTCACTGGGAGCTTTGGGTCGGACAGTGTTGGCTACTTTGACATAATTTACATAATTTACATTCAGCATTAACACAATTGGCTATACCAAAAGTTAACAGGGTCTATTCTGGGCCGAGTCCCATAGACCACACGAGTTTCATGGAAATCTGTTCAGTAGTTTTTGTCTGATGGTGCTGACAAACCAATATTTTGTCCTCGACAGAACAACAAGAGACCTGTTGTAGCTGCTGCTGTGATTAGGTGTTATAAACTCTAATATGATGGTGGTTATCTACAGCTGGCAATTACTTTTATTCACCTTAAGCTTACATTTCATTCTAGTGTTGTGTGGGAGAATTTACCCTCTCAACTTATTGCTAATTAAGAAGGTTTTTTGATTTAATCATATATTATAATAATTATTCATTTAAAGTATGCTGCAGTTACATAATCAAACACCAGTGTTTGTTAAGTCACATGAAAAAATAAAAAACACATTTTCTCATTCCTTTATAACTCATTTCCTGTTGAAGAAGTATACATAGACTTTGTGTCTCATACTGACACACAAGGTACCATTTGTTGTTTGTGTGCAACACGCAAAGCCTTCCTGCCTTTCAAACACGTGGTCACATGACACGCCACAGTGGTTAGGTTTACGCACACAACCCCTGATTTCCTGGCTCCTGTGTGTGACCCACAACTCAACCCCGACCTCCATAAACCCTGTCAGGGCGTTGTCACTCTGTATATGACATCATGTAGAGCGGTTGCTCTGATTGTCTCATACTGCCACAAATGGGATTATGTTATAGAAAGTATAAGGCCTACAGCGTCTCATACAGATTCTAAAGAGACATGTAAGACATGTGTTGGTGGTTTGGTGGTTTGGTGGTTTGACACCCTGAGAATCCGGTGCTGGTTGAGTTGGTCAACCACAGATCACAGTGATGACACTCTGATTCTCAGATCCTCATGTTCACATGTTAAAGGTTCCTTGAACAAGAATGCAGAACCCCAAATTGCTCTTGATGGTCAGGACACCCAAAGGTGTATTTCTTTTCAACCTCCAGCCCTATGTGCCAAATGCCAGGCAAGTGTATTTGTAAAGTGCTTTACCTATACAATACAAACAATAACAATAACAAACAAATGATAAAAACAATAATACTAAAAAGAAGATGATAAAAACAATAATAGCAAGCGAGCAGTCTGAAGGACACAGAATATAAACAATACAACTGCAATCAAGGCATACAAAGTAAAAGCAATAATAATTCAAAGAGAAAATTAATGAACAGCAATGGAACGCAGGTGGGTCTTTAGCTTTGAATGAAAGTAGAAGCATAGTCTCCAGCCTATGCTTCTCAGCTGGCAATTTGTGCCACATTTGGGCAGCACTGAAGCTAAAAGCAGCTTCACCATGTTTGGTTTTAACTCTAAGAACAGCCAGTGATCCAGAACCAGCTGACTTGAGAGGTCTGGAGGGGTTAATACTGGGTCAGGAGATCTGGTTAGTATTTTGCCAGACTTGGGGCCTAGTCCGGACTCGAGCCCAGGGCTGCTGCAGCGAGGACAAAACCTCTGCACAAGGGACACCCGCACTACCGACTGAGCTAATGGACGCCCCATATCAGTCATGATCGATAACCTGCAAATTCAGCTGCTGGTGAGACAGCAAGCTGTAATGTAACTTTAATATGATTGGTGATGGTTGTGTGTGGGCACCTGCCCTGGAGTCCATAGATCAAGGGGCCCTGTGAGCTCCATGCTTTCTGTGTCCATGTGTGTATGCTGACGGAAGTGACATTTTGTTTGGGAAATGCACCACTAAAGAAAATATCTTCTTTGTTCCCTGTTCCCTGCTTACATTTAGCACATTCCTCAATAATACAATTCAAATAGCAATTCCTGAGTCAGAGAGTATTCCAATAAAGAAACAGGGGTTTATTAGCAGCAAATTCATCAGGCCTTCAACAGACAGACACCAGTAGAACCCAGATAAATCTTTGGAGTGCTGATAATATAATGATATGATAAACATACTGTAATGTCCATAACAGGCCACACAGTTGGTTACCATTAATATCAACATAAGTTAACTTACTGATCCAGACTTCGAAGTGGATTTAAATCCAGCCCGGAGCATCACAGAGCCCACAGGTTCACCTATTTGATGATACAGCTGCAGCCACTTCACATTATGACAGGTTGTTATAGTTTGTTCTGCTTTGAGGTAATGTATTGTATTAGTATGAGCGCTGGGCAGCAAGCTGTGCAAACAGAGCCGGCAGGATGTGCTGGGATTGATTTGAGGCTAAAGGTGGGGAATCGGTGCCAACAGGTCTGGACCCCACAGAGTGGAACCAGTCAAATTTGTCATTATTTGAGTTTAAACTAAGCAAAGGTTAATGGGGTTTGTGACTTTGGGAATGTAACTTCATTGTTGTTATGTTCGATGGTAAAGGAAGAATTCATTGGTGACATTTTTATTTGTAATTGCAGCATTTTGCCCGTACTGTAGCTGGTTTTAACCCATGACTATATTATTGTTACATTCAGCCTTCCCAGTGTTATAGAGCCATTGATACATGGGAGTTTAATGGCAGGTAAATCCTTTGCATGTCTAAACCAAATAAGTCTATTTCAGCATCTGCAAATATTATCTGTAAGGTTATCACAGTATGTATGCTAAATAAATAATAACAACCATGCTTTTCAGACAACAGTTGTGTAGGGTTGTTCCATGCCCAGTTCCATGAAATAGGTTTAGTTTTAAATTTAGTTCTGAGCTGGG
This sequence comes from Sparus aurata, assembly GCF_900880675.1. Classification (NCBI taxonomy): domain Eukaryota; kingdom Metazoa; phylum Chordata; class Actinopteri; order Spariformes; family Sparidae; genus Sparus; species Sparus aurata. The sequence continues at coordinate 1,205,379 of NC_044191.1, read as the reverse complement.
TCAAAAATCAATCGGTAATTATCTCATCCACCAGTCCCATGTATTAGGCAGTTTCATAGTTTTCATAGCATTCCATCGTTCTTACCCCCAACACATCAAATATAGCAGCTTGGTCAGTGACCTTCAGCTTCAAAATAAGATGCTCTACCTACCCCCCTAGCATCAGTTTTGGACATGAATGGCTCTGTGAAGTCAGCAGTAATACATTATATTCTACATTCGGTTAGACTTTCAAAATAAAGTTGCTAAAATGTTAAGAAATATAGTATTATGACTTTTGAACTGTCAATAACATTGTCAAACGATCACAGCTTGGTTATGTTTAGACACCAAAATTGCTTGGTAAGATTTAGGAAAGATCATGCATTGGGTTCAAATAACTGCATTCAGTCTCATGACTTACAGTAACGTAAGTTCCGTAGGTTACTTAACTCAGGTCACGTAAGGTAAGTGATACATCACATCAGTGAGTAATGTCACTGAAGAAACATAACTTAAAACCAAGTCACTCTTGAATCTTGGTCACAAAGAGGACGTGAGCACTTGTCTCCAGAGGTGAAGCTTAGTGACCCATCCAACAACCCCAACAGACTTTCAACCCTCTTTGCTGCTGCACTAGTGAGGCTTAAAAGCATTAAGGCACTGACCAGGTTAATGTGATGTGCTGGGAGTGAGAACAGGCTGTAGAAACAAAGAGGGAGTCATTTTGGATGTGATGAAACCATTTTTTTTTTTTTGTATTACGGCCCAAACTTTATTGTTTTGGTTAATTCCCAGTACTGTTATCAACCATGCTGCTGTGGAATGGCTCTTATATGCCCAACAGCAGACATTGTTAGCAGCTAGCTGTTGAACATAGCGGAGCAATTAGCTAAAGAGACAGCTTCTTCTTTTTTTTTTAATGTATTTTATTCAATAGGGAGGATGTAGTTTAACAAAGTTCCAATACAAAGAATGTAACTGATGTGATTCACAGAGAGTTTATAGCTGTTGCTAATTTTCAATTCTTGCCCTAGCTGGGCTTTTACATGTAAGACATTAAACATACAACTTTATTTATTTATCTATTTATTTATTGGAGGAAACAGAAATCTTACAAAGCTTAAAACCAAACTATCTGCATGGTACTACAACAGGTAAGTGAGGAAATGTAGTCAAATACTGTACTTTGAGGTACTTTTGAGTACAATTCAGAGATAAATATTTTACTCTCTACTCCATTACTTTTATTTGACAACTTTAGTATCTAGTTTGCAGATGCAACTTAATACATAATCAGTATATCAGTCTTTCATTTTAAGTTAACCGTTTCTTTATATCAGAGGATACTTTGGTGCTTTTAATGCAGTAACTATTTAAATGCATGACCTGGCCCATGCTTGTACTTGGGTACAAGATCTGACTACTTTGTGCACTTCTGTATTTATATATTGCTTTTGCTATTCGGGTGATCTGAGTCTTTCATAGTGATCAACAACACTGTCATTCCATCATGTCACTGTGTGGGAAAGTAAAGCCTTCCTGACTACACTCTCATTTTCTCCATCTGACAATTCACTTCAGTATTTCCTTTTCCAAGTCTCAGACATGAATGTTGCACACAACTTCCTAAATGAAGGCCTTAGCCATGGGTTTATTTATAATGTAGTCATTAGGGGAAGGCTTAGGAATAAGCTACCAACCTACAGTTTTTTTATGTGTTGGTGCAGAGAGGTGTAGGTTTCATGTTATGAGCTCATCTTAGGTGGTCTTGGGTGTAAGTGGGGCCGTGGGCTGAGCAGGCAGCTCGGGGAGCTTAGCTGGGAGGGAGCTGCAATCCTGCTGCCCCACCGAACAGCAAATCAAACCAGATGGACTCATTTATGGACAATTAGCAATGTGCTGTGAATGGAGCGCCACTGACTCACCTAGCGTTGTAATTATTACAGCTTTTATCTGGGAACGAGGGAAACCTGGCGGCAACTAAATTGGGGTTTTGATGCATGTTTGACCCCAGATGCATGAGGACATTGGAGACCTGGTCCTGAGAACTGGAGCAGAGGCGGAGCATGATGAACAGCTCTGAGAATGTTGACAATTATCTGTTCTGTGCTGTATGACTGAATCATAGCTCAGATTAGGACAGGGGCTGAAAACTTCACACACTTGGAGCGGATGTGAAAACTTCTAGCTTTAGCACTGAACAGGAAAACACAAAATCTGAACAGACAGAGCAGCTTTTAACTTGCTCCGGGCTTTTCTCATGTGCCGCCCTCACTGCACAGACACGAGTGTCCTGTTACTTAAAGTGGGGATCGAGTCCGATGCAGGAATGTTGCTCTTGCCTTGCCCCTTTTTCATCCCCCCTCTTACTCCCCTCTAATCGTTTCCTCCATCACTTACTTGGCCTTTTCTTGACTCCCTCTGTGATGGTCCACTTCACTTTGCTCATAAACAATGCCCAAAGCCCCTTCCACACCTTCATATTTCTGCCTGCCTACAAGCTGCTAACTGCCTTACTACCTTCAAGTCATATCAGACCTTTTAACAGTAATTAGTTGAGGGACTGCAGCACAGCAAGATATTTCCCTAATTCATCCCCATCTCTGGGAGAAGGAGAAAGGTAAGGTAGAGCTGTGTTGGTAGGAGCCTGCTGAGATAATGACAGCCTCATCATACACATCCAAACAAAGCCAAGACTTGGTGGGAAAAAAAGCATTTTGCTGTCTTTATTGTGTGCAACAATACAAGAGAACTACATGAAAAGGAACTGAAAGGAATAAAAGCAGCTGCCATGCCAGTCCATCTTAAGGGCGAGTGCTGTTCAGATCAATGCAATTACACCTATGAAAAGACTGTGGTTGTTTGAGAGGGTAGTAGCTGCACCCAAACACTGAGAAGGGGTATTCTCTCAGCGAGGAGGGAGTCATATTCGGAGCAGTGGTACGTCCCGAGGGGTATCAGCCACCAATGACAGCTCAGCGTCGTTTGAAAGCCTATCAATGAAAACTCCTACCTCTAATTGTCCCTGCAATGCTTATCAACGCTGCCAATCCCAACTAGAGCGGAAAGACAGAGCAATTTTCCCATTACAGCAGGAGCAGAAAATGGAGGAGAGATGAGGGAGCTCAGTGTCTCCAGAGAGCAGTGCAGATGGCTTCATCTCTACGTTCAAAAACACAGACAGGAGGGATGGGGGGAGAGACGCACGCACACTCACAGCCACTTGTAATGTCCTTGTGCACAGATAAGCATGGAGACGTACACAGGCGGAGACACGATTCATGCACTCTGACAACACGCAATCAATTAGCTTTTAACCTCCTTTCTGCAGCCAGTTTCCTTCAAGGCCACAGTTGCACACAGCATGGCCATGAAGGATTCAATTCAGTGAGCACTGAGATCATAGCTGTTTTAAGCTTGCTGACCTGCCACAGTGGTTAGATAAGCTTGCTTCACCGCTGTCTATCCTGTGCTTTGATCTTCCACAACCGGCACAGAGGCTCCACAGACACTCACGTGTTTACATTTCCTCTCCGAATATGGAGATTTACATTAAACTCAAAGTAGGAGCTACATTTCCTCTTCAGTCCGCAGCCATCGGAGAGCAAGAATGCAGCGCCACTGTGCTCGGCTGGTTATGACAACAAATGGCACTCTGATAACATCGCACTGACCAGGATTCAACCTGAGCTTTACATGCCATCCCAGCACTGATGAGATTACTCTGTTTACCTGCTCTCTTGAAGGAATGTTTATTCAGACACATGCGACTGTGTATACAGTTCACATAGGAGCCCAGGTTAAAAACTGTTGGTCGTGTTTTGTGTGTGCGTGCGTGCGTGCGGAGAAGAGGTTGCCTGTACTAAACTCTCCCTTTATTATCAGTGCAGACATCTTTAAGTGTCTGTTGTCTGGCTCCACGAGGCTTATCAGTTCCTCATTGGCTTACGCAATTACAGAAAACACACACCAAAGTGTGTAGCTACGCATACACCCAAAGCTATGCTTGTGCACACACATACACACACATGCAAAGGAGCATTTAGCAGAACACTTAAATCCAAAATAGATCAACTTAACCTCCTCGAGGCAGCATCATTCTGACAGGTTTAACAGACAGCTGCATACTAAACCTATACACTTGTTTTATTAACAAAATGAACCATATAACTCTATGACTTATCAGCCCAGAAATGGTGCTGTTTCTGCTCCCTCCTTTTTCTGAGGTCATGACCAGCAGCACATGCAAACGGAGCAAAAGATGGGGCCAGAGATTGGTGGAGGTTGTTGGCCTGATCGCTTATCTAGCAGCACCTTTGCTAACCTCCACTGCAAATAGAATGCTCTGTTCAACAGCAGATAGTCAAAAGCACGCTGACCCTGACAAACCTCAAACTGTCAGACCTTTTTTGTTTTTTCTGCGTGGAATAGATGTGCTCCCTCACACATCCAAGGCTTGAACACGCTGCATTGTCTACCAGGCTTTCCGCAGTCTGTCCATTTGCTTGCCTCCCTCCCAGCTACCACCACACAGACACGCATCCATGGATTCTTATTGTAGTGGCTGTGCAGGTGCAGGTGGGCTGATAAGAAGCATAGGTGCCCCATGGTTCACTGAGGTGAGGTCGCGTTGGGTGAGCTCTGCCCTCAGCCCTACGCTGGCATTTCCAGCTACGGGAGGTTTTGCTGAAGAGGGCAGACGCAACTCTGCTTATCAAGCCACTGACTGAGGACCAGGCGCCGGCAGAGCCACGGGGACTTGAACTTGTAGCCTGCAAACCGGCATCTCGCCTAACGTTGTATGGTAGCAGGGCCCTCCTTGAGTCAGGAAAACCACAGTTCACCGCTCTCAGGGTGAGACTGAACACACCCCTCCCTCTCTGAATCAGTGCTGCACACCTCTCACCCTGCTCTGCTATGATATCTCTGTCTGAAATGTCAAGTCTCTCACACACACGCAAACACAGGCACACACACACCAACACACATATATACACACACTCCCATTCAAACCACACAGTGGCATTTCAACTGCACCACTTCTGATCAGCATAGCCCCCTGCTTGAACTTGACTCTTCAGAATTGCATATGGATGAGTGGTTGTAGGTTCTAGGTGGAGTGTTAACTTATCCTTGCATCAAACGTGTAATCAAAAGAACGAGGTCACACTTCTCCCAAAAGGACATTTTAAAATGATATTTATTTTGTAAAGGGCAAAACGCCTGTGGCACTCTACTCTTTATCAGTGTGGATAAGTGGTCCACTTCTGTCATATGTAAGTAATGTGTTGATTGTAGATTGTAGTGAAATTGTATTCATATAACAGAAGCATTCTATAGGTGTTTTTAGACTGGAGGTGATGCAATTCCATACAAAGTCACTGCAGAGACCTGAGTGCAATGTGTTTTTTTGTACAGACATTGGCTGTTTAGGAGCAGCTCAGGCTGCTGATCACGAAACTTGCAAGGAGTGCCAGTTCAGTCAGAGACACGTCAAAGACCGAACATTTATAGAACATATACAGTCGTACAGTTTGATTTAATGGAAAAGACTCCACTCTATGAGACAGCTCGCAAAGATTCAGAGCAGCGACAGTGATTCTGCTGGGAGAACAAATCCCTCTGCTAAACATGCTTGAACAAAAGATCTATTCTTAGTGAAATCAACAATACGCAAAAAAAACCCACATATGGAGGATGATGGTTCAGCACCAAACAACAGCCAGACATTGTATAGTAAAGTGTTAGCCCAAATTGGCCTTAGCAAAGCAAGGGGAAAATGTGTTGCAGATGCACGCTCCCTCTGAGCAGTAAAACATTTGTCAGATGTAACTTGGTAGAAAGAAAATAGTTCCTACATGAAACTGCTCTCAACAAGGTCTGTGGGTTATCTTGAGTAGCCGGTTCAGAGTTTCTGGAAAGAGACATTGTTTTTGTTTGTTTGTTTGTTAGTTTGATTGATTGATTGATCGATTGTTTGTTTTTGGTAGAGCACCAAACTCTAAACAAAAGATCTATTCTTAGTGAAATCAACAATACCAAAGTTCCAGCTAGTTCCATGATCTCTGATAGAAGGCAGACATCTCCAAAACTCAGCACCTCACACCAAAACAATCGATATATATATATAGTGCTATATATATAGTGCTATTTATATATATATACACATATATATACATATATAGTGCTATATATATAGTGCTATATATATATATACACATATATATACATATATATAGTGCTATATATATAGTGCTATATATATATATATATATATATATATATATATATGTGTGTATATACATATATATATATATATATATATATATACACATATATATACATATATATAGTGCTATATATATATATATACACATATATATACATATATATAGTGCTACATATATATATATATATATATATATATATATATATATATATATATATATATATTATATATATATGTGTATATACATATATATATATATATATATATATATATATATATATAGTGCTATAGGCAAGCAGAAAACTATGTCGTTTTGATTTCGGGGTGACCTGTTCCTTTAACCTTTACTCCGTGAGCCATCAAAAGCTAGAAGAAGAAAGAAAGACAGAAAAAAATCAGATTGCATGATGTATATATATATATATATATATATCTATATATATATTGTAAAAAATATGCTGACTTTTTTCTGACTAAACTGTTGATGTTAACTGTCCAGATTAAGATGATGACTGTAATCAGAAGTAACAGCTTTTCACTCCGTTGGCATCAGGGTATCTGAGCTGCCTGCTCATTTACCTCATCAAACTTCTATTTTCAGCTCATACACTATCCCTTTTATCACTATTGCTTTGTCACATGATGAGACACATTTCTGAATGTGATTTCCTGCTTGCTAATCATAAAACCAATGAGTGAGTGGTCCCCAAATAATGTTATGTTGTTACATTATGAAATTCAGCGTGAACTTTGAATGGTAAACAGTCTTGTATTTCCACAGCACTTTTCTAGTCTACTGACCACTCAAAGAGCTTTACAACACTTCACCCATTCACACACTGGTGGCAGAGGCTGCCATGCAACAAGCCGCCCTGCAATTTGGGGCTGAGTATCTTGCTCAAGTATACTTACTTACTTAGACATGCAGCCAGGGGATCCGGGAATCAAACCAGCGGTATTCTGATTACTGGACGACCTCCTGAGCTACAGTCGCCCCTTTAAAGCTGCTGGGGTTCATTCATATACATTTTATTCAATGTATCAAAATGATTGAATAAATATGACAAGAAAGTATATTCAAACTGAAAGCAGACCCTGTTAAACGTGTGATAATGTTTTCAGGTTGAGGAAAATATGTGGTATATATGCAGTCCATTCTGTGTGCAGCAGCAGGAAATGTCTGAAAGTGAACTTTAACCCTTCTAACACAAATCATTTCTGTTGATGCCACTCCTGATTCTTAACACTGGCTCTGCATGTATTAAAGTTTCTACTGTTTGCATCTCGTATGATCTTTCTCCTGCTGCATTTTGCTGATGCTTCAGGTAGCTTAGCTCAGGGGTGTGTTTGCAGTCCCATGCTGAGTCTAAACCCAACGTGGCAGTCTGAACCCCACCTGCTCTCCCAGTTCAGAGGCCTCAATTAGGGAACAAGGCTGGGATGTTGTGAGTTAACTTTAATGGGCAATAAGGGCATAGTGGCTTTCAAGCCTGGCCCTCTGGTAGGAAGCTGTCGGGGTTGGGAAACTCACATGGAGGCAAATTCAAGACAAAACAAGTGACTAGTTTAGAAAACAGATGTGTTTAGAGAAAGTTAATGTTAAAGCTGTAGTTCGGTTCTAAATTTCATGTTCCAGGTGTGTAAGCTGTTCTAATAGCGTAAATGTCTATTAGAGTAAATGTCTGACATGAAACTTAAAATCCAGAAAAATGAATGAAAAATGAATGAATTCTGCCATTTGGTAATTAAAGGTTTTCACCGGAGAGGGACAGTAACTAAATATAACAGATGTTATTTCATCAATCTTGTAGAAGGGAAATATTTTTCCATTAGAAATCAAAACTACAATTCAGGTCCAGTGTTACCTTTAAACAAACACTTCAATATTTCATAAAGTTAAATAGAAAGTACTGTGTATCAATCTTATGTTTGTGTGTGAAGAACGGCGCTGAAGTCACAACATGGTTGGCATAAAACTGGAGGAAGGCTCTCTTTAAAACCAAAAACACAAACAGAAGCTTGAAAATGAAAAAGTTTCCTGTCTATTGTAGTTTATCTATCCAGCCCATGTGTCCGTACAATGTCTTCAGCCACAGTGGGTTTGCGATGTATAGTGGGAGAGCACATCTAGTGCGAAATCTCTTAGCTGTGAATGTTGTTTATTCTACCTTTAGTCTGACCTTATGACTTTGTCTTGTCACCAGATACCTGCAAAATTCACATTCCCATCGCCTCAGATGAAGGCCTGCTGGTTTTACAGCGCTAATAAGCAAATGTTAGCATTTTAACATGCTCAACTGAGCTAGTGAACATTATACCTGGTAAACAATGGCTTTTTAACCATTGCCACTGGGAGCATTAAAGTGTGCTGATGTTAATGTTTAGCTCAAAGCACTGCTGTGCCTAGCCTCACAGAGTGGTTATCATAGCTGTAGACTAGGCTAAACTATGCTAACCATGAACTGGAACTCGATTCGTAAATCAACACTTAGAGATGTGATTGAGATTTCATATTTCAGACCTCCACTACGGCCCAACAATCCCCCTTATCTGGATCAAAATGTACTCACTCATTGATACCTACCACATAAATACACCTGATTACTTTCATGAAGATCCATCTATCTCACAATGTCATAGAATGTGACAAAAAAAACGTCCTGGATCTGTTTCTGTATCGTCTCCTAAGTTACTGGGGTCTATTTTAGGTGGGACACATCCTTCAAGTTTCATGGAAATCTATTTGGAAGTTTTTTAAGTGCTCCTGCTGACAAACCAAACAGCAAACCAACACTGGCAAAAACACAATCTCCTTGGCAGAGTTATTAAATTTAGGCAGAGAGTTATATTTCAAATAATTGATGAGATTATGATAGTATGTAGTGCAGCTCCTACTTACATTTACAGTTAAGGCATTTAGCAGATGCTTTTGTCCAAAGCTACTTACAATAACTACATCACAAGAAAGAAACCACAACATATCACCGTCGATAGAGTAAGACAGAAAAAATAGAAACAATTTTCAAGTCCTCGTCTGAGCATAGTAGCTGCAATTTGTCAAGGATACCTTAAGTACAAACATGCTATGGTTTAAGCGCTAAGGGTAAGAACATACAAGTGCATATACTATATATAGTATATATAGTATGGGGGGGGGGGGTCCTGCTATGCTGGGTCGAGGTGAATTCTGAACAAGTGAGTCTTGTGTCTTTGCAGAAGATGGTGAGTGACCCTGCTGTCCTGACATTGGTCGGTGGTAAGTTCCACCACTGAGGTGCCAGAGCAGAGAGTCATGACTTCCCTGAGCGACCTTTGTTTGCTCTCAGTGATGGCGGTACTAGCCGGCCAGCTGATGTAGTGGAGCGAAGTGCTCGCACTGGGGCGTGTGGTCTGACCAGTGTTAGGTAGATGGGTGAAGGCCTTGAAGGCCAGTACCATCGCCTTGAATCGGTTGTGGGATGCAACATGAAGCCAATGGAGGTCATGGTGGACGGGGATTGCATGGGTGATTTGGGGTTATTTGGGTACTTTTCATTTAAAATATTTATTGGCTTTGACAGAAAATTTAGAAGCAGCATAAAGAACAGCCAATATGTCCATCAGCAGTTTGTGCATGTTTCTTTTAGCAAGACATCACACCCTCCATCTGTTTTTGTTGTCAATGATAAGAAGTTCAGCCTCTTACTCCAGTAAAAGCTCAACCCAGATCCACAAATGGGGCATTTTTCTGGCTCCTGCAGCTCACTAGCATCGACTTCCTCCAAGATAAAAATAGTCTGACATAAGGAGAATGATATATGATCTCACTCATTCATCTAAATTGGACAAATGAGGCCCACACGTCTAAGCTGTGAAAGACCCCCCCCCCATTGGACTGAATGAATGGGCCAGAGTGTGGGAGGGGGCGTGTGTGTGGGACTATGGACACACACACATTTAGTATGCATTATGCATGTGTGATGATCTTTTTAATGTCCAAAAGTCTGTCTGTATGAATGCTGCCAGTGTGTGTGTGTGTGTGTGTGTGTAGGCGCATTAATATCCCATCGGGTCCACGACCTTCCATAGCATTAGCAGGATATATTCTCAGAATGCTATGTGTGTGTCTTTATGCGCAGCTCTTTGTGTGTGAGAGAGAGAGGGAGTGAGAGGCAGCATTGTTGCATCTGCTCCTCATTAAAGGGCGCTAATGAACGCACGTGTGTTCCACCTGGTTTGGTGGAGTGGGGGGTTGATGAGGGCCTGGCCTTTCCCAGCTCTCCGATCGTAAAACCTCTCTTAAGACAAACAGGGGAGCTTGTTCCCCAGACGCTCATCTGACAACAGTTTGGCAGTTCCTCTTCTAATGATGAAGGTGATGCTCGACGGTGGCCCTGCTGGGCAAAACTGTGACTCTACCTGGAAAAAACAAGATTGCTGTTACAGAGGAGGACCTAAGAAGGAAATGTCAACAGAATTATACCAAATAATAATAATGATAATAATATCATAATAAAAAATTCATACACATGTATAATCCTTTGGACACTGATATTTTGTAAGGTAGGGCAAGAATTTATTTTAGAACATTCAAAAAATGAACTAACATTATCAACAGAATGTGAAGAAATAGTGTTGGCGTTATGCCATCTTAAAATGTTATAAAGTCACAAAATGTCACAAAATTAAATACTTACCTTAAATAAAAATTCTTCATTAAACACTAAAATACCACCATACATCTCCTGATTTGCAGTTTCTGTCTTATACTGCCAAGGGGCTCAATAGCCTTGTTAACTTATCCTAAAACACACTATATTTAAACTCGACATGAACAATATAAAACTCACCAACAAGGTCATGGTCATGGTTTGTCTATCACCACTGGAATGGACAAAAAAAACACCATCCTCAATCACAGAGTGAGTTGTGAAACTTTTGCGACTCTGCTGATGTCCGACTCACTCTCCCTTTTTTCTGCTGTGTCTGTCGTCTATGAAGTCATTGTCCTGGTCGGAGCAGCTGTAAATCAGTCCAGTATTAATCTTTCAGCTTCCTGTCTTTTTCCTCCTGAAGAATACTGTATGTAAGAATACTTGTATGGTATTTAATCACTTCTCTTTTCCTTCATCATTCACAACTCTAAATAAAGGTTAGGTTTCCCCAGATAGTATACATGAGGAAAAAAATAACTTTTGTTAGTTCCGCACCATCACTATAGAGCAATATACAATACATGACAGTGGACATTTCTGTAAATTCAGATAATTCCACTTGTTTTACACAACATCAACACTATGCTGAAAAATTACTTTATGTATTAAGCCCTTTTTGAGACAAAGTTATAAAGCACCATACAGGTAAAAGTAATAAACCAAAATGAAAAAGTGATAAAACTGCGATGATAAACTGAACAGATTATAAATCACAGAGAACAGTAATAAAGTGAACACATAATAAAATGACAATCAGAAAGATGAAAGCAATCAATCAAAAAACAAAAACAAGAAAAGGCAAGTTTGTAAAAGTTTCTGAAGTGATTTGCAGGAAGTGACTGACAAAGTCTGGCAGCTTCTCCAACAGAACTGGTGTCCTGCTGAGGAGGCGTGCTCTATTGAGCACTGCTATCCATTGTAAAACAACTTGTCACAGATAAACTCAGGGCCAAATTTTTCGATATGATTGGTGTAAAATTACAGCAGAGGACAAAGCTGATGTTCCATCATCAAGCTTTGCAGTCTGGACACAGAGCTGACGGTGTTGTTTCTATCAGCACAACTCTTCAGGGACAAGGGGCCTGAACTGGGGCTTCATCTGTGAGCCTCTGTGGTGAAAAGGCTTCCCTCAGGTCTCTCCCACAGCTGCCAAGGTATTGATACAACACCCCCGTGTGCTCCCCTAACACCGGGCACTGCTGGCAACATCATCATCACAATCTCACAAGAGTGGAGGTGCAGCCTTTTTTATCTGACAAGGTTAATGATCGACAGACTTGGCTTTGTCATGACAGATAAAAATAAAGACATTTATTTGACTACAATTCACAGCTAACATGAAGTACCAATATTCAGTATATGTAAGTGGTAATTCTCGAGATTGCTGCCACGTGATCATTAGAACAACATGACTGTTGCAGTGTACCAATGACAGACAGCTGCCTCCTGGATGAGCTTGTTTGACCCACTTTAATGAGAATAAGGCATACAGCAAGTTGTAAACCTACAGTGCAGCTGAGGGCAACTGCAGCATTTTAGCCTTATATTATTCAAAGTTCCAATAAACCTACTGCACACCAGCTGCATTCAGCAACTCAAGAGCTAACTAGTTTTCTTGGGTGTTGATGAAAACCAAACCAGAGCTGAAAGGAGAATGACTATGCAGTAAATAACTGCTTCTGTTGCTCTATGTCTGCTAGATGTGTAGGGAAACGTTTTATTAACAACCTCCCCCAAAGTGGTCAAGAAAAAATATAAGAATGCAGCTTTTAGAGGAAGGTTAGTTGCCATGGGCGCTTATCTGGGTTGTCTCTATGTTTAAATGAAACTTGCTGTGCTGGTTTACTGTTTTTATCACGGCAGATTTCCTGCAATGGTGCTTAAAGCTACAGTATACCTGTAATGTTATTTAATTCAACATGTCTTGAGCTTAAACATGAACATTCCAAATTGTGTTTGTAGATCAGGGCTCAGGTGTTCAGAATGACAACATCAATGCTGTTGTGACCCAGTTATAGGAGGATGGTTTATATTACTCTTACTGCTACATAGAAAGCATATTCATCAATATTTGCAAGTTTTTTCTAAATGGGTCATTATTATCTTTTTAAAAGACTACCAGTGTAGCACTGATCAATTCTCTAATTACTCTAATAATAATAGTTTATAATTTGGACAACAGTGACTGATGATGGAAAAACAGTGGGAGCCTTATTATCAACCAAACAAAGCATCATTCTAACCACAGTTGGGACAGTAGAGGGGGAAGAGGCCATACATATGTTGACTCACATTTATCTTTCTGTGTGTGTCTCTCTATCTCTGAAAACACTTTTCTCCTCAACCGTGTCCAACGGTGACAGCCGTGGGTAATGACAGTCGAACGCTCGCTCGCTCCTCATTTACTCAGAGTTGGCAGTGTAACAGTTCGCTCAGAACTCTTAAGTGCTTGTTAATTTAATATGCAAATAAGTCTCTTGTCAATCTGAATGCATTTTAATGAAAACGCTCCTGCTTCCGCAGGGCGGGGGCTTGTACAGGTTGACTGCGGCTATGTGTGCAGGGGAGAGAAGAAGGCCGGGGGCACCTTGTACAGAGAGCCCAGGAGAGGTGTGGCTGAAGGATAGCAGTAAGACACTGAGGTGTAGTATGTTAGGGATGAGGGAATGGTAGCCCAGATGGCACATATTGAACATACATGGTGGCTTGTTGCAGCCTGAACATGTGTAACACATGGAGGTGATGCTGCTGTCACCTCGGCTTTGGCCTCCTGTGATCTGTGTCAGCCAGTGTTCCCAGCAGATAGAGCTTCAAAACAGAATCCCGGGTTATGAGAGGGAGCAAACACAAGCATCAGCCTGCACAAACATGATAGAGTGACACACACACACACACACGCACACACGCACACACACACACACGCACACACACACACGCACACACACACACAAGCCCACAACAATCCTCTACCCACATCCCTCCGTTAATGACAGACCTTAGCTCAACCTTTGCCTACAGAAGGGTGGCACAGTGTGTTGAAAGTAAGGTGAGCGTGTTATTGGGAAGGTGGGGGGTGGATTGCAGGCGGTGTTAAGTCAAGCAGGAACCCTCAATGTTGCTAATTTATTTACAGATTTAATTAGATGGATAGAGCCCTCACAGATATAAGAAAGAGAGGAGAGATGTTGCCAGCGTTACAGCACTTTAATTATGGTAGCAGGCTCCTGATCCCTGCGCTCTGCTGTCTGGGGAGCCAGTTAATTAAAATCCTCATTATTTTACTTTTAATTAGTTCCCCCCTCTTTTGTTTCCTTTCACCATATGGCCGTGTTCCGTGGTCAAATTAACGTAATTGAGCTAATTAAGCCGATCACTTTAATTATTCAAAGCGTTCCGATTGGCCAGGAGAACTTTTCCCTCTCCCCTCCCTGACATTCCTGTATGAGGCTCCGAGTTGTAAAGTCGCTCTCTTTGTCATTATGCTCGTCTACTCCCATGCTGAAGGCAGTGAGTTATGGCTGCAACATGCCTCACTTCCAGTAGCATCTCATGTTTCACTCCCATACAATACAGGGTATGTGGAGCAGCACTGGAGACCTCAGCGAGTTCAAAGAGGATTCAGAAATCATCGGAACATTTAACACACTATGGTTGTGAGAAATTAGGTGCATATTGGTAGTTGTTGGAGCTACTACTCAACAGTCATCTGGTGCTCAGGGATTGGAGTTACCATAAATAGCTTTGGCAGCCCGTGCAGCTTTCAGAAGGATTGTCAGCACAGCTAAATGCTGTAGAAATATTTCTACACACTACCACTGCATTTACATGCTTGGATTTTGAAAATGGTGACGACCAGATGGCAGTTTTACACAAAACATACCTACATTGAGCGCAATGCCTAAGGGCAGGAAATACTTGTCCATCAGCATTAAACTACGACAGAAACTCCACACACACTGCACCTCTCCGAGATCCTTCAATCTCTTCTCACCTGCATATTTTTTCAGTAATGTAGAATCATTTCTATTCATAATCTTTTTAAACACCAGGAACCTCATGCTAAGACTGTTAGGTCCAGGTTCATGCACAGTATTCGCTCAAAGTAATAAGAGAGAGCTGTTCTAATGAGCCATTTCTGGAAACAATCATGCACTTTACCTTACAAGTTTGTTTGAAATGTATAAAGCCTGAGTAATGATAGGCATCATAGCTAAACATAAAGGAAGTCAAACTTTATCATCACAATACAGGACAAAGACAATTTTAGCCCTTTAAGATGATGGTGCTCAGCACAGATCCAAAATGAACTGATGTAAAGTACTGTACTGTAACAAGTATTAAACAAAAGTGTCGAGTGTCACTAAAAGGTTTCAACCCAATCACCAGAATAAAGGCAGCAACATACATTTCTGCACACTATCAATAGGTTGAATTTGTTTGTGTTGCAACTTAACATTTCATAGGTTCATTATTCAGTATTATGGTGTGTTTATGCTTATGCGAGGTTCACACAAAAACCACTTGGTTAGGGACAGGAAAACCCAGTGTTCGCTGTTTCAAAATACTTGTTTTTGTCGCCACTGGCACATCTGTCCTAAAGTCCTGACTTTATGTCAAAAATGTATTTTCTTTGTTACCACAAACATGGACGGAAATTGTGCTAAGGTCTCTTTAAAATATTCAATGATAATGTTAAAAAACAGTACTGAACTGTGGCCATTGGCTTGGCAGCCTTCTCCCCAGTAACTGCACCACCATGCCCTCCACCCCCCGACATGACAGTCAGGTTATGAACATGTAATGTGAGCATGATATGTCAATGTGCTACAGATGATACGTCCAATTACTGAAATCCAAGGAAACACTTTACTTACCTCTAGGCACCTTGATTCTTGAAGGGTTAGAAGCAGTGACAGTTCTGTCAAGTGTCACAAGACCAAGTGATGATGGCTTGTTAATTCTGAGGTGTTTTAGGATGACAGTAAGAGAGTTCACAAGCTAAAATGTGAGCTAACAATAGTTAAGTGAATCTCATAACAGAATAGTAAAATTTGACTACTGATGCCCTTTTACTGTAGCTACTGTAGAAGCCAAGATGTAATACCGCTAACAGGAAGTTTTCTCAATAGGGGTGTAAAGATTCACCGATAGGAATCAGAAACAGTTTTAACATTAGAGATGCAAGTACATCGATGTGCATCCATATGAATATACTATGAATCAGATGAAGGCCTGATTTTAAAGTTAGTAATCAGTTGACTGAGGCTTACATTAGCTGCTAATTCTGAACAGCGTCTCCAATCTCGTTTAAGTTTAAGCATGACAGTAACACTCACCTGAAGAGGCAGTATGATGGAACATATGCAAGCAATGAGGAGTAATTATATGAAAGCTATTCCAGCTTGCACAAGCAAGACAACCCAACACAAAGACACGAATATCAGACCGTTTCTCCTGCTACAACTCTGCAAGGCAACCTTAACATAATGCTAGTGAAGCACCTGCGCATGGCTGTGTCCGACAGCTTACATTCATACGTGTTTGTTCATACAAAAAGTCTATTCTTGTCTGTGTCTTCCGCACAAGTTAGAAACACAATCATGATTGGTAACATCCAGCGTGTAGAGGAAACTACTGATGTGGACATTAGTGACATCAATGCAACCAGTCATCAGTCTCATTGCTTCCCATTGTCATATCATGACTGAATTGTATCGGAGCCCCTGTAACTAGATGCATAGAGACAGATTGTCTCTAGAGACAGATTGTCTCTATGCACACCCGTATTTCTCATGGATACACAGCTTAAAAACACCAAAGTAATGTGCACTTTGCTTTAAAGATGGAGTCAGAGTTAATGGTAAGTGAAGGTTCAATAGTTCCATTTTGAAAACATTCCTAACATCAGTTGTTAACCAAAGTGGAAACTGGCCCCTGCGTTCTCCTGCTGTACAGACTTAAGTTCACATCTGGTGACGCAAAGCAGACTGAACCGTCACAGAGACGTGTAAGCTAACGCCAGCATATTGTCTGATTCCAAACACTTGGCCTGGCCTCTTCACACATAGAGAGGCCTACTTCTGACGGACGAGCGGATCGGCATCAGAAGGGAACTGGGTTTAAGGAATGCAGCCATCTTGGATCTATATCACAGGAGTGTCTGGGCAAAAAGGAAGCTTTGCTGGTCCTCTTCCTTATCATCATGAGCATTTAAAAATATCCTGGCATCATCTTGTGTCTTCACACAGTGTGAGGTGGAGGAGCTCAGGCAATTACACTCATCTGCATGTGTTAATATGATTAATTAGCGAGAATAAACACTTTCCTATGACACAGGCTACATGGTGAGCCACACACCTGCAGCAGCTCCGATAAAAGACAACGCCTCGTGGCAAAGAGCCTTTTCATGAGACCTGCTAATTGGCATCTGAAAACGTTCCGGCTAATTAGGAAAAGGCAGATGAGGCTTGATTAGTTTGAATGCAAAGTGTAACTTGTGGTGCGTTGGGACTCGGAAATGTGCCGAGGTTTTATTTCTTCACCATCATGATACAAAGATAATTGTAATTGTGATCATTTGCATACGTTAATGAATTTGCGTGACGCCTCTTGATCAGACGTGGAATAAATAATTGATGCAGTA
Organism: Sparus aurata; assembly: GCF_900880675.1. NCBI lineage: Eukaryota > Metazoa > Chordata > Actinopteri > Spariformes > Sparidae > Sparus > Sparus aurata. The sequence continues at coordinate 1,187,831 of NC_044191.1, read as the reverse complement.
TCAGCACCTACCATGACAAGTGGGACGTTTTGAAATAGCTAAGCGCATTAAGGTGCAAGTTTGATGGCTGCCATGCTCCCAGGCAAGGTGTGAAAGTAGAGCAGATCCTATCTGCTGCCTGCTGCACGCTGCATACTCCATCACCGGTATCACACAGATTAACTCCCAATGCCTGATGGTATGCTGAGACTCTAAGTTTTACCATAGCTTTTTAAAAGGCAAACTGAGTTAGATCGAATTAGATTCAGCTCAGGAAAAAAAATTTCAGAAGCCATGCAGGGAGTGACGGAGAACAAAGAGCTGTGATGGGAAACAAACCAGGCTGTGTGGGAGCTTTAATTGGGACATGGTAAACAGTAAATACATCAGATTGTTTCAAATGCCCTGGATGTAGAGGGGGGCACTCCCCTTTAATTAGCCTGCTTTCAGATTAGGCTTTATTAGAGGCAGGCAGGCAGGCAGGCAGGCAGGCAGGCAGGCAGCCACCGAGCCAGTCAGCCACGGGATATGCCCCAAGTTCAGCCTCCCAGGAGCTCCAGCAGCACAGATACAGGGCTCATGTTTAATTGCTTCTGTAAATGGTCAGAGCTCAAGCCCCCTAATTCCATTCCTCTGGGTAATCAGGCATGTTTTCACCATACAGGGCTAAAGAGTGAGAGAGACAGTCACATCCACCATGGTAGGTACCACACTGCTGCTCTAATGCCACCAAGGGGCGGCAAAATGACCTCAGCTCACTTTGGGACTCTGGAACAGCTGTAGTACAGGAAAATTGTTTTAATAGGATTTTTGCTTTTAAATCTAAGATTTGTCCACACACTGAATCTGACAAAGAAATGAACCCCACAGAAGAAGAAAAAAACTAAACAAACAAACAAACAAACAAACAAATTCAATTCTTTGTGCAGGGTGGCTGAAAATCAGTTTTCATAGGTGACAGCAACATTAGATGTTTGTTTTTCCTTGAGTGTTCAGATTAACATATACAAGAGAGAGATCAAGAGTTCATTAAAAGCACTGACACTCAGGGGAAATAATGCCACACGGCATAAGCAAAGCTCTGACAGTCATTTTACAGCAGTCCATCAAAAATTCATTCAAGCATCTTTTGTTCCCTCTTCCAGTTGGCGAGGCGTTCATCGTCATCGCTATCCTCCAGCTTTCTTTTAGTCCCAATGGAGCCAGTCCATCCATACTGTAAGTCTTCACATGATGCACAGACCCCTTTAACATCGAACACAACATAAATGTGACCTTGATTACAGTACACAGAGTCTCTGATATGGCGACGGACTGATATCTTGGTGAGAAACTGCATTCTCTCTGGGGAAGAGAGGCGGGCAGTGATGAGAATCCACAACAATGGCGACAGTAGCGGTAGAAGAGGTGAAGCTCGGGAGGAAAGATGAGGGCAACGTGCAGCACTCCTGCCACTCAGCACACCTGCACACAAGACCAGAGGGAGGGAGAGGGGTCAGACACTTCAGCTCCATCTTCATAGCCTTCTGCTTGTGTGAAGATGGAGCCCAGTCGTTGAGATTTTTCCATGTTTCTGTTTCTTTTTTACTGCTGTCTTCATTTTACATTCAAGTTCATTTTAGCTCATAAGAACATAAATAAAATGAAATCTATTATATACTCTATTAAGAATATATATATATAACAACAAATTAAGTAAAACTCTGAACTATCAAAAGTGACCAGGCTCATTATGCAGCTGTATAGTACTCTTCAGTGTTACGGTATTATTTATAATATTGGAATATTATACTGATGCATGAACGAGTGAGCAGTAAACGTTGCAGTTAATGTTGTGACCAGTGAAGGTAAAACAAATGCTGAACAATGTTGTATCATGTGGAGTAGTTTAGTCCACTATTAACTATTTATCTTATAAGCAACTATAAGATTTTGAATATAACATTTAATGTAAAGTCATTTTATATCCAGCTTTCAAAACAACAATCTTTCCCTCTGACAGGTTGTGAAGAATAAGTATAAAGTAGCATTAAATGGAGCAACTCAAGAAAAGTACAATACCTCAGAACTCTACCTATGCATTTGAAATGGAAGTAAATGTATTTGTTACAATCCACCACTGACATTTCTATGTACATTATGATTTTTTTCATTCCTGCGCTGACACATTGTAAACATCGTTGGTTGTTTCTGAAAATAGCACCATTTATTTTGATCACATTTTCACCTGCTTTGCCGAATCGTTATCTCCATGTAAACATCATGTCCATGACCACTTTCCCCATCAACACATGCTACTCTTCACCACAGCACCCCCCTCCCTCACTTACATAAATGCCACATTTTCAACACTTTTATGTTGCACACTGTAATATCCCTCTCTACTGTGACCTTGCACAATCCATGTCAAACATTTTACACTCTTTCTTAAAACTCTACAGCCTTACATCTATTTCAAATAACAGTCAAACATGTACATACAGTTGTACTGTTTTTTTCTATTTATATTTTTGTCCATTCGTGTGTTATTGTCTATTCTATATATTCCTATTTTTGACCTCTATTTCTATATCTATTTTTTACTATTTTTATCAATTTTTTAAATGACTGTTTTGTTGTTTTTGCACTTACAGATCACAACAAATTCCTTGTATGTGAAAACTTACATGACATTAAAAACGATTCTGATTCTACTCATATTCATATAAGGAGAGTCAGTCTTTATTCACCTTCTGGTCTGTCAGCACAGAGTTGCTCTGAAGTTGGGGCAGGTGGCTGTTGAGCAAGGCAGCGCCGGGTCTGTCGTGCTCACAGAAGATTGTACCATTGATGTAATGGAAGCGATCGCCAGGCATCAGTCTGTTTCTACAGGTGGCACAGCTGAAACACTGCAGAGCAGCAGGAAAACAACACAAAGGGTCAGAAATGGAAATCGATCAAATGTAGAACACTAAAGCAAATTCATATACCTGACGGCTTGATTCAAAAATATTAAAACATCATTTTGTTAGCAATGTCACATAATGTGAGAAACTTCAGTGAATGGATAATATGAATGGACATCAGGGTATCTTTAAACCTCTTTCAATGTGCTTCAAACAAAGTTCAGGAGTACATTAGGGAAAAGAGATGCAGTGCACAATTCCTATGTCTCCTGACACTGAGGGGACACATCTTTCCGTCTCACTGTCTCTCCCCACCAAATCCCAGATGTTTCTGTCAAACAAGCAGCGGGAGACAGAGCTCGCTGATGTGAGAGCTGGGGATTTACCTTGAGGTGGTAAACATTTCCCTGTGCCCTCATCACCATTTCGTTGGCTGGGATCGACTGGCCGCAGGCGCTGCACGCCCCGCTGTGCCCAAACAGTCTGCAAACACAAAAACACAGATTGCTCAGTCTGTACAGCCTCCAAATCTAAAACCAGCAGCTTCATGTCCTCCTCCCTCCCTCTCTCCCACTTCCTGTGCCTCCTTTTCCTTCCTCTCACCTGATGTAGTCACTCCGACACAGAATCATGCCCCCTTTGCTGTAGCAGGTGGTGCCAATGTCCCCCAGCTGGGCTTGGCAGCAAGAGCACTTGAGGCAGCGAGTGTGCCAGTAGCGTTCCATGGAGAAGAGGAGGAAGCGATCGGCGATCTTTCCCCCACATCCTGCACACGACCTGGGGGCCGGCGGTACGCCTGGTGCCTGGCTGTTCACCATGCTGCCCTCAGAGGCTCTTGGACCAACAGAACAGAGGTTTGACAACTGAGACAGGTGTTTACCACCTTTATAAGACACAAGTAAATACTCATACTCTGATTACTGGGAGATATTTCTGAAGTCATAGTCTTCAAAGTGTAACTTTTGGGTAAAATACGTTTGAGTTTCCATTGGTGGATATTTACTTCAACAATATTAGTTACAATAATCACAAGTCAGAGCTTACAATAACCCTCCTAATCATTCACACATCAGCCATTTCCTCTTGCTCAGACAGACCTGCACAGAGCTTCAGCATGTCTGCAACTGATTGATACCATGGTCCCTTTAAGAGCTGTAACAGGTTGACCTGAACACTGTCATACTGACGAGTACAAGACAGGGGAATGGAAACATTTCCACCATACTCTGCACACAGTAAGATGCAATATTACCATAGAAACTGTTCAAATGTTGTTCTGTATAGCTCTGAAACTTTAAAGTATCGAAAGTAGTCTCACAACTGATTGTACATGGGGGGGGGGGGGTTAATGTGCATTTCATTATGACTATGTGTGTGTGTGTGTGTGTGTGTGTGTGTGGAGGGGGGCCACCGAATTGGGACTTTTGGATTCGTGCCAGCATTGAGACTAAATCTAACACGTACAGCATTATTAAACTATCGTATTGTACATGTGATATCCTAACTTTTCTCAGTGTGCTCGTCGCTGTGTGGACTCGTGCAGTCACAGGACAGCTTTATACACACACGCGCGCGCGCGGAAGGAAAAAGAGGAAAAAGCAGAGACGTGTTACCTTTCTGAGCCGAGCTCCGCTGTTTCTTCCTGCGTTGAAGTTTGAAAAGGCTGCAAATGTTCACAAGAAGCTCGACACGCTTAGAGTTGTCGCATCGCACTCAGACTTGACATGTTCTTGTCTCCATCGCTATCCAGAAAAAGGTTATAAGCGACACGGCATGAAGCCCGGGACGGCTCGCTGACGGTGATAGTTGAGCAAACTCTCCCCGACATCCAGCTCGACAGGAGAACAACTACATGTAGCCGTGAGGAGGAGACATGACGCAGCCTCTCTTCCTCTCCTCTGTCACAGCTGTCTGTCCATCACCATGCCTTCATCTGCTCCGAACGCTTCTGACAGTGACACTATTCATCAAATTGCGCAAGGGGCTATTTAAATTGCCGAGAGGGGACGCAGCAGACATGAAGCGCGCAGCAGCCAATAGGAGCGCAGGGGGCGTGTCGCTCGTCAAAATGATTTATGAGCTTATAGTGACTTATTAATATGCACATTCACATGCCTGAAGCTCCCTGTAGGATGTCACAACTAAAGCGTGTGTGCGCGATTGACATGGGAAACAGCCAGGAACTATGGCACACAGTGTACACTTATATATAGTCCGTACATGTTATAGTTATAGAACACTGATGATTAAGTGAGCAAGGTGGAAATGTGTTCAAAGAAAATTTCATAAATGTCCAACATTGCTTTATTGATCAGAAATTAACATTTTATTAGAATGTTATCAAATGAGTGAGACAATTTGTTGAAACTGAAACAATGACGTTCATTATATGTGGACACACACTTGGCCGATAAAGCTGATTCTGGTTCCTACTCTAAACGTTCATTCCATTTTATAATGATTATATTTTGAGATTAAATAAATGGATAATTTTAAGGTACAAACAACAACATATGTAATCCTTTACCATATGTGGTAAAACCATAATGACCATCATTATTAAATGGTAAGCGTATAGTTAAGTTAAAAGTTATTTGACTGTGTATGCTTTAAACCCATTTATTAAGCAGTGACAAAGGTTTGTAAACATCAACTGTAACTTTATATCAGCCATCCATATAAAGTTTATAGATATAGACATATACATAGTATTTTTTTACCATTTACAAAGTAATATAAACATCAGTTTCAACTTTACAGTAAACAATGAATTAATAAATGGTGAAAGAACAGTGAAATAATGTATAATTTACCATTAATTATAATGGATATTATAATGTGTTAACCCATATTTGTAGATGCTATTGAAATGTATGGCCTTTATAACGAGGCAGTCTTCACACCAGCTTGTCACACATTCTTAGGAGCCTTAAGGGTTAATGAAATGGCATCTGTTTGCATGTGAATGTTTGTCAATATGTCATCCTTCTATTTATTTTTATTTTTTTTTACTTTTGAAACTGTCATCAGAATCTTACATATTAAATGGCCAAATACAGAAAAAAAGCCAACGATCATACTTGCACACATAGATAAAAAACAAGATGTAATATCCCGAGGCCTGATCTTGATTTCTGTTCTCTTCCCTCCACAACCTCACAGGAAGTTGATGGGATAGTGATTCATATTTGCTTGTGTACACTTCAGCAGGGCAGATTAGGTTTCAGTAGGTCTTGTCAGTACATCAGAACAATACAGTACATCAATGTACCGATTATGTACAGTACATCAATGTACTGTATTATGTACAGTACATTGTACAGTACATCAATGTGCCACCCTGCTGTACTTCCAGTTGAGTTCCTGTAGAGGACAGCATCTTGTAGGTTGTAAGGAGCAGGTTTATTATCCTGATATGTAGGCCTTTCTTATGTGTTATTCTGCTGTTAATTCTATAAGAGGTGTTTGATTATGTAATCGATGTGGCCATACATCCTTGCTGCACCCGTAGCTGGGATTTAGGCATAATTACTTTTTACTGGTCATTCTTGTTTGATTATGTGATGTTTGTCCTTTTTTCTAGTTAATTCTGGGTCTGTATGGAGGAAAGCTATATAAATGGTCATTCATTTGAACATCAGCGCTCTGTGGTGTGAGCTTGTTCTACTAGTTTAAACTTTGATAAATTCATGCAATCTATTTTGTGTTCTGAAGGTGTTCCTCAGTTTAACAGTAGTACAACCTATTAACACAATTATATTTTTACACAAGCACTATGACTTGAATGAATACTTTCTTCATCCCTCTCGACAGGTTAAGCTGGTCTGAAATGGAGACAGAAAACGTATACACTTGCTATAAACTGTGTTGTATAAGTTAAATGCAGTGTTGCATTTCCTCAATGTGACCACTGGAGGGCAGTGAACATTCATGATACTAAATATATTATATCAAGCATCAACTCCTGCAGCATATTTGAGCTGATCTACCAGAGATTTGCTGAGAGAATTTAGAACAGATGCACTGTGTAAGCCAATCAGATACATGCATGTGCACATTGCTATTACATTACTGTGACATGAACTATTTAATTCCCCAATTTACCTGGCAATCGTCAGATGAAATTATTGTAGCACTTCACCCTACTTGGACCACAAAAATACCTGTGAGAATAGTGATAATGGGCCATCGAGCTGCCCTGCCACTGTTCCATCAACCAGTCTGTCTGCTCTAATTAACAAACCCAGAGACACTGCAGCTGAATCAGTGTTGGTGTGTTTACTGGTGAGGTAACTAAGCTCATAATCAATAAACCATTTAACATAAGTAAATAATAAGTGATAATGTGGTATGATAACCTTAGACCGCTGGTGTCATTTATCAGAGGTTATCGTGCTAAGATGCTGCTTAACATCAGCATGTCAGCATTTTCATTGAGCAGCTAGCACAGATAATCTTTTTTTAATGCAGGAACACAGTTTTACTAAGTTTAGCCCGGTTTTGTATCTAATGTTAATCCATTATCAATAGTTCTGTAAAGTTCTTGCATGATTAGGAAATGTATAATGCATGTAGAAAGCTTAAGTTTGAGGCTCTGTATCCCGACGGGCTTCACCATGTTGAATATTAACTTTTGGTGAACTTCAGATTTCTTTAGTAGCTTCGTAAGTGCAAGTAACAGACATAAGCATCTGGTAATGTAAGAAAATGTGTTTTAAAGAGTGTTAAGAGTATTAGCCAGTCAGTTGTAAGTAAATGCTGAAGAAGGATTCTATTTTCAAACTAGTCTCATTTTTGAGTCACTTGCTACCATGTGTGGGGTCACGCCACATATTAAGTGCTGCAGTTATATGTTATAAGTGTAAGAGAGCATTGTGTATATTAAACAAGTGTAGAATCATTGTTACTATACTGTATGTGTTAAATATGAATGAATGTCATATTAGTGTGTAGTGAATTTGTATTTTGAGTCATATTATTTTTGTAAATCTTAATATTTTGAGTGAATCCTATTCTTGTTTAAGTGGAATATTAGTATTTATAAGTAAGATCATTTTGAGTTCATGTGTAGTTATATTTCTTAAGGTAGAATTTTTTATAATATATTTATTAACTGTCAGGTTTCAACATTTGTTATGTTTCTTAGTATTTGGTATAAATGTGATATGAACTTCAATTAAACAGCTTTGAGTGGCTGATGTGACAGCGTTTTATGTAGATGTGTCAGAAATAAACAAGCACTGGCCTGAGCAAGACGCTAACTTTGGTCCTCTCTCTTATCAATCCACAGAAATAGTTTTACTGGCTACGCAGTGCTTCCTAGCCTGTATATTCTTTGGTCCAGATTTCCCCTAGGTCTGGTGCCAGTACAAACCATGGTTATGATAAACAGGTGTTTTTTTGACATCGCTCTCTTAAAGTCTGTGTAAAGCAAATTCAGCCATTTTCTTCTAAACACATTAAAAAGGTAATAAATGTAATTCCTTAAAACATGTAAAAAGCCATTCAACCATTTAGAATTTAGAGCTTTGGAGCTAGGCTCACAAACTGTGTTTCAAAATTTCTGTGTTCAGGATTTAACGGGCGGGTCAGAAATCATGGCCGCGTTACGTATCGCGGCCATGATTTGCATAAACCCGGCCCTGCTGTGGAAGTGGTATAAATACGTTCAACACATTAGCTTCGGTGGTTTTTCCGCTCGCTCTCGAGTCTTTGATAGCATCTCTTACAATAGTTTGCAGCTAGCTAACCAGTCAACCAGTCAGCTAACCAGTCATGTCTCCTCCACATCGCTCATGCATCTTTCCTGGATGCCACAGTGTGCAGGGTAACGGCGCTGTTAGCTTATTTAAGTTTTCTAAGGAGGACAAAGTAAGGAAACGGTGGATCGATTTTGTCAAGAGGAGCTAACGTTACTGTGAAGAGTTAAAAATCACCACCATCACCCGTCTGCAGTGTCCACTTTACCCCTGATAGTTACAGCAACTGTCACCAGGTAAAGTCTGGATATATCTGAAGAGTCCGTTGACGCTGGTCAGTGGGGCCGAACCGACCCTCTCCGTCCCCGGCTTGCATCCTCTCATCTCCGCCGCCGGCATTATGTGCCCGCCTGCAACCGTCCCGCCGACAACAGGTCTCTCATCCGGCATTACGTGCCCGCCAGGGAGTGTAAGTAGAGACGCAAAAAGAAAGCAAAAATATATATTTTTACTAAGGAAAATGACAAAAACAATAGTAAGGCACAGTGATTTGAATAAGTAACTTTAATCTGATTAGTGGTTTGGAAATATTACCGCGTTAGATTACTCCTCACTGAAAGAAGTGCTCAGATTACAGTATCGTGTTACCGGCATCACTGCACGGGCTCGGCTCGGGTCGGGCTTAATTTTTTTTGGGCCAGATCTAAGCTCTGAGTGTAAGTGTGTGCTTATGTATGTTATAAATAGTGCGCCTCTAACTGACACGCCCCCAGCGTTACACAGCAGGGAGAAGTGCTTGTTTTTCCATGATTTTCAGACCTAATTTTATATACTTGGCAATTTTTTTAATCTTTCAAATTTGGCTCAGTGGTCAATGACACATGTTTCTGTGGCGTGACAAACTCATAACACAAATTTATTTGTGCTTTACACAGACTTTTTAAGTATAGGCACTTCTAATCTGAACTTCTAAGAATGTTTTTGATGAAAAAGTTGCAAATGTCGATGGCAAAGAGGCAGAGGGGAAAATAAGGAGAACCGCTACTACATTGTGCTCTGATTGGCATAGCAGAACAGCCAATCAGAGCGATCCCTCTCACAGACATACTCTGCTGCCGATTCTATATGAGAAATCGGACACAAATCCAAGGCCAAGTGCCGTCTAGTGGCAGATCCCAGGCGCAAACAGTGTAGCATAAGCATCACCAGCAACAGTACCAGTATTAGCAGCAGTGATACTAGACACAGTGGTAGTATTAGTTTTAGTAGTGGTTGTCTTTGAATCAGTTTTTACGTCACTGTGTTTACTTGACTGTGAACTCACAGTCTAAACAGGATCCTTTGTGGAAATGTTGGCTGAAGTTCCATAAAAGATGATAGCTGTGGCATTCTCTCAGAAGAGAGAGCGACTCATGTCCCGCTCAGTAGTTTTCAGCCCAAACAGCCAATAACAACTCATATGGACACATGTGTTATCATGCCATGTCATGTTGAGGAGGAACCACTTGGACACATCCTTTGTCAGCTTACATGGCGGTGAAGGGGTGGAGGAATTTCCTTTCCTGTGGTCGGTGTGGCAGCCTGGGCCAACTTCCACCAGTCTCTGAGGCCCTGGTGATTTCTGACATACTTCCTGTTCCTCTGTCAAGGCTATGCTGAAAATCACAGCTCTCCGTGAGGCTGAACAACACCTGTAACTTCCAGTCTGAGTTCCCAGCCAATACAAACCTCTGAGGAGCATCATTGCACGACGGGCTGCCAAGATAATCACTTTTATGAAGCCCTCTCTGTGGAGAAATCCTTCCATCTGAGGTTCTATTTTCTCTCTCATGAAGGTAAGCACCTCAGTGTTATCTACATTTTGTGGTGTTAGTTTAGAAAATGAGTAAACCTCTCAGGAGTACACCTCTCGAATATTAGTTGCAAACTTTCAAAGGGGAAATGTCTCTGCAACCTCAACCTCTATACTGAGAGTTTGAGCTCAACCTACCGTTGAGCTTTAGTGAAGGTAGAGAGCCTTGGGTTATATTTAAACCGGATGAATCAATAAACAAATATTTTTTGTAATATCCACAAGCCTCTGATTCTCATTGTGCCATGAAATTTCAGGATAACTCCTTAACAAATGAGCAGTCAAACGTTGTCATGGGACACCAGCTTTCATGTACAACAGCTCTACTGGAAGAGTCATTTCCCTGAATTTACTGAAACCAAACAGCCGAGCAGACAAACATCACCATCATGGATAATGTTGAGCAGTCCGAGTCAAATGGGAACAAGTTGCACCATCAGAGACGATATGGAATAATAAGGACGTGTCCATGGTGAGATGGCATGCCATGTGTGCCTTTTGGTTCCAGCCTGTCGGATAGAACAAGACTTTAGCATTGTTAGGCGGCGGATGCAGAGAGGGATACTAATATTTGACATATAGTAGGTTGAACTTAATATAAATTATCCCAAAAGGAAGACAAACCAATATTTTGTCAAGCCCAAGGTTTTTAGACATGTTTAATTCATGTCACATGTCACACTGGAAAATGCAACTTGGCAGTCACTTTGTTTGGTCATTGACGTATTTTATTTAAGTTACAAAGTCACTATTGTAGTGGGCTGCACAGAATTAAAGGTGAGATTGGTAAGTTTGAAAAATCATCAAGCCCAGGCTAGATTTTGAAAGTATCCATCCAGTAAAGCCTACCGGTGGATTGTTTTCATCACAACATCTAACTACAAGTACTGACCTCATGTCTCATTCATCTGTAAGTAAACACCTAATATTATAATACTGAACAAAATCAACCGACATAGCCATTGCTAGTACTGATAGCTGTCAAGCCAGCTTTGTCAGCATTCAGACATTGTTTTGAAAGTGTATTTGGATGATTTAACTCATTGCTGGTTAGCTAGCAGCAGCTGGCTATAGTAACATGGTAAAGCTAAAACAGCAGGATGGTGGGCCTGTTACATGTTTGTTTTTGGTTTTTCCTAAGTGATTCCCAGACAAACGTGAATATTGTATTGGACTCATGACGATATGATGTTTTGCACATTAGAGCTTCCACGTTGACAGCATCACTGACTCCAATGTCAAAGACACGCCAGATGAAGCACATCAATTCGTCAGACAGTAAGTGGAGGCAGAGGCCTTGGAAGTGGACGTGGGTGGGCCACAGTCAAGGAACAGATGTTCATACTTCGAGTAGAAGATTTTCAAGCTCAAAGGAAAGCACATGAGCAGGTCAGTATCTCTCCCTTCCTCTTCACCCTCTACACCAGAGACTTTAACCACTGCACAGAGTCCTGTCATCTGCAGAAGTTCTCGGATGACTCATCAATAGTTGGATGTATCAGTGAGGGTGCTGAGGATGAGTACAGGACTACTGTGGACAACTTTGTCACATGGTGTAAGCGGAACCACCTACAGCTCAATGTGACAGAGACCAAGGAACCGAGGACCGAGGTGCCGTTGACCCGTTTCTATCCAGTGGGTCAGTGTGGACATTGTGGAGGATTATAAGTATCTGGGGGTCCACACTGATCATAAACTGGACTGGATGAAGAACCTAACGCTCTCTACAGGAAGGAACAGAGTCGTCTCTATTTTCTGAGATCATTCACCATCTGATGGACTATGCTCAGGATGTTTTCTGAGTCTGTGGTGGCCAGTGCTATCCTCTATGCTGCTGTGTGCTGGGGCAGCAGGCTGAAGGTAGAGGCTGCAAAAGACTGAACAGACTGAACCGCAAGGCCAGTGACGTTGTGGGGGTGGAGCTGGACTCTGACGTTGGTGTCAGAGAGGAGGATGCTGTCAAAGTTATATGTCATCTTGAACAATGGCTCTCATCCACTCCATGATGTGGTGGCCAGCCACAGAAGTACATTCAGTACTGGACTGATCCCACCAAGATGCACCACAGAGCACCACAGGAAATCATTCCTGCCTGTGGCCATCAAACTGTTCAGCTGCTCACTCTGAGTGTCAGACTGAATGTACATTTCTTATATTTATGTTCTCTTTTTGTTGCTCTTGCTTATATATAGTTTTTTTGTGTGTTTTTTTCTGCATATTTCTGGGACTTTCTCAAGTCAAGTCCCAAAAACTTGCAATTTCTCCTCAGGGATCAATAAAGTATTTCTGATTCTGATTAAAGTAGAACATTACTGTTTTTTTTCTTGATAAACACCATGTTAGAAAGGTCGTGTGACGGATGGATATTTAAAGCAGGAGTCTGAGGCAGAGGGTTGGTGCGGAAAAAAAGTGTTTATTTTCACCAACATATAACATATCAGAACAACATTACCACAAGCTACATGGAGTCCTGGCACTGGCAGCTCTGGCTGGAAACTAGCTGCCTTATATAGTCTGCTACTACCATTAACTTCTACCTCTCCCACACTATAGGGGAATCTGCGCCACCTGACAGCAAACTACCACAACGAACACAAATACATCAGATAACACCTTGATTATATTGATATAAATGATTCTATCTGATCTTATTTTTTCTTACACCACGCCAGTCAATCCTAGCAATACTGACCAACAAACTAAATCCCAGACACCCCTACACCAATCAACAGATGGCATCTCCTGGAACCTTTACATTTGTGCTGTGTTGCTCTGGGGACTCTTACACAGAACACCTGAAGAGGATCCATAAATCAGTAAACTAACATGTTGTATGTAGTGCTTCATACCATCCATCCATTTTCCATCCATTTTCATCCGCTTATCCGGGGCCGGGTCGCGGGGGCAGCTGCCTGAGCAGGGACACCCAGACTTCCCTCTCCCCGGATACTGCCTCCAGCTCTTCCGGGAGGACCCCAAGGCGTTCCCAGGCCAGCTGGGCGACATAGTCACACCAGCGTGTCCTGGGTCTTCCTCGGGGTCTCCTCCCGGAGGGACATGCCAAGAACACCTCCCGAGGGAGGCGTCCCGGGAGCATCCGAAACAGATGCCCGAGCCACCTCAGCTGGCTCCTCTCGATGTGGAGGAGCAGCGGCTCTACTCCGAGCTCCTCCCGGGTGATAGAGCTCTTCACCCTATCTCTAAGGGAGCGCCCTGCCACCCTGCGGAGGAAACTCATTTCGGCCGCTTGTATCCGGGATCTTATTCTTTCGGTCATGACCCAGAGTTCATGGCCATAGGTGAGGGTCGGAACGTAGATTGACTGGTAAATCGAGAGCTTCGCCTTTCGGCTCAGCTCTCTCTTCACCACGACGGACCGATACAAAGACCGCATTACTGCGGCCGCTGCACCGATCCGTCTGTCAATCTCACGCTCCATCCTTCCCTCACTCGTGAACAAGACCCCAAGATACTTAAACTCCTCCACTTGAGGCAGGAACTCCCACCTGGAGGGAGCAGGCCACCTTTTTCCGGTCGAGAACCATGGCCTCGGATTTGGAGGTGCTGATTCTCATCCCAGCCGCTTCGCACTCGGCTGCAAACCGCCCCAGGACATGCTGGAGGTCCCGGCTCGAAGGAGCCAACAAGACCACATCATCCGCGAAAAGCAGAGATGAGATCCATTGGCTCCCGAACCAGATCCCCTCCGGCCCGTGGCTGCGCCTAGAAATTCTGTCCATAAAAGTAATGAACAGAACCGGTGACAAAGGGTAGCCCTGCCGGAGTCCAACATGTACTGGGAACAGGTCTGACTTACTGCCGGCAATGCGAACCAAGCTCCTGCTCCGGTCGTACAAGGACCGTACAGCCCTTAACAGAGGGCCTCCGACCCCGTACTCCCGGAGCACCTCCCACAGAATGCCACAAGGGACACGGTCGAATGCTTTCTCCAAGTCCACAAAACACATGTGGACTGGTTGGGCAAACTCCCATGAACCCTCGAGCACCCTGCGGAGGGTATAGAGCTGGTCCAGTGTTCCACGGCCAGGACGAAAACCGCATTGTTCCTCCTGGATCCGAGGTTCGACTATCGGCCGAATTCTCCTCTCCAGTACCCTGGAATAGACTTTCCCGGGGAGGCTGAGGAGTGTGATCCCCCAATAGTTGGAACACACCCTCCGGTCCCCCTTTTTAAATAGGGGGACCACCACCCTGGTCTGCCAGTCCAGAGGCACTGTCCCCGACTGCCACGCGATGCTGCAGAGACGTGTCAGCCAAGACAGCCCCACAACATCCAGAGACTTGAGGTACTCAGGGCGGATCGCATCCACCCCCGGTGCTTTGCCACTGAGGAGCTTCCGGACTACCTCAGTGACTTCAGCTTGGGTGATGGATGGGTCAACCTCTGAGTCCCCAGCCTCTGCTTCCTCTATGGAAGGCGTGTCAGCGGGATTGAGGAGATCCTCGAAGTATTCCTTCCACCGCCCGACGATGTCCCCAGTCGAGGTCAACAGCTCCCCACCTCCACTGTAAACAGTGTTGGTGGAGGACTGCTTCCCCCTCCTGAGGCGCCGGATGGTTTGCCAGAATTTCTTCGAGGCCGACCGGTAGTCCTCCTCCATGGCCTCCCCGCACTCTTCCCAGACCCGAGTTTTTGCTTCCGAGACTGCCCGTGCTGCCGCACGCTTGGCCTGCCGGTACCCGTCAGCTGCCTCAGGAGTCCCCCGGGCCAGCCAGGCCCGGTAGGACTCCTTCTTCAGCTTGACAGCAACCCTTACTTCCGGGGTCCACCACCGGGTTCGGGGATTGCCGTCGCGACAGGCACCGGAGACCTTACGGCCACAGCTCCGGACAGCCGCGTCAACAATGGAGGTGGAGAACATGGTCCATTCGGACTCAATGTCCCCAGCCTCCCTCGGGATCTGGTCAAAGCTCTCCCGGAGGTGGGAGTTAAAGATCTCCCTGGCAGAGGGTTCTGCCAGACGTTCCCAGCAGACCCTCACGATACGTTTGGGTCTGCCAGGTCTGTCCAGCTTCCTCCCCCGCCAGCGGATCCAACTCACCACCAGGTGGTGATCAGTTGACAGCTCAGCCCCTCTCTTCACCCGACTGTCCAAGACATACGGCCGGAGGTCAGATGACACGACCACAAAGTCGATCATTGATCTCCGGCCTAGGGTGTCCTGGTGCCACGTGCACATATGGACACCCTTATGCTTGAACATGGTGTTTGTTATGGACAAACTGTGACTAGCACAGAAGTCCAGTAACAAAACACCACTCGGGTTCAGATCGGGGAGGCCGTTCCTCCCAATCACACCCCTCCAGGTAACACTGTCATCGCCCACGTGGGCGTTGAAGTCCCCCAGGAGAACGACGGAGTCCCCGGTTGCTTCATACCATTACTTAATTATATTTAACTGAGACAAACTGAACTGTGTTTGTCTTACAGGAAACCTTTCCCCACTGAGGAGGTAATTGATAATTGAGCCTCATGTGACTGATAATTTTAAACATTTTCTGAATGTTTTGAAATACAATTCTTAGATATTGCACTATTTGTATAAAGCAGTTGCCACTTGCTGGAAAAGACTGAGTTTGTGGGCTGTAAAACCCAAACAATAAGCTAAAAAAGGGTATAAAGTTCATTGATAGTCCGGTGATAATACCCTATCACATTTTACATTATACATAATAACTTGATTTATTGTTTGAATAGTAAATGTTGATGGGTCAAGCCCATAACAACCAATATTCCCATCAACAACTGGCGGGGGGCCTCTAGTGGCCATAGTAATTATTACGGCAGCAAAGGAGTAAGTGAGGAGAGGACAGGGATGGTGGTCGGGCTAAACAATCACAGGAGACTGCTGTCTGTGTGAAACCAAAATTGAGATCTTGAACTGAACTTGAAATTGAACAGTGAGATCTTTTTACTTACTAACATAGTGAACATACTCATGTACATAACATCAAAGTGACATAGTTATTTTAACATAAAACAAAATCATTTCCTAATCCTGACCAAGTAGGATGCTTGCCTAAACGTAATCAAACTGTGAGTGCAGTATGCCCGTTACTGGTACACTGCAACAGTCATGTTGTTTCGAGGCACTGGCAATTGACCTATTCAGTTATTTAGGTATAACGATGTGTTGCCTTGGGTTACAAAATCACAATTTCTAACAAATAGTTATCTTTATTGCTATACAGCATAATCCTGCATGTTTGAATGCTTGGGTTTCTGAAAAAGGCTTGGATATACCTTATTATATTACCAGATCACCATCACATTAGCCATTAATATTCACTGTCCGCTGGTTTTGTTCATTAGGAGGTGGGTGATTCTCCCCCTTTTTTATGCAGCCTTATTTTAAGCAACACCATGAGGCCAAAACTGATACACATTAAACTCTTGTCTTTAAACACATTCACAGTGCCTGAGGAATGAACCCTCTCCACATTTGACACCTCACCAGAACTTTCCTCTAACACCACCCTCAGCTCAGAGTGTCTGTGTATCCACCGAGCAATTAAGGTAATGGCTCAACTATGATCCCGCCACTAAATATCTCTGGTGCAGTTGGAAGTGTTGGCTGGAGAATTGGTAGAGATGAAGCCCACAGCGGTTGTAAAGACTGGGGCAGTTGGAAGGTCAAAGTGTTCCTCCCTTCTCTTCTCTGAGGAGACAGGGGCCAGGGTGAGGAATCTGGTGGTCCAGCGTAATGTTTGTGCTTCAGAGCCAGCTTGAGCATTAAGGCATCAAGGCAACATGACGGAAGAGCTCTGGCACAAAATGTGTACTGAGAATAAATGTGGAAAGAGTAAGACACTGAATATAAAGACAAATGAAAAGACACATGAGGCTGATGATGGCCAAAGAAAGAAATTAGTGCACACAGCATATATCATGGCTACTCAGGTCAAAATGTCCATTTGTTCAACACATTTGTTGAGCTAATGACAATGCCCATCAGCCTCACCTGTACTGTGCTAATCAGCAGATATTAGCATGCTAACATACGTACCTAAGATGATGATCATGGTACACCTGCATCAGCCTTGTCACATGTTAGCATGCTGAAGTTAACATTTATTTCAAAGAGCCACTACCATGGCTTTAGACTGTATGCTTGTTATTATTTTCTTATCTCCTTCCTAACTCCGGCAGCTTCAGTTTGAGTGATTATCTGAAAAAGTCCACACAAAAGTGGAAAAATTGGTAATAAACCATCAGAAAGATGAATAACCGGTCAGTGGTTCCTCTGTTAGGTGCATGGATTTTGTAGTCTGAGGGAATAATTCAAAGCAAAAGCCACTTTAGAGAGAAGCTGGCTTGTTGTTTCATTGACTTGGGCTTGGATATATCTGTCTAACTGGACTATCCAGTTCATAATTCATCTTTTTTTGTGCTGTGTCTATGCATTTGCATATAGACAGCTAAAGATAAGAAACTTCACAGGTTGATACATTTTTATTTGATGTGCAGGAGTTTAAAGACAACAAAAACATTGTAGCACAAATGAACACATGTGACATGTCTTAAATATTTAGCATCATTTCATCCCTCAAAAGAAAGCATTGTATGTACACTGTAAAGGACACACACAAAACATAGAATAAAATCACACCCCGAAAAATGAGGTGATCCTAGAATTTACCACTCCACAGCGAAGAGTGAAGTCTATGCTTTAATATAAACTGTAGTTGCATGGCATTCACTGTAAACCCTCTCATGTGAAAGTTACTCATTCCTCAAAAAGTCCAATACACTTTCACCAACCCACACACACACACACACACACATAAACACGCCACACACACATGTGTAGGATACATTGTGTCAAAGAGGGACAGAAATGTCAAAAATGAACACACAGTCCTTACAGTCACCAATGAATATGTTTCATGTCAACTATTTTCCTCATTAATTCAAAATGAGTGTCCATAATTCCCGACACTTCTCATTAATGTCTGTGACTGGTCTAATTAACCTTCCTTCTGTGTGACAAACTGTCACATCACCCTCGGTGGAGTGGAACATGCTCTGAAGTTACAAATAAATAAAACAGAAGTTTCAGTAACAGCTCTCTGCCGACAGTTTAGCAGCACACTGCAGTGTGTTGTCCTCGGTGCTGCCCTGGTGCTAGAGATGTAACACACCTATAATGTGGACAGAATGATGTCATTGTGGCAGGAAGCTTAAAGTGCAAGCGAGTGTATTGCCTGGTTAGGGAGAGGGTGGCAGCAGCTCACCCAGCTGACACACAGGGAGGCGGTCTGCTTTGAAGGGGGGAGTCTTTGCCCACGGTGTCAGGCCAGGGCTGAGTATGATGAGTCAGCCTCAGTGCCTGAAGATATGGATGTCGTTGTGGAGGCTGACTGAAGGGCTGGAGGGCCCGCTGAGTATACGGCAGCTTGTACTGCAGCTGCAGCGCTGGATCCACATGACGTTTCTGTAGAAGCCCTCTCCATCAGAGCAGTGGAAGCGAAGCCTCACGGTGCGAGAGAGGGAGGGTGTGCAGCAGCGGTCATCAGTGCATGTTCCACAGCTGCGAGGGCGGTACAACTGTGCTGTTGAGCATCCAGCAAAGGTGATTCTGACCGCTTCCTTGGACCGGACAGTTCGCTGACACTTCTTCCCTTTCTGCATGACAGAAATGGAGCCACTATTAAACTGACATCACACAGTTCAGCTTTAAACATGTTTTATTTATTCATTTTCCATACTAAGTGAAGTAATGAGTGAGGTAATTAATTGGACTGTTCAAAGAAAATGAAATTAGTTTGTAATGTAATACCTCTTAAATCCTACTCATATTTCATGTTCATTTCTAATTTTCTTTAATTCTCTAACAGGTATGTTTAGAGCATACCTTGGTAGCTAGAAGAAGCTGTAGCTCACAATGCCGGATCTGGCACAGTCTGGTTTCTCTGACCAGCCGACAGTCTGGGTTGTCATTGGTCACTCGACTTGAAATGCCCATCCCACACGTTGTGGAACACTCAGTCCACTCTGTGGTTTGTGGGAAACAGCTGTGTTCCAGTAACACCTCAGACATGGGGAACGAAGCCATCTCTGTGGGAGAGTGAGCAAACAAAAGACAATACGTTGAAAAGGGGACAATAAATCCCAGCAACCTTTTGAACATTATGATGCATTTGTAAAAAAAGAATGTCAATCTATATGTCAAAGTCCTTGGATTTAAATTGTGCATTTGTGGTGCTGTGTTTTTTTGCCGTAGAACCACAAGAACTTGGAGAAAGAGAGAAGTGAATCTTTATTTTAGTTTTTAGTTTTTTAGTTTAACACATTCTCAATATCATGGGACACATTTTCATGAAGTTCGCAGTGGACATTTATGGTCCCCAAAGGATAATTCATTGACCCCATGACATTTATAGTATTGTTTATTCTAGGTCAAAGTTTTCATTTGCACAAAAGAAATATCAACAAAAATATTATTTAAAGCTTGCCATTATTTTTACCAGCAGTGTAGTACATTCATTTTCCCTGAGGTCAGATGTTTTCCATGTTGTGCTCTGAGCTTTCTCAAGACAGAATATGAGCAGTGTTCACAAGGTGGCAATATATATCAGAGAGAAAAACTGCATTTTTTCTTGAGATTAAACTCTTTAAATACATGCTACCAGGGAGATACATGCCTACAGTTTGAATGGCGTCACAACCTTTTCATCAGTAAGGTCACCAGCAGGGCTTAGCACAATAAAAAATCACAAAAAAAAATCAGTAGAAAAATCTGGAATCGGAAAAGTATGAATTTCTAATGAAACGCTATAGTAATGGATTAGTTTGACTCATATTCAATCACAAATAAAGCCTTGGTTGCTTTTTTGCGAAAGTTTCACTTGAACAACAAGGATGTACGGAGCCCCAGACCTGACATGGTCAAAAAAATAATTAATTGTGGCCCCAATATAGCTATAACGTGAGCACGAAATACTTGTTCGTGGCCACAAAATAAGTATAACGTGCGCACGAAACACTACTTCATGGCCGCGAAATACTAATTCATGGCCACGAAGCAGGCATAATATGTGCGCGAAATACAAATTAATAATATTAAAATCATTCCTGGACATCGAGTGCACCTTCTCTACAAACTGCAGTAGCCTCTACGTGATGTCCTTAAGGTGAGTGTCTTATCTTATTCTGTTCTAGTCAATATCTTGTTATCCCACATTTAGGCAGGGCCTTTCACTGATCCTCTCCTTTGAAAGTAGCATCATGTGTGTCAGACTCTCAGCTGAGGGGATACAGACTCTATATGAGCCGCAGCGTTAATGATGCCACTGAACACAGCCCTGCAGTTACAGTAGCGCTCACCGTGTGTATCGCGTTGCTAAGGGAACCTATATCTATATCTATACCTATACCTATATCCTATCAGTGATCAGAATCTAGTTTGTGTTGATTTGGAGGTTGTTGTTGCTCTGACTGAACTACTGAAGGTGTCTGTAGTGCTCTCTGGACATTTGTCCTTCAATAAAATCACAGACGATTAAAAGTTCACTATATTATAGGCCTACTTAAGGCCCTGCCTAAATGCGGGATAACAAGATATTGACTAGAACAGAATAAGAAAAGACACTCACCTTAAGGACGAAAGAGTTTTTGAGTCAGTCCAGCTCCACCAACAGACTCAAAAACTCTTTCGTCCCCCATCAGACTGTATAACAGCTCTCAGTAAAGGCAGGGAGGACAATAGATAATAGACACTGTTTACTGTTTACTGTAGCTACTGTTCATTATATATATATATATATATATATATATATATATATATATATATACACACACACTTTATATTTTATCTTTTATTCCAGTTTTAATCATATTCTTAAGGTTAGGGTTTTTAATTTTAGTTAAATGTATGTCTAATGTATGTTTTGTATTTTGTATGCTACTGGACACTTGAATTTCTCTCGGGATAAATAAAGTAAGTATCTATCTATCTATCTATCTGTCTGTCTGTCTGTCTGTCTATCTATCACGTTGGCTATTGCGGTTTCTAGAGAAGGTGCGCTCGATTTGCTTACCCAGTTATTCAGGAATTATATTAATATCATTAATTAGTATTATCCTTAATTTGTGGCCACGAAGTAGTATTTCGTGCGCACGCTATAGCTATATTGTGGCCACAATTACATTTTTTTTTACCATGTCATGTCTGCCGCCAGGCCAAAAAAAAGAAATCAATACGCCAAAAATAAGCCACCTATCAATTCATTCATAAATCAATAATCATTTACATTAGACGCGCCTCTGTGCAGCGCAACGCGAGTCAACCTGCTTCGTTGCCTAGTAACGATGCGAGTACCGCTGCTGAGAGCGCGGGCATATATTCTGGGATGTTTAAGGTTTGTTAGCTAACCAACTATGGCGCCGCCGAAGAAAAGAAAAAATTACGCGGGTGACAGACAACTTAATATAAAGAAATCCTTCTGCCAGACTCCGGAGCCAAGGAAAATAGATGAAGGGAGAGTAACAGAGGCAACTCCAGAAAAAATGACAGGTGCAGGTGAGACGGAAGAAAGGGGGGCAGACTGTAGTGGAGAGGGGGGCTGCTCCAGGACCATTACTGCCCCTGACACCGGTCCGACTGCCGACCCCTGTCCGGCGGGTGACCGCGGGCCCGGACCGACTGCCGACCCCTGTCCGAAGGGTGACCGCGGGCCCGGACCGACTGCCGACCCCTGTCCGGTGGGTGACCGCGGGCCCGGACCGACTGCCGACCCCTGTCCGGGGTGGTACTGGTAACGTTGACCCAGAAAAAAAAAAATACAGCTATACACAGAACATCTGGCTGGGATCCCGAATGGCTTAATAACCATAACTACAGCCCTTGGTTGTACCACACTCCCCATGGTGAGTTTACAATTTGTTGTTTAGCTTATATTTTTGTTCTGATTGAGGAGCTTCTCTCTCTCTTTTGTTTTGTTTTTTGGTAAGCAATAATGATGAAAATAACACAGACAATAGGCTAGTTTTCCCAGTTATTGTCAAAAGTATGTTACTCTGTTATAATAAAATGAATAAAAATGTAAAAATATTTATAACTGATAGAATCTCAATTATGTGTAGGGATGTTTTGTCGCTTATGCCGTCAGCATAAGCAGCCCGTTAAAAGAGGACCATCCCAGAGGTGGGTACCACCGGGCCTGAAAAAAATTCTAGGGGAAACACTGGCATTGCTGAGATTGCCTGTGATGTTTACCTCTGAATGTGGCCCCTCCGGTGGCAGCTGGGTGCTGAGGCTGCAGCAGGGCCTGCTGTAGGACACTGATGTGGTTGGGAAGGGGCTGGCTGCCTGGCGAGGAGGTGCGCGTCAGCTCGTCTGGCTCCTCACTGATGTGGTTGTTGTCATCACACACCCATTCCTCGCAGCAGCCGTCCGCGGGCCTGGTCAGACGGGGCCACGAGCAGCGCCAGTCGGGCAGCGGCACTTGGTGAGGACAGAGGGGCATGCAGCCCACCACTCCGTCCATGCATGTGCACTGGTGCTGGCAGTTGGGCTGAAAGTCCTCGCCGTGCTGGTACACCCTGCCACTGAACTCGCAAGGCAAACCCTGTGCCTCAGCTGTCAACAAATAACAGGAACCAGAGCTGTGAGGACAGACCTGATCTTCATCGAAGCACACAGTAGAAAACTTGTATCAGTATGCAAACACAACTAATACATCAAAGCCTGTGGGATGAAACTGAGCAAAGAAATATATTTTCTCAAAGGGAAGATTTCATGATGTCTCTTAAAGGGCTCCGCCAGTGATTTTTTTTTATTGCAATTCAATATTAAACAGTAGTCAATACTAGTGTCAGTCCAACTAAAGGTCAGTCTCTAAACCTTTCCATAATACAACCTCATAGCACCTTTTTCATCAGGAGCCTTCCTGCCTGGAAAATGCTCACACTGCCTGTTTGAGAAGCGTTTTACACAGTTTTGTATTCTCCTAAAATAACCCTGATGACATCACCAGGGGTATTTTCTCAGATTTTTAAGAGCTCCTCCAGAGCCACAAAAGACCTTATAAAATTGTTTCCAGAGGCTGAGCTGTACTTCCCAGTGGTACTCCAAGTAAACTGATCAGCATACATAAAGTCATTAGAGCGCTCCTTTAAAGTACAAATATGTAAATTATTTATACTGGAGGCCTTCGTTTTCCTCATTAAGTGTCATTATCTACTTCTGTGGTTTTGGAGGCTTTTGCCCCGTGGACCCTTAAAATGAGTGAATGTCCACGTATGACTTCCCATGACATGTGAACTGTCCACCCAGGGAGTGGTTTTATTTTCTTCTCTAATAGTGCCTAAATGAAGTCATGCAGTATTTCAACAGTACAACATACAACAGTAGAATTGAGAGAAAAGTCCAACAAATATAAGCAAAATCAAGAAATGTATAGTTTTTTCATTCCTTCAGTTATCTAGTGAGCCCTTAGATTTTTACCCCTGATCTAATTTCTTGGCACAATACTGTAGCTGTGTTTTTGACTAATATATTCTTTTTAGCTCAATTAAACAATGTGCCTTTGCTCAGCCTGCGTGTCACCCCTCACCTCGACACAGTCCTCTCTCAGGGTCTCCTCCAGCCCCCAGATGGCAGCGCAGCCCCTTGATGTGATCGCAAGGTTCAGTGGCACTGCAGTCCTCGTTGAATTGGCGAGCACAAACTTTACAGCAGCCACAGTGGTCAGTCACCCAGCTGACGCCGGGCTGGCACAGGGGGGGCAAGGGGTTGCAGGAGCAATCAGCTGGGCAGTCGCCCTCTGCCTGAGGAACAGGGTCAGAGGTCAGGACAGCATGTCTGACAGTTGATGGCTGTGATTTTAAAAGAAAAATACCAAATGTATAAAATTGCTGTTAATCCAAAAATAGCTACACACTGTGAAATATATCACAAGTGGATACATTTAACAGCAACTCACCATCACTGCAGCGCAACTGAGCACAAAGACGGTGGAAATGATCTGCTGCAAAGTCACAGGGCTAAGCATCCTGATAACAGCAGAAAAACAACAGGACGAAACTGTTAAAAGCTTCAGAAGGGAGAAAGGATTGTAGATTTAAGAAGTTGTCCCGATAGATCCGCCAGAGTCCAAGAGGAGTCTTTATTGAGCTCCAGTATAAAAACGTATCCACAGTTCAGAGTCCGTGCACTAATAGGTACGCCCGTCTGTTTCTTCCTGCTCTCCTACACTATCTCAGGTCGGCTCTACTTCATAGAGAGGTTTCCCTGTGCAGAGCTGGTACTTATAGACACACATGCTCCCGCCCACGCAGTGATATAATCAACTCTCCTCTCAAGATGACTGGAGAGCGTCCAGAGGGAGGAGGTGGCCGGATTGTTGTTATGAAATAGTGACAGAGTGTTTAAACTGTCTTATTGCTGAGCATATGCCCTCAGGAAGAAATTTCAACCTGTCAAATTGAATTCAAGACAAATATTTTATAGTAACTGGCATATCCAGGCAGCACAATATTGATGTAGATACAATATACTTTAGGTTTTGAGGGTAACCCTAACCCTCCTACACATACCCAGGGGTATTAGACAGGTCAGGTCATATTTGACATGAAAAGAGAAAACAATGGTAGGACAGGTGTAATGGAAAACCTGAGTAGGGAATCCCACTCCATCACACTAGCATATTCAACAGGGGAAGTGGTGATGTGGAGAAAATCCCTGTGAACAACTCTTCCACCAGCCCGCCAGGCTCTGTCCTCTCCACTGTAGTGTGCTGTGGGACACTGTGCTCAGGACATCCTGTGTACCCTCCATCTCTTTCCTAATGGGCTGCATTCCAGGAAATACAGGCCTATCCTCAGGTTCCCATGATTGGTTGGAAAAACTCTGCATTCCCATTGTCATCCCAGGGGCACTTAAAAAGTGTTTTGTTGGAGAGCAGGAAGGTCCTAACATTAAGCATTGGCTCACACTGTCCTGAAACATGGGAAATGTAATTTGGCACATTTGATAAGGCTGCTGAAGGTCTCCCCTTGTTTCATAAAAACATGGTTTAAACAGTCTGCTGAAAGACTACTGAAACGGTAGATGCAAAACAGGTAATACATCTGTGGGTCCATCTATTAACCTTTGATCAGAACAGACAGTAGTGTAAGATTGTATAGCAGTTATTCCGAACCAAGGTCGAGAAGTGTACCAAGCCACCTGAAAACAGCTGTCTGCTATAGCTAATGATGCTTTGAGAGCAGTGACAGTGAACTCAACCCAACCAGTTGCCATGCAATAGTGCCCCTTCCAGTTCACTATGGCAGTGACACATTTTGCCAACTACACTGGTTGGCAGTCACTCCTCCTTCACTGTAGGACATAGCAGCGGAGCTCCCCTGGGATGTGTTCCCAGTCCCCTGCTGTTCATGCTGTACACCCATAACTGCACTCCCAGACATGAGAACCCTAGTGAGGAGTTTGCAAAACAGCGGCACCATCATCAGCTGGATTTCAAACAATGATGAGAGTTCATACCGGGAAGCAATCAACAATCTTGCAGAGTGGTGCACAGAGAACAATATACTGCTCCATCTCAGTTGCTCCAACCCATAAAAATATAGCAGCTTTTGGGGGCCACAAACCACTGATTTATAGTATTGAGGGAACTATTATCACCATCAAATTGTGTTGCAGTTGGTTGTAGTTTTGTGGATTTCAATAAAGAATTTAAATGCCATGACGTCTTGTAAGCTTTTCCTCACTTTGAGGCATTAAAGATGTGACATTTAAAGATGATTTAAAGTCAAAAAAAGGACCTCAGTGGCCGACAGCCCACTCTACTACCTCATTAAACTTGAGTAGCTATGTTGCTAAGACCAAACCTGTGGCCTTGAGGTTCAAAGTCCCACTAGACACAGCTCACTTTCTGAGAGCAGGTGTTATCACTCCAGACTGAGGCGGTGATGTCACCGTGTGCAGACAGAGTACAACATTAAAGCACACACAGCCACCCAGACACCCTGCCAGCTGGGCTGTAAAACCACCAGGACGCTACTATGGGGGTGAGATGGGAGGAGAGGTGGGGCGAGAGCACCTTGTTGGGCAGCCATAGGGAGGAGGGCAGAAGTCTGGATTCTTGGCATTCCTGGCCCACAAAGGCAGGATGTGTGTACTGGCCACGCTGTGTCGGACACTGATGGAGGAGCGGGAGGAGGGGGGAATGGAGGGGGGTGAAGAGGTTGGCAGTTTGGCAGCCTCCTGCCTGGCCATGTGCCAGCCATTGTTTGTCAGCCAGGCAAACATTTCCAAAACACATGGAGGTCAGGAGTTGTTGGCGATTCATCACGCTGTTGCCCTGTTGTTTATTTTCTCAGCTCGAGATCTGCCATCAACTACCAGCATAAAGAGTCAGTCCTATAAAATGTTTGACCTTTTTCCTTACTGGCTTCTAACAAAGCAACTTCTTTGAATGAACTCTTGTTTCAGTGCAGCTACTACCCTCAATTACCTTCCTTGAACCTATTCGATTTTAGCTTACTTCCCCATCTCTTAAGTAAGGGATAATGCCCGACGAGGTGTCCATAATCATGAGTTAATGGACGACGCGGAGGCCTAAGAACCGTCCAACGCACAGCGGAGGATGGTTGCCTCGAAGTCCATTAACTTCTGTTTATGGACACCTCGAAGGGCATTATCCCGCTTATACCATGGTCACTTGACAAAGAAAAGAAATTCAGACCATTAATTTACATTTTCATGCGTTTTACAATCAAAATATAAAGTTTTTCCGAGCCATAACTACGTTTCCCTGGTAACGCCTGAGGGTTTGACTAATACCTGGAACAATCATTACTCTCCCGTCAGATTCTTATGCAACGGAGACGTTGTTCACTCCTCCAGTAAATAGGACGGATCATAGATACGACTTGGCAACGGGAGATATTCTAGTCCGCTCAGCGATGAGCCAGAAAGCTAACGCTATGCTAGCAAGATTCAAAGTCAATAACATTACATACGGTTGACAAACAGTAAATATAATTTGACAGTATGCTAGCTAACACGATTAGCTAACTAACCAGTCATGTCATTGTCCCCAAATCAATAGCAAGATGTTCACGAGCAAATGATCGGCTGTCTGTAACGTTACTGTGGCCGCAGCCTGAAGCAGAGAGCTGAACAGAGAACGGGATGTGAGATTATTCACGTATCAGTAAGTTTAGAGGGGAAGTGTACTTTCTGCAGCTTGTGTGTTACAGTCGTCACCCTGTGTGTTCAGAGGATAAGACACTGAAGGACTGACGGACTGAACTCAGTGCTGGAGATAAAATATTAAGATTTGATACGCCAGCTAGCGCATTGATTTACAGCGGTGAACAGACAATTTGACTGGAACATATGCTAGGTGTCCATATATCAGGGGTTAATTGACACCCTGCAGCCAATCAGAATCGAGTATTCCCCCAGACCATGGTATAACTTGTTTTAATGTTTAGTTTGATTTCTTCCTTGTTTTTAAAATGCAATTTTTAATCAATTTTAATGTCATTTTTATCCCCCTGTACAGCCCTTTGAGTTAAACCTGCCTTGCCTCTCCTCCAATCTGCTACAATGTTGTGATGATAGTTGTGACGAGTGACCTTGCAGTGTTTGTGCTTTCTTTAAATGTGGTAAGGAAAAGGGCAAATCCGGCTGAAATACTCAGAAATACTCTTTCTTAGAAATCCAAAGAATAAAGCAGAGGTGTGTACAGCGTGCAGAAAGCTGTGCTGTACCACCTCAATCAACCACAGAGAGCTAAGTTGACACAACAGGAATCCAGACAGGACCACAGCAGAACTGAATGGATTAGTAGCCCCATTCACGCTGCCCTTTCAGTGTGGCAATCATGTGCGGATACTCCGCCTCGCCATTTATGAGAAACTTACAGATGTGGAGAGGAGGGACAAGTTCAGTGCGGTTCTGATTGCCCTTTGGAGGTAGAATTGGCAGCCACAGCAGAGGTGAGACGGTGTCTGTGCAAATGTAAGAGGCAGAGGCGCAGATCAGGGGTGTGTTGGTCTGATGGCGTTCACAGTCTGACATACTAAGATCCTTCACTCATCAAATTAAAGAGAAATGTCCCACACTTTAACCCACAAAGCAACGTTACAGGACCAAACAACAGTAATGTGGTAACTGGTAGTGTCTTTGGCAACTTACATGGAAAAATACCACATCCATACCTAGAAAGCCTCTGTCATCCTGTCTGTCCTACCGACTTCGTCATATTTCTGCCTAAAAAACAGCATCTGTCCCCGGCAGCAGAGCCAGGCAGCTCCTACAGTCGAATCACGGTGATTTAGTGACACAATTTACAGCAAAAACCTTTAACTCACCATATCGATGTCTCCCTCCACTATTGTGTTGTTGTAGTTACTGTCTCTGGAAACTTATTGAAAAAAATCACTGCAACGGTCAGCCCTCCTGACCGAGACTTCACTGAACTGCATCCCTTAATATTTTATAATAATATTGACTTATTACACACGATAAGAAAGGCAAATGACTTGATTTCGTTTATATTTTCTGAAGATAGTACAAGTAATGTATGTTGTTGCATTACTTTGATAATGCTCTCGTTAAAATGTTCCCAAATCTTCCTTCTGTTACATTACATCTGGAGCAACAACAGTGGGCTGTTAACGCAACAATATGTCGAAATTGGCAGTTTGTGATTGATTGATTAGTGCATCTGGCATTAGGAGGGTGGAGTGGCAGTGAAAGAGACACCATTCACCCTACAAGACACTGTACCATCAAAATGTTTTTGAAGCTGTTATTTCAAGGTAACAAAGTTACATAATGTTGCTTTAAGGCTCGTGTATGCTCAAGGTTGGATAGGGACACAGACGGAGCCCCCTGTTCATACTCTGGGTGCCAGCCTATGGATCCTTTTTAATAAATGACTAATGTTTTACTTGAGCTTAGAGCATTCGACTACTTGCTTCTACTTGCGTGTTCAGAAGCCTAGAACACTCTATTAATTTCAGAAATGCACATAAGGTGTCTTAAACAGCCCAGCATCAAGTCTATTTCTGTAGTTCATTTCTTTTTTCTATCACTGACTGAGTTATAGATATCAATAGCTGTAATATGCCACTAAAATTAAAAAGTGCATTAGATGATTTTGCAGTAGGCTGAGTAAGGATCAATCTCATTTCCGATTTTTACTCTTATCCCCCGTTTTTGGTAGCCTTCTTGCCGTCACAGGGGTGGTAATCTCATCCTTTAAAATGGACCAGCCCTTCAAAACCCTCAACCCTCCCTCTGAAGTGTGCCTCTGAAAAACATCCATTTATAGGGCCATCATCGTAGCCATAACACCTAACACCCACTATCCCAAAAGAGTCAGGATACCCTACCCTTAGATGTGAAAACACAAACAGGAGGGTTAGGGTTAAGTGGTAGAGACAAGGGCTGTATTGGGACCTAATTGACAGATTGCTATTAGATTTGCTGTGTACAATTTTTTTTACGTTTCCTGAGAGTGTTTGAATGTGTCTGGCATGTTAAAGGTCATGTTGATAACATTTTTATGTAAACAAATAATTTTTTTTCATGCTGTCCAATCGATGAATTGTGACATCCTGTTCCACCATATGGACTAACTTGACATGTTTAACCCCACTGGGACAGTAAGAATACTACAGTACAAAAATAGTACCTTGTCTGTTCCATCCAGTTTCCATCCTGCCTGGTGTACAGGACAAACAGTCGCTGTCAGATGTGTTTCTTTTCTATCCCAGTTGTCTTTTAAACGTTGATACAAGAAGAACTAAGAAGAATACTTCAAAACAATTTCACATTCTTTGGCAAACAAAATGCAATACATGAGTTTTCAGTGAGGAATCAGCTGTATAGGAGCATGTGTGAATACTGTATGTGTGTGAAGGCGCTCCCCTAATGACACCACCTCCACAGGTTACGTCTCAGCCACATTCCTCATGCTAGTGTCCTGAAAGAGCTCCCGGTACACTGCAGTCATCACTCATCCTGCTGTTACCCTGAATGGGTCCCATTTTTTCCTCCACACATACTGTCTATACTGTATACACTCATACTGAGTAGTCAGAGCTGATCGCCTGTTGAGTATTAGCTTTCTTAGATGAGTGTGAGCAGATAATGTCGAGAGGAGTGGTGCATTTGAATGCCCATGACTGACAGAGGGCATCTGCACATAAGCCTCGGGTGACGCGGGTATACTGTAAAACTTCCCTCCATGCTGGTCATTTTGACATCCATCAGTTTCCTACATATTGGTATCAATTTCTTTACTTATGGTCTTCAATTTACAAAAAAATAAAAAATACTGAATAAGCACCATTATTAGATTTTTTTTTGTTGTTTTTCAAAAAGCTTTCATCCTCATTGAAACTAGGTAACTCATGGATCATATTACATTTGTTTATAATGCAATGTAATGTAATCCCGTACTGTTCTTGTACCTAAATCACATTGCAGTTACTAATCTGACAATTACGTTATTACTTGAGTTAAATAAGTTCTTAAATGATTTGCATACTGGACAGATGCCTTTTCATTCACACTTGCACAACAATCACAATGCCTCTCCTGATACCCATGAAATTCAACACAGTGACACCCGTGGAGAGGCTCTTCATCCTGAGCAGTCTTGTGCCGACTGCACAGAGGAACAGATTGTTTGACAGGCAGTTGGAGAGCCTCTTCCACATGAGGTTGAGTGATAAACAGGTCCGATAAGCCAGACTAGTCTACCAAGGTTTCCTGAGCGAGAGTGTTTGAGTGTGGTTGACAAGGTCAAGGTCATGTCTATAACATTTTTATGTAGACAAATAAAAAAAAAAAAATAAAAAAAACATCTACAGAACTTATAGCAATGTGCAGAGTAAAATCTCTTTTCCTTAAAACATTATTATGATTGTGAATTAATAAAATATATTTCCAGTCCAAATGTTTGTGTTGTTTAACTGGTGTAAGAATTGTGACATTTGGTTCCAGCTTGTAACAAGGTTTGCCAGGCAGGACTATAACACTGTTAGCATCACTTGGTATCTGTGTTTCATCAGCATCAACAGTCTTGGTAGGGGCCAGTTTGTGAGAATAATTGTTGTAAAAATGGCTGAATTCTACAGTATGCATCCAACATACACCACCCTGATGTTAGCTAGCTAGTGTCAGCAACATTAACAATATCTAGTGCAACAAACTGGCATCCAGTCGAGGGGGCAGGTGTTGGGAACAACAGCGGTGTTGAGATTTGAATGCAATGGAAGAGATAGATGGAATTCCACATTTAGTGGGTTAGGGTTAATGTGATAATAGCACTTTTAATTGCAGCTCACATGCTATTTAAGCATGTGTTTTTTTTCTCTTTTAAACCGGCACGTTTTGACCGCAAACTGTCAGCGTCGGAATCATGTTGATGGTACAGTGTCTTGTAACAGGGTGAATGGTGTCTCTGTCTCCAGCCTATGTTACTGCACTGTGAGGGTAGGATCCCAGCGTGTTCACATGTTCACTTCAACATACACATTTTCAACACATCATAACATTCTGATGTTATGAGTTTTGTTTGTAGTTAACACCTGCATTACATCTGACAAACTGGAACACACCTGGGATTTATATTTATGATAGTGGTGTCGCACTCAGAAACTGTGGGGGCACCAAATCACACAAAATGACAATTTCTACATAATGTTGTTTTAAGGCTGTCAGTATTGTGTTAAGAAGGCCAGTCTCATTCATTATTTTACCTCTTAATATAGTATTTTGAGGCATTTGGAATTTTGTACTAGGCATTGTTAGGAAGGCAAATCTTTTTTTTATTGTTTCATATATTTATGTAGTTTTGTTTTGAGGCTGTTATAGCCTACTGTGCCCCATGTTTTTCTATGGGTGCTGTTTGGGCTGGTTTCCACCAACAATCTGTTAATTGATTCATTTATTTATTTGGCACATTTCCAACTGGAAGTGTTATAGTTAACTACACACAAGAGCTGCAAAAGTCACCATGCCAGCCAATGTAAACCCTGCTTCCACTCTTGGTAATACTCTTGGTGTACATACGTACATAGTGTGCCTGCTTGCTCCTGGGCAACATCCCCCCCAGTCACACTGTTGAGGTATGTAAACTCTGAGGCTTATCCATAGACAGTGAAATGGGGATTTGACCTCACTGGGGCCATACAATGTTTGTGTGGGTTGCTGTACCAAAATGACACGTATACTCAGGCAGCTATGTCACAGCAGGTGTTATGCTCAGGCAAAAGAAAGCGCAGTGTCTAGTGTGAAACTGTTTGGATGAGCAGTTCTTAAGAATGCAAGAGGCCGAGCAATCAGTACGTTCCAAACAGGCACTTTTGGATGTATTTGTCCCAAAGTGCTATTTTTACTTCCCTCACCATGGCTTCAGTTGGATGCATTCTCATCAGAAGGATGAGGCAGTCCCACAAACTCCTAAACTCTTGGAATAAATAGAAGTTAAGAAAAAAGCTGGCTGTGCCTGCATGTGGAGGCTGCAGGTGTGGCTGTCCTGCAGCCACATACAAAAGGTAGTCGTGATTTGAGCTGGCAGCTGCCCAAGCAGCAGGGCAGAGGGAAGCTGTGGCCTGCACATTCCTCCACAGCATCTAATAGGAGTGATGAAAGCAGGGAGCACAGAGCAGCAATAACTGGCCATTGTGTGTCTGGCATGAGCAGGTGTGCTGCAGGTACTGATGGACATATCCCGTCCACAGAGAGGTCGAGGTATGCATCAAGTGGATTTAAAGGTGCCCTGTGGACATTTTCTTGTAAACAGAAGTTTACAGCCAAAAATAAGAAGTGACAAAGGTTATGTTTACATTCAGCATACTCACCAAAATGCACTGTATGTATCCTACGATAGACGTGATGTCTTCTTCATTCCTCATTAAACTTTTGCAAATCCTCTTTTTTAATGTACGTGAAATTCAACACTGTTAACACTCCTATTTGAAGTCGTCTTCTTCCCTGCCTTGATTGGCATGCTGCAGCATACATTTGCCACCACCACCTGTTGATCAGGGGAAAAGTGTATTACCTGCTGTGTAACGCGCACACAAGAGTGCATGTGGGATTAACTGCTATTTTTCAAAGTGAGATTTTTAACATGAACGCAGAAAACACCACAGGATGTTGCAACAAGTTGGTGCAACACCAACATCAAACACCTGCATGATAAGTCGAAATGGTTTTGTGCTCATTGGTTTCTAGAATATTTTTTCGGTAACACTTTACAATTGGGTACACAAATTTCTGAGTAGTTACTGAGGAACGAATAAGGAATGGATCAGGAACAACTCAATGTTTAATGGATCATAAATAAGTAATTCATTGTGATTCAAGTTTGATTTGAGGACTATATGGTAGATAATGATGAATGATTAGTTACTGATTAGTGAATCATTGGCAGCAAGGCAGTTGATTAGTTTAAGGTGTCAGCATCACTAATGCTCCTTTTTAATCATCATATCTCTTGGGGGTCAGTGCAACAAGCTGGAAATATAACCTCGTTATAAAGTTATTGCTTAGGTATTGTAAATAGTAGTATTCAGAGTAAGATTTCATTTGCATTCATTTGGATTCATGTTTGCGCCACCCGAGTGCATTGTCTGTGTCAGCAAATACTTTTTCTTAGTATTGTGCTGTATTCGGGACACATCTGGGGTTTTCAGAGAACTATGGTTGATTTCTGAGTCTCCTTCCCAGGTCATCAAATACTAACTTGCTTGGGATTGATAGCGCTCTACCAAACAAAACAATGAGTTAAAGACTCAGAAATGCAATGGGCACTGCAGAATTGATTATTTCTGATAGTCCTTTGTGGGTTTGTCCCTACCAGCATCTGTTGTTATTTCAAAACATTTTCTTGATGTCAATTATAGAATGCTGAAAGTGTTTTTTGAAGCCTGGATGTTGGATTCTGTCAGTGTTCAGTCATTCACGGTCATAACTTTGTACAACAATAAATAAATGATATCATACATTTGCACAAAAATATTCACAATACTTTACAGATAATTATGGGCTGTGTGGTGCAGTAAAATCCTACACATTTTGCACAGTTGGAATGCAGGAGATGTGGGCTCTGCAGGTTGGGCAGAATAGTAATAGAACTTCAAGATGAGTGAGTCAGTTATTTTGTTAGTTTTGATTGATTTTGGTTATTGAAATATTGGCATGGACACTTAAATCTGTGTTTCAGCGAGCAGAAAGCCATGTTTACAGTGTCTTTATTTTAAAGGCCTAAAAAGAAGGCAGTCTGCAACATAAAGGTAGGTCATTGTTGGAGTCACCGTCTCTTATATCCCAGATTGGAAATGAAGATACAAAAAGCCAGAAGAGGAGGGAATAAAGCAGAGTGTTAGGAGATAAGCAGGTTTGAATGAAAACACACTGGTTACAATTGAAGGAGCAGCAGGATTTTGCTAAAAATGACAGCAGCCAGAGCCATCAACACAGATTCTGCCTTTCCACCCTGTGAATCTGACATTACTTTAACTGCACACTGCATATTTAGTACACTAGAATAAACAAACTGGTATTTCAAAGGGACTTTAGTGTGGGAGCTGACGGTGTAGCCAACTGACAGAGAGTGTCCTGTTAGTGGGCAGGGGAAAGGTGGCACCACTACACAGCGCTGCCTGTGATTCAGAGGGGAAAATGTTATCACAGTAAAGCCATAAACAGAAAACGTTCCAGGGCTCCCTACGGGAACTAGGACACAAACACATAAAGCTCACTGTGCCTCAGGCTGCTGGAAAACCCATATACAGTAAATGGAAATTAAGTCACTTTTAATCAAGAAATGACTGCACAGGAGGTATTGTACAGTGTGTGTGAGTCAGAGACAGGCCTGGCTACACTCAACCTTGAAGTAGCTCAGCACAGAATTTGTTTCCTTCAGCAAACTAGCGAGAACATTTGTTTGCTCAGCAGCAAGCAGCATGCACTAATACCCAATGACAAATATTCAGTGTTATTGGTGTCTAAAATTAGGCAGGAGTGTTTGCACTGATATTCAACTGGACTGAGGTCATGTATTCAAAGGGCTCTTTGAAATGAACTCAAGGTTTGGGGTGTACATTTTCTTTGGGAGTCTTGTAAAAAATAAACGGACCCACCTGGACAGACAATATGTTTGTGGGCTGCTGTTGGTATCTAGATTTCTGCAGCATCAAAATACACGCGTACTACAGTTCTTCTGAGTGGGACCGCACATTTAAACCTGTGGGTTTCCTTCACAATTTGATTCCGCCTGAGTTATTAAAGCAACCTTATTGCCAGATAAGCTGCTGAGATTTGATCATTTTGTTCAATGACAACGTTTAATTTTGTTTCCTGGGATATCTGCACATGTCACCTGTGGCATGGTTAAGGTCAACTTCCTGCAGTGGCACCAGGAGAAAATTGCACACCACAGAATCATCCATATCAGTGCAATTTCAAGGGATGTTGGGTTGATTAAGGTCACACTGGTCTCATGTAATAGTTGATGAGCTGAGTTGATTTCCTGGACTGATTCCAACACTTTTGCTCAGTATGAATCATTTACACACCACAACATAACAATATTGGGCACAGTAGGTTGATGGTTATCCAGTCCATGGTTACCACAGAGAGCTTCCAAATTGATTGATTAATTGAACTATCACATGACAATATACCAACATTTTGCATTTAACAGTTTTTCAAAGCAGAGTGAGCTACTGAACCTTCCGTGATTGGACATATAGTTACGTTTTCAGGAAGGTTGGTGAGGCAAAGCGTTATAATATAACAACATATCTCAGTGCACCAAAAAAAAAAAGTTAAGACTGGTTGGACCTGGAGTGCTGGACTACGCATCACAATTCACTACATCATCACCTGGCTACTGAAAAGCTGGACGAAGCTGAAACAACTAAAGAAGATGGTGGTTTGACAATGACATCATGCTACCAACCACAGCAACAGACACACACTCGGTTGTTATGTTGCCAGGTCGCCAGTCTCAATATGAAAACCTCTTAAGTCCTTCACAACACTGTTCATTCAGTCTCCGAGCCTTATTTTCCCCATAAAATGGTGAACTGGTGAATTGACCTACTGAAGCACACTTAAGTATTTCAGCTTACCAAAACTGGTCAGATATGTCAGCCACACCTTTTTTGCTGATAAATATATGACAGTGAAGCTTAAAGCTTTAACCTCTTTCCTCTTGATACATTTGCTAAAGATAAATCCAACACCGACTCGTTTTTTTGACTACTTGCACATTTAATTAAACTTGAACAACTAATTGTTATTAAAAATGCTTTGGAGCCGTGCCTGAAGAGCCTAATTAAACGTAATTGCCATGCAAACCTGTGTGGATCTATAAAAAATGAATGTTCAAGTTTGGGAATGATACCGTTGAGTCATCGTTCACCAGTAGGCCATAGGAGAGTTGATTCTGTGATGGATTTGAGATTCAAGCGGAAACTCCAACACATTAACACCAGTTAACATTTTTCAATAATGTTATGAACAAAAAAAATATCAAATTTAGAGAATTTTAGGTTGCAACATCATTTCAGTTTTATTTTTGCTTACTGAGTAAATGAAAATAGATATAGGACACAGTTCGCCCTTAACAAGCTGTGCATGTCCTTGGCAAACATCAAATATGGTCCCGCGGGTAAGCACCTCTCAGTAAGAAGGTCGTGGGCACGACTACTGCTTCTGACTGGAGCATGCATGTTCTCCCCGTGCTTGTGTACTCTGGCCTCCACCACCATCAAAACATTCACATAAGGATGATTCTCCAGCAAGCAATGGCGTAAACCTGGAGTTGGTCCCTGGGAGTTTACACTTTGCACTGCTCCCTCGGGATGTGTTAAATGTAGAGTACCAGTTTCCCCATGTTGTACATTGTATTTTAGATTTGCATTTACTGTTTTTTTTTAGTAATAATAATTTAATAATTTGTATTTGGTCATGAGCAGCTGTGAATGAATCCGGTCCAGCCTTCCTGTACTGAGGCCAGGGTAATCAGGGTACATGAACAAGTACGTGACCGACAGCCAGGCTCAGCATGAGATCTGGAAAACAGCAGATAAACCCATTAGAAAAGTGTTGTGTTTGTGATGGCTATCAGAGTTGGCATCTTGGAAGCTGATGCCCACTCTCACTCTGCAGCTTCTCTTATGCACTGGCAGGGGATGTTTTTGATGGAGAAACACGCACGTTTTATAAACTTGTACAATCAGAACCAACTGACTGAGTGGGTGGCCTTCTTCAGATGTCAGCACTTTGAATAGCAAAGTATCTGATCACTGAGAGAGGACGAGGGTTGACTGGATTTTGGCCAGACAGATACTGAGGCCAGAGAGTGACGCTGAAGTGATGCTAGCGAAGACGAGCACTGAACATAGGTAATGTACAGAAACACTAGTATAAGCAACATGCACAACAATGTACATGTCTCTTTCCCCATTTGTGTTATAATTTAAAAATCCAAAGTCTATTAGGTTGTCAGTGAAGAATGAATGGCCCCATACAGCTTGTCTGACATAGTCCAAGTCTTCAAATCCCAGAGATCCCACATTTATTTGAAAAGATGTCACTGACCCCCTTGATACACAGCTGAGCTTGTGAACCCAGTTCAGAAAGGATTCACTCAAACACTTCTTGGATTAAAAAGGGGCATTTGAAAGAGTACTTGGTACTCTGGGAGAAATGCTCTTGTCTTTCACCGTTTTTTGACACTTGACTATTTGAGTATTTCCATGAGGTGAAGACCTGTATTCTGTGACACAGTAAAACACAACCAAAAAAAGAAGATTAGTGACTTACCATTAGGTCCAGTTTATGTTTGGAGGTATGGTGCTCCTCTTGGGTGTGCCTCCAAAGGCAAAGGGTCTGGCTGACCTGGGCGGCTGCTGGTCACGTTTAGCTGCAGGGGCAGCAGGCAGAGTTTGATCCACAGGAACAAAATGGTGGACCTGAGGAGTGGCAAAGGACAAACCAGGACCTGCAGGTCGGTGCCCGCCTCTGACTTCAGGGAGTCCTTCCCTTCCAGGTTCAACCGAGACGTCAAAGGAGTTTTCATAAGAAGAGAGCTTCTTCCTGCACATGTCCTGTTTGGGTTTGTCTCTAGTTCACATGACACACATCATCTAACTGCAGCCTTTATATTACCTAACCACCCTTCAAAGTTGAAATAACTCACTGTCTACTTTTGGTTTTGTTGTCCCAGTTTTTAAGACAACAATAGGTGAGAAAGGCCTCAGTTCCGCAAGTGTCTTGACTTTCAAAAGAATAATCCTGATTCCAAGAATCAGACATATAAATAATATAGACTCATCTCAAGGAGAATGAGCCAAAAACATAGTTCTCACAGAGTTTTTATACAGGAGGAAAATCTTGTCTAGGACTTAGACAAACTGGTGTAGTTGTTTATCTGTGGTGGACACCTGCTTTGCTGTTCCCTAGCAGAGCACAAACTCATTCAGATAAGCATGAGCTACGTTAGGCTTCCTCTATGATTGCATTAAATAAGTCACACTGACAGTCATGCTGATTCTACATATCTGCTGTGAACAATAGAATGTGAAATGGTACTTAATGTTTGAAAGATCTCACATCTGCTCACAAGTTAACGGAGCACACTGCCTTACCTCAGAGGTTACAAAAGTCAAAAGATCATTTCAAATAAGTCATTAGTAAAAAAATAAGTTATTGTAAATACTGTAACCACAGTCTTGGGTGAAAGTCTTGTGTTTGTTTAACTCAACCACAGCAACTAGAGCTTAACACCAAACATAAATATGGCTCTGTTTTCACAGCTAACCTATCATTTTCTGGTGAGGATAGGCTGGTATGTCTGTTGCTGGCTAAGCTAGTGAATCTCATTGCTGAATACGTCTAACTCTGCAGAATTCCACTTAGGGCATGAAAACTACTCTCAGATCTTCTCTCCTTTGGTATTAAGTGATGATGACAGAGAGTGCTGACTAACATGGTTCAGTTTAGTTAAGATCTGGTTGCTGTAAAGGCAACAGCATATGATACATATCATCTTTTTACAGCTACCAGACTATGCGAGCACTTCTTATAGGGGAGCATTTGTCAGAACTTATTTAGTGAGGATATATAAAAAAAATATCTCTGAACCTGATTTTCCATCTAAATATAAATGTTCGTCCATCCCCATATCTTCTCAGTATTAACACAGTAAGGGAACATTATATGTAAACCAGAGTTTTTTGGGGAAACTTGTGTTACTTGCAAGGAAACATATATTATTTAAATGGGTAGCATCTGAGTCCCCCACAGTTACTATGTGGTAAAATTAATTACTGCGGATATGTCCCCTAGAAAGGCTATCTGCAGCCTTGTGTGGCAGTGAATGTACATTTAGCCAATTATGGAATCCATTCTTAACTCCTGTACCACAGAGGATTGGAAATATATTGATTCACTGTCTATAAAATTTCTAAAAGAATTTTAACAACATTGTCAAATAAAGTAGGCAACTGTACTCTCCCAATTATTTTTCTTCAGCTGTTTTAGTGTTAGGGAGATCTTTGTCTTGCATAGGACTTGTTTTTGGACATTGATTGGGCCTGTTATTGGTTTCTGTTTATTTGCAATTGTTTTATTTATTTTTTATGTATGAATGCACGTCCAGTATATATTCTACAGTCTACATTTGCCAAGATTTAACACTGAGCTTTGTCAGGTTAACTGCATCTGAGTCACCAGCCATCTAGAATGCATGTGTAATTTAACAGCTAGTAAAGAAGTAAGAGGGGCTCTCTCATGGTGTGCTACGTGACATATAACTGTTATATGATTACTTTATACAGAGACAGATAACCAAATGTACTTTGAAAGATCAGGTATGACATTCAGTCATTTGGAAATACCCACCAAAATAAAATACTAGTCTGCCTTCCTCTTTGTGATAAGTAGGGCCTGACATTACTCATGTCATTGTATGACAGCTGCACTGAATTTAGATGTTACAGTTCCCAGGCCTTGGTGCTCTGTACACGGACATCATCGCATCATGAATGTTATTGGTAGCACTTGTGCTTTTATTGGTGTAAGTCAAAATGTGTGCTGTGAAAAAGGTCTGTGCAGAACAGACATCTGGAACCCTGTAAGAGCACTTTAGGTGTCTTGAAAAGCGCCATACAAATCCAATCCATTATTATTCATTAATTACCTTAGACAAGCTTAAGAACACATTACATTTTTGTAGCCTTTATCAATCGGAAGGAATTTCGCAAATTACATTTAGTGGATTTTGACAGACGTGACAATGCCACTTGAGTAATATAGTTAAGCATTAAGCATATTAAATCAATTAGTCACCCAAGTTAGATCATCCCGAGAGAGGATATGTTGTCGGAGCATAAGGCTATGCTGTCACTAGAAAGTTTTGTGGCCATGTTACATAACTAATATTTCAGCAGCATTCACACAACTACATGTGTGGTAAGTCCATTTTCAAGCTGCCATTCCAGGACATCAAGGGGTAATATGTAGTTCATCTGATAAAATGGCCATGTAAGGTCCATTTATGTGCTCCTCCTTCAAAAGTGTAACAATGGCTTCAACAGAACAGAATCATTTATTTAACTGTGTAGTATCATGGTAAACTAGGGTGGCCAATCAAGGTGCTACATTCCAAAACCAATGTTCCTATGCTAATTTTAAGATAAGAACATTTATTTTTACAGCACTTTTCTTGTCCAGCAACTACTCCAAGTGATTTACATCACTAAATTAACTCATCCATACACTGATGAAGAATGAATCTTCAGGAAAATATGCAAGTGCTCAGGTTATTCGTTTCAAAGGTTTGACAAGTATAACGTTTGAAACTACATTTTGCCTTAATTACTGCACACAAAACTGATGCCACACAAATAACAACATGCCTCCATGTCATTTATTTCCTGGAATGAATTTCAGGTTAGCAAATTGTGTAAAAATTCTACTCTTAAAGCAGCAAGCTAATCATTAAAAACCATGTAATGGTACAGTCAAACCACTGGTATCAGATTTACTGCTGATTCAACAAACTCATCTGCTACAGTGCCATGTAAAAATTGTACATTCAAAGGGACAGTTCAAAGCAAAACCAAGAATACACATTTTTCCTCTTTCCTGTTGTGCTATTTATCCAAGTAGACTGTTTTGGTGTGAGTTGCTGAGTTTTGGAGATATTGCTGTAGAGATGCTGTCTTCGCTCTGATATAATGGAACGAGATGGCATTAGTTACAACATATTGAGCTTGTGGTTCTCAAAGTGTCTTACATTAAAAAAAACTCAACAACATCTCCTTCCAGAAATCATGACCAGATTACTCAAGATAATCCACAACCCTTGTTGTGAGAAACTTCATGTCAGAACTATTTCCTTTCTACTGCACTACAGTAATGGAGGACACCATGATGGTTTGGGATACAAACACTGACA
The DNA here is from genome assembly GCF_900880675.1 of Sparus aurata. NCBI lineage: Eukaryota > Metazoa > Chordata > Actinopteri > Spariformes > Sparidae > Sparus > Sparus aurata. Next base: position 1,145,946 of record NC_044191.1, on the reverse strand, counting down.
GCATTCCCCTCAGTTGTGCTGTAACTTTAGCTAGCTCAGTTAGCTAGCTTCTTGACCATGAGTAGATTTATCCTTTCTTCTGTGCGATGATACGGCAAGGAAACAGGTTCTACATGAAACTGCTCAAAACAAGGTGTGTGGATCATCTTGGGGAATGATGTCATGGCTTCTGGGAAGAGACATTAATGTTGAGTTTTTCAAGGTATTTTTTTGGGCACATTAAGCACCACAAACTGAGTGCCATCTAGTTCCATTATATTGGAGACAAGGCAGTCATCTCTATGGCTGATATTTTCAAAACTCAGCAAACACCGAAACAATATAGATGGATAAATAACACTACAGGTATGAGGAGAAGTGTGCACTCTTGATTGTTGGGTGAAATGTCCCTTTAAACTGCTTCACCCATAGATATAACATAATCAACAAAAAGTATTTGTTTTGATTAGAATTACAGGCTTGTTATTCGAAGAAAAATCAGCTGGGAATTGAAGTTTTTCCCTGCTGTGGCAGCAGCTGTCAGGTGAAGAGCCGGCTGTCTGACCTCGCTTTCCAATCAAATTCATCAGCAGCTTCTCTCCTATTCTAGACTGCTCCACCACGCAGAGAGAGCTGCTGAAGCACCTTGTGCCTGTCTCATATGTTGAAAATGAAGACGCAGACTTTCATTATTGTCAGTTCAGCCAGTCCAGATCATCATCTTCCTCATCATCACCAAACAGAGGGGCAGGAGGCGGACGCCCCTTCAAGCTCTAGAAACAAACAACAGAAATAAAACTTGAATTCTGTCCATGAAAGTTGTATGCATGGACTTCTCTTATACAGAGCAGAATTGAATGTCTGGAAAGAAGAATAATGTAGCGATGAAACATCACTGATGGACTTAACACTGACACAAAACAAAAACACAAAGGGAGTGGATGGGGTCGGTGTTAGAGTGCTGAATTATCTGAGACTTTACACTGATCCTTCCTCACCATCTCATCCTCCTCTTCCTCCTCACTGGGTGCTGCAGGAGGTTTGGCAGGAGTTGTGATCTGGAAAAATGGCTCCTCTCCATTTTCCTCACCCATTCCCCCAGTCAGACTGAGAGAATAGCAGACAGGAGGGAGGGGGGGGACACACAAAAAGAAAGTGACGAAGAAAGAGAAAAGGAAATGGGGATGAAGCGAGCAGTTAGTTTGCAGGAATACGTGCATTCATTAGTGGAGATGAAGGGCGCAAATGTGTTAATATTGTTGTCAAGTTAAATCAAATCTGGTCAATTAGATTCATTTCCATTCATGCCCACCAGCTGTTTGTTTCAGCTCATCTCAGTACAGTTGGGAGAGGTTTCAAATTAGGCAGTCGTTGTTGGAACTGCAGCTGCAATTCAAACATTTTCAAAACTTTGGAAGACAAATGCTTACATATAGTCCGATGTGTGTCGATAGGAAAATGTGTTTTCAGTAGAGATTATAATGCAGTAAAGATGCTATGGATCAGTTTTATACATTTTCTCAGTATGTTTACTGTTTCACTGCACTGATTGTGTCCTTTGACACAAAAAAGTTTATTGTTGATCTGTAAGATTTTTTTCCTTGCGTTTCTTTGTCACAAGATAACCACATGTGAGGGATTACTGCAAAAAATGTGTGTATATAGGCCAATATATTGATATGAGAACTTTTACCTCCTGGTTTGGTGATAGCTCCACAAATCTGTCAGGCTGTCATCTCAACTGTAACAGTTGTCAAGGTGGCTGGAGTTGGCAATGCTTACTGCGGTGTATGCTGCATTCAGGACTTCTTATTCAAAGTTTTACAATTGTTACTTTTTAATATACCAATTGCCTGTTTTATTGATCCTTTTTCAGGTGCATCACTTTTGAGTTGTACTGTAGTTTATTTCATTTGGTTGCTAGGCTTGTCCTCCTGCGACATGTGTTTGTGTGCTGGTGTTACTACTGCTGACAAAGCTGTGCGTCTGACATGTTGTGTGCTGTGAGCTGTCTGACTTGTTGGCAGTTTTTCCTGCAGATTAATAAAATGATCCATCAGGTGAAGCTGTGCATCACCTGATGGGTGAAGCAGTGATTCTGCATCACATCTATCACACTGCTTGTGTCAGTGGAATCACTAGCGGCCTGACTTTGCTCAGAATGAACAGTTATTAGATTTGACTGAGAGCCACCTGGTTTGCCAGGGATAATAATCTGACGTTTTATGTGTTTACACCAGCACTCACCCTGTGGCTTCTTCTGAGCTGTTCTGAAGTGTACTGGGTGGTGGTGGTGGGTTTTCTGGGGGTCCAAAGGCTTTCTGAGCAGCAGCATTCATTCCTCCTACATGCCCTCCATCATCCAAGTTCTCCTTGACCACGTTGGTGCTCACAGCAGTATTCCTTTCTGACACAACCGTTTCCGGTCCATCCTCAGGTGGTGAACTTTGACCTGGTCCATCATCTGGATCTGCAGACTTGCTGGTGTCTTTTTCCTCCGCAGAGGTTTTAAGAACAGAGCTGTCTGCCAGCTCATGCTGTAGTTCTGTCTCTGCTGCTGCTGTCTCTTGCGGTTTCAGTTCAGTTGATGAAACTGGATGGAGATCAGTGGATACTGAGGCCTCTTCCTGACTTTGTGTCTTTGACTCAGTTACTTTGTTTGCCTCCTTCTCTGCCGCTACATCCTGGTCAATCTGGGTCTCACTGACTTGGTGAGAATCTGACTTCTCATCATGTTCTTCCTCCTCCTTTTCTTCCTCTGTGACTTCTCTCTCTCCATTCAAATGTACATTCTGATGAGGTGGCTCCTCTCTTTGTTTCACATCATCACTCTCTTCCTCCTCCTCTGCATCTGCTTCTTCTTCATTCTTATTCTGTCTCAGGGAAGATCCGGCTGTACCGCTGAGCAGCTGCAGGGTTACATTCTGGAGAAAATATCCCTATGATTGAGGTAAGTTCACCAAAACAACTCCTCTGCACTAGTGTTTTGTTTTGCAAAACCAAGTCAGTGAGAGTCATTTTGCCATGGTGCAAAAATCATTTAAAGCAAACAAACACTTGGTTTAACCTTGCATAATATGATACATATGTGAACTGGATACAAGAAACCTTGTTTCATCATACATTCATTTCTATATATTAACCATTTGCAAACATGCCATTAACCTTGTCTGACGATCCAGTCAGCCACAGAAAGGCTGCTTTGGCATTTTATGGCAATGGAACTGACCTTAATGGTAGTGACGATCACCTCCAGCACAGCCTGGCCACTGTAGGATTCACTGAGGTCAAACTCCCCTCGCAGGGAGTGAAACACACCATTCATCACACGCTTCACCTGCAAGTGAAAAATGACGAGTAATGCATTATGCATGCTTTGGCCTTAAACCTTTTCTAACAAAACAAACTTGTACATCAGCACTCACACTTAAACAAAGGTTGTACCTCAAGTGTGTGCCACGACATGCAGCATTACAATATGTGGTTACACATACATATTCTATGCTAACATGAAAACAAAACATAAACAATCATTTCATGAGACTATATATAGGAAGTTATCTAAAACTCTTTGACTGAAAAAATGACGGTGATAAATCAATGTAAAATGTTCATGAATTGTTGTTGAAAATGTTTGAATTTACAGAATGAAGTAGTTCTGTTTACAGGGTTGTCAAAGAATAATACTCATACATTTCTACATCTTTTTGTCACAGTGTTTAAAAGGTACAATATATAGGATTCAGTTGCATCCACTGTAGGAACATGGTGGTGCAACAGGATGGACTCAAGCCCTCAGGAGGAGCTCCAGGCTTTGAAGCTAATTTCTGCAGTGGCCAAACCGTGTAATTACATTTTCACATGATGCACTGCGGCCCAAAAACACTCCCATAAAGCTAACATTGTGAGAGAAACATCTGTAAAACTGTATACACATTTTTTTGTGCATCAACTCCGTGAAATGACTCACTGTCAGAATTTGAGCCATGAGGTCCAGTGACATTTGGAGGGTCTAGATGAGCCTCACAATTATTTTATTTTTATCCACATTCAAGTTAGCCAGGCGATAAACAGGAAGTCAGCTGGCTCGGTCAGTGGAAGTCTCTAGTGTCCACACTCTATAGGCTGCACTTTCTCTGTAGACTTAAAAGCTCTTTTCAAAGGTCATGGTCCTTCCTTTTGGTATTTGAAAGCTGTGCAACAACACAACTCAACTATTTAAATGCATCACACTGACTAAATGATCATATCAGTAATATTATAATCCTATACAAACTGTGTTGCACTTATGTTACATCATACTCTCACGAAAAGCACTACAAAGTGGTCTGTTACACATACATGAAGATCTTTGGGTGTCGGACTTTAAAGCAAGTTGTGTGATTTGGCGCCCCCCACAGTTTGTGAGTGCAACACCACTGTGGTAAATACAAATCCCAGGTGTGGAACAGAATAAATTAGGATGCCAACTAGAAACAAACTCATGACATCAGAACAAAGTGATGCATTGAAGTGAACATGTATGTAATGCTGCGATTCTACCCTCACTGCAGTTACACAGGGCAGACACAAGAGGTAAAGACACCAATCACCCTGTTACAAGACACTGTACCATTAACATGATTCTGATGCTGTTAGTTTAAGGTGAAAAAGTTACATCATGTTGCTTTAATTAGCAGTAGCGCCCAGTGGGAGTGGGCGGGACTGAAGGGTCAATCAATCCTTCACTGACATCTGGTGGTGGTAACGTGCTACTGCTGCTCATCTTTGATTTTCACTCGAGTCCCTTTCCACCACATTAGCTCTTGAACCTGTCCGCTTCTCTGCCAATTTTGACCAGAACAGGACATGCCCACTTTGGTTCCAACTTCAGGTCAATGAAATCATTGTTTGGTTCCAGCTGCAAACCAACGTTTTTACAGGTTCTGTACCATCATTTTTGTTCCATTTTTGTTCCATTTGTGTGTGTGTGTGTGTGTGTGTGTGTGTGTGTGTGTGCGTGTGTGTGTGTGTGTGTGTGTTTTCATGTAGGACTCCTCACCTCTGCTGCAGTGTCTCCTGAACTCTCTTGCTCACCCAGTTTCTTCTCCAGTTCAGCCACTCTTCTCTCCAGCTGCTCTCTTACAGCTACTCCTTGCTGCTCTAAGGCTGTGTACTGAAAGAGAATAAAATTCAATAACTATCTGAGTGGAGGAACGGGGTGGTAGCAATGTAACCCTGAATATAAAAAGCAGCAAACATAATTTTCCTGAGGACTGAATGGCAGCTGCGTATGTAAACGTGTTGTCCCTGACAAATGCATTCCCTGCCAATGATGACCATTTAATCTAATTAGAAGTGCAGGCGACTGACAACAAGTCATCCATCTTACTTTTTTCTGAAGTGCCTGCAGCTCTTCAGTCTGCCCGCGGTGTTGTAGCAAACTCTGTTCTTCTGAATCTCTAGACTGCTTTAGAACTGCAAACTGTTGAGAGTGAGAGAGGCCAGAAATAAGACAATAATACATTACACACTGACACTTACCACAAAGGATCTTAATAATATTTTAATAACTAACTTTTTCTGGTTCCAATTATGGTGACTCCAAGTTCAAAGTCTTTTTAAAACTCACTGGTTGCTGCAAAACAGATTAAAGAACAACCTAAAGCATTGGGTTCTTGACTGGATATATGTTTAAACAATGTGTGCATTACAGGGGAAACCAGGCCTTCACAGAGATAAACTGTCTGTTTTTACTCTTACTTTTGAGAACTGAAAACATCTAATGATTTTTCTACACCTTGTTGTTTCATTTTATCAACAACAAAAGTAAAGTAGTTTACATAAAAGTCTACCTACTACTGGCTGATAAGCTAAAACGGCTATCGAGCGATCTAGTTTGCTGTTTTAGCTTTTCTTAGCCAACATCCTATCCAAAACAACGCATGGTACTTTGCCTATTTATTTAGCATGAGATAGTTTTGAGCATTTCAGATCTGATATAGCAGGAAACTTGAGTACTTTTGTAAGTGAGTCTCTGTGGTTTGAAGTTCAGTTTTTCTTCAGCGTCCCTGTTTGCTCTTTCAGACATCTGTTTTAGTTCACAGTTTCATCAGGTTCTCTTTCATCTGTTTCAGGAGTCGCTGTAAGTTTCTGATTTTGAAAAAACTTTTTTTTCCTGAATTTCTGCTTCATAACAAAAGACTTACAAGAGACGTAAAACAAAAGGTCAAAATCAATGCAGCAGAGAACAGTATATATATATATTTTTTTGCTTTGATTTTCGACCCTAGTATGGTTGAGTTACACAACATTTTTGATCTCCAACATTTTCCATTATGTAACCATGATGACATCCTTAAGGGTTACTTTTCAGGTGACTTCAATGCAGGAAATCAACAAACAATAAGAAGAACCTTCTGATTTTATTGCATGGACTTGTGTTTTATCATGGCAAGCTTGTCTACCTTTTCCTGCAGCTGGGTTAACTTGTTCTGCAAAGCATCCCTCTGCTCCGTTAGTTCAGCCAGCTCTCGACTGTGATGCTCTTTAGTGGAGGCCAACATCTGCTCACACTTCCCCTTCCACTCCTCTTCCAGCTCCGCCTGCAGCTGAGCCAACTGCAACATGTACATGTTGTATACCATTAGTGGTAGCCACTTGAGGTATAAGCCTCAATAAAATGTTTTTGTTTGACAGATCATATCAATATTTAGGGGAGTTCAGAATCAGGATCAGAATTTCTTTATTTGTCCTGCAAACAGGGAAATTTCGGTGTTTGTCATTTACTTAAGAATGATTGCAAATGATTAAACTCTCACTGTATTATTCCTATTACTTCAGTAAATATTATATATTTGCCAAAAAACTCTTTCTTTAGATATTACCTGCTCAGATGCAGCATTGTCGGTGCTGGTCCTGGCCTTGCGAAGTTGAGCTCGGAGGTTGTCCAGCTCCTGCTGGCTGCTTTTGCGGAGTTCCTCCAACTCCTCATCCCGACGCTGACGCTCAGCCTGCCACTTCTTCTTCCTTTCTGACAGTGTCTTAAAGGGAGGGAAACAAACCATTATTCAGCATTTACATGAACATTTTTTAGCATTTCAAAAACTCCTGCCTGAATTCTTTCTGAATCTTAATTCTTGAACACATTGTCTTTGTTTCAATGGTGACTCCTGGTTACTGTGATGTTAAGAGCATAAGCTCCGTCGACACCCAAAAGTCCACTTTCACTGACATAAGGACAACATTATGAAGCATACTCACTCGTTCTAGGCTCTCTTTATCAGTCTTTAGGTCTTGCACTTCCTCCTCCATGTTGTTGACTCTCAGCTCCATCTCTTTGCGTTTTTGCTTCTCTGTGCGATATTGAGCCTGGACCCGCTCTACTTCTTCCTTCAGCTCTGAAATACATAAACACAGCACTGTTTCTATAATTCTAACATGGGCTGGGCAAACATGGCCTTGGTCGGTTAGCACGTAACATGATTTTCTTTTGCCCTTTATGCTCCTGGGACATGTTCTTTGTACATGCAGTTTACTCGAATTGCCTAAAGATGATACAAGCAATGTCTTTCAAAGTTTATCTGAAGCTGCCATCAACTCAGTGTCATTCCAAACCTGTTAACATGCAACAATAATCACACTTTTCATGATTCCAAGCTTGAAGTAATTTTCAGACTCAGGTGATGTCCTTCCTTACAGGCACCGATGGAGAAATGTCGATATGATCAACAAGTCACATGAGTTCTACTCCTTTGTTTAGGATGACTATCCAAAATGGAAGGCCTCAAATTCAACAATCAACAAATCACATTGTAAGACCAAAGTACAGATACACGTGCACTGGGTGACATGTTCCTCCAAGTTTATTTTGACTCAATGACACATTCATCCTCCTGTTGCCACTAATAGAGCACCACTATTTCACAGATGGAAAGATGGTCCTGGCATGACACTGGGCTGTCTATGCAGTAGAAAGACACACAAGACTATTTTTTGTATTGTCTACATGGCTGTAATATTTCCTTATGCTCAAAAGCTAGAAAACCTACAACCTATAACAATAACCCCAATGTACTGCAACACAAAGGATCAATAAACACTCCCACTGATGGCTGCAATCGTTCATTTGTATATACTACCAACATCGTAGTGATGCAGCGCTGGTTAAAAGTAACATTTGATGATAACTACAGTGACCAGCAGAAATTAAGTCAACTTATTGTCATTTTAGAGGATACAGATTCTGCTGCTGCTCTGTGTATTACAGTTTCCATTTATATCAATGAAGGAAGACTTTATACAAGACAGCTTCAGGATTTAAAGCCTCCCAAATTATGTTAAACACCGCTCAAAAAAAACAAGAAACAATGAAATTGACATCAGCACAAACCTTCCTGCTGTGTTTCCATGCCAGCGATGCACTGGCTCCTGCTCTCACTGTCCTGCAGAGCTGAGCTCAGTTTAGTCTGCAGCTCCACGGCCCTTTGCTGGTGAGCTGAAGCTTCTAGCTGCAGCTGAGACAGCCGGGCCGTGGCCGAAGCCAGATCCTCTGTCAGACGAACCTGATGGGGATGCAGGCAGATAGGTGGAAGGGGTGAGAGGAGGGGATAACTACAGTTGGTGTACAGTGAAGTAAAACCCAGGCCGCACAGACACAGTGTAACAAGAGAGTGACAGCCTGGATGAGTGGCTTCTAGTGCTAGTGATGTGAGCAGCAAGACCCTGTGGGAGAAAAATGGTAAGTGATGACTAATGGAAAAGGAGACAGATGGGAAAAAGAAGAAGGAAAAGTTAGTTCAAATGTTCATGACGTATGATCTAAACAGGATGATCCAGTGGCAGCAGTTAGATCTGGGTCAAATAGTAGTTCGACATAATTCTTGTACACATTTTGTGTAGCTTGCTTGGAAGTGAGGAGCGACCAGGACAAAGCATAGTCAGATCAGCTGGGTAGTCAAAGAGCTGCATCCAAAGTCAACTAGATGTATTTGCAGAGGCTGTTTGAACTTACTACTGAACTTGTCTGATGAGCTTTACCATACACGGGCCTGATCGGTTTGGGTTCCTCTAAATGGAAACCATTCCAAAATCATTTTTCCCTCCTGAGTTAAAACTGTAAATGACAAACTCACTGAGGAGCTGGTTTTACTGTTTTTGCTCAAAACAGCTGCAGGTTTGCAAATAGACTTTTGTTTTCACATTTTGCAGATACTATTTGACCCCAGTCTCATAGCAGTACACAGAGAAAACAGGCTCACCTGGCCGGAGCCCAGGTCCTGAGTCGGGGCATGCTGAGAAGAGAGAGCAGTAAATGCTAGATTTTCCTCAGTGCAAATGAGCAGGCAGAGAGCAGTCGGAGAAGAGTGAAGCAATTACCATTAGCAGAAGATTTGTCACTGGAAACAGAGCGTGAATTATTCAATACATAGCAACCCGAACACCACTGATAGTTGTGAATATGAGGGGCATTACTCAAGTGAAAATCTTAATGTGAAATTCAGATTTGACTGGAGAAAAGATAATGATGCATGTGCTCTTGCTTTACTATTCAAAATGTAACAGAAGGTCTCTCTAATACCAAACTAAGTCTCAGTGTTCAGTAAGTTTGGAAGTTATTTTGTCAATTGTCACTGTCATGTAAAAAATAGTGAAATGGTGAATACTTTCAGTCTTTTTTGACTCGTCATGTCAGCTTAGCGTGGCAGTGTTTTACGTCTTCATTACAACAGGGCCACCTGCTTGAAGGTGCGTTGTCCCGAGTAGTGGTCAAAGGATTCGCTGTCAATACTCTTCCGACCGGCAGTATATAAGTGAAGAATCACTGTTAGCAAAGCTCAACTAATTTTTGGTGAAAAACATGTTTCATTACTTATAAATCTTTCTCTACAAAAGCTCCTGTTATTTTGTTATTTAAAACTATTATTATTATATTATGAATAAGCAAAATAGGGAATGTTCGGCTTTCACCATTAGTAACTTAACACGGCTTCTGAAACGCTGAATGCGAACATGATGAAACAATAAAATAAAGCAGATGTCTGAAAGTGCCAACCAGGACGCAGAAGAGAAACTAAACTCCAAACCAGAGATTCAGTCAGAAGTGACAAAACTGAACTGAACACACTGACACTTTTAAAAACATCTTTCTCTCATGTCTCCTGCACAGACATGAGTTGGATATGGCAACAAAGGATTGTTTGAGAGGGAAAATGGGGCTTGTCACAGAAAACGACAACTAGGCCTAATGTTACAGGTCACTCAGAATTACAATAAAAATAATATCTCTCTATAAAAGCAAGGAATCTCTGTCTGTCTGCCTGTGTGTGTGTGTGTGTGTGTTCCTCAAATATCTCTGCGGATCAGGATCAGACTGACCTGAGAGTTTCAACATGGCTGCTGCGTGGTTCAATGGTGTGCAACGTCGGATTTGTTTGGACTGCAATGATACCGTTAATAAATGATTTCAGAAATGCTTTATGAATTCCGCTAGTATTGTCAACCTTAGCCACCGTGGCCATGTGCACACCAGAGCCAATCACTGCAGAGCTCAAGCCCACGACACACCTTAAGAAACAAGCAGATTGATACCTGCATCGGTGCGAGCTGGACCGGGATTTTGCCGGTGGTTCGGTCCCGTTCTGTTCTGTGCATCTAAACTGACTGTTGTGTATTAATGAGACTAAACGAGTCCGGACCGAGTCTGTTCGGGTCTGAGGAGATCCGGATACGCGAGGACAACAAAGTGGAATCAGAATCTGTGGATGTTCGTGTGTAGCTAGCTGCTAACCCACCCACACGGCCCACCTCCCGAGTCAACGGACAGGCACGTCCAAAACCAGACTTAGGGTAAATAATGTCCGCCACGCTTTTTCGCGAACATTGCCGTCACGTTTGCTTTGTGTCTGGTGCAGGAAGAAACGGTAAAAACGGGCTTTTGTCACGAAAGTGTCCAAGCAGCAAGTTTGGTTGTTGAGGAACGGGAAGTTGTAGGAGGGACGGTGATACAGACAGTGACAGAGATGGCGAGTTTTGAGAGTTGAGAGATTTGTGACATATAGCGTGTTTGGAGTGTATAGTTAGTGAGTAATGTAGTGTTTGGTGTAGTGTTTTTAGTGTGTAGTGTAGTCGTTTTTTTGTGTTGTGAGTCAAAACAAGGAGGAGACGGCTGAATGTGGAACAGGCAGGAATGAGCTGAGGAGCCTGAGGCATTGCCTGCATTTAAATGTAAATAGATACATATAACTTTGTAAATTTCAAAAACTTGTGCACCAATTTAGCAAACAACAATTTATATTTGCATTATAACTCATGCAATTGGTCCATTAAACATATTTGTGGTTTTCACAGTTAAAAAATCTAACTTTTTCTACTCTGATTTTATGTTATTTTGTGATTTTAGGTCCATTGTGTTAATTAATATGTCAAAATGAAAAAATAACTGTACAGTCACATATGTGAGGTTGTGCTGAACATAATGACACCAAACAAGACAAGGTAAATAGTTTTTAAGGTGAAATATAATGGTATAATCAAAAGTAGTCCAAAACAGCCGCTTATATCCCTGACGTCCCACCTTCAAACACAACCTCATTTGGCCATCCATGAAAAAGCTCCTTAACCTCCCACTCTTCTATAGGAATACATGCTTCCTACGGGCAATGCACTAGTCAATAATAAATACAATTAAAGCTGCAAGCAGCGATGAACAGGCCCTCGCTCCACACACGTAGCACTGTGACACCGTCAGAGGGCGCGCTCACCTGTTACCTGGTGTCATACATATGCATACTGAATTTCGTTCATACATGTGCATGTAGGACGTCTGATTGATTGATATGAGGCTGACTTCCTGTGTCCAGTGGTTGGAGCTATGGATATGACACAGTATTGATGCAGAGACGTATTCAGGGTGAAACCCTCTACATGTGTGACCAATTTGGTGTAGATGGGAAAGTGTATGTTGGAGTTATAAGGACTTAATGCTTCATGACGAAACTGTATGACGTAGGCACATTTTTTAAATAACATTTCATCTTCAAGGTCTGAGGATGATACTGACTTAATGCGAAGTCTAGGAGGAGTTCGTTAAAATACGAGGCATGAAAATGTGTGTAAATGGCGTCAAAATCAAAATGGACGACTTCCTGTTGGACTGAGGGGGTGTATGTCCAAGATTGTTTTCCTTGCATCTGGTAATGATACATATGCATACCGAATTTTGTCAATACATGTGCATGTAGGAGGTGGGGCGTTAGAGTGGGGGGCGCTATAGAGTCCCCTGGCCACACCCACACCCAATGAGATTGCAGTATCGCATGTAGGTATGTTCAGGCCTCCAAAAGTGTGCTTAAAGTTGCGGAATAAAAATAAGAATAAGAATAATGCTTACAGATTCAATAGGGCCTCGCAGTGTGAGTGCTTGGGCCCTAAAGATAATTATAATATTCTTGATCCTTTCCTGGCAAATGTCTTGGTCCTCTGCACACATAGGTAATTATGTTTAGTGTTTGGTCTCAGACAGCAGCACTCTTCACAAAGTAAAGGCTTGTGTATTTAACGTTCAGTCTTCTCTTAAAGTTGCAGCTGTCAGAACTGCACAGGTTCTTCCTGACTTCAAAGACATCACATTCAAAACATTACAGAGCAAGTAAAGGTAAAAGTAGAAAAGCTTTCACTTATTTGGTCAACTTGCACTAAAAGACATTGAAATCTGTAAATATTGTAGGGAGACACCACCACTAATGACTACTTGACTGCTTCCGGTACTTCTCAGGATTTGTGTATATAAATGCCAGTTCTCAGTGCATATGACGGATTGGGTCCATCACAAACTTCTATCTTCTGACTGACAGTGGAGTCTGTCAGCAGTGCAAGAAAGTAATATCATGCTTGTTACAGTGTAAATGCACAATCAGTTGTTCCCCACTTCACTGCTAAAGACAGATCCTCACCTTGTCCTGCTCAGCCTGCAGCAGTCTGGCATGGTTCTGTTCACTGGATGACTTGAGGGAGTCGTTCCTCTTTTCCAGCAGCAGGTTACTCTGCTCCATGTACCTGGACAACCACACCACGACCACATTACATCCACCTCAAACACATTTAGATTGGAAAACATCCCTGAATTCCTCTTTAACCTACAGGAGTCAGTCTGGTACTCTGAAAATGTTCATCCAACTAGAAAAAAACAGACTGGAACAGAAACCTTTTTAGTCTTTTCAAACTATTTGCAATATATCCTCAGTTATCCTCATAACCATTTTAAACAAAACCAAATAATAACACAATTCGAATAAAGGTGGCTTTAAACAAAAGAGCTCCACGTTATCAAGAGAGAGAGGGATCATAGACTTCTTTCGATATAGAGGAAATAGTGGTAGGACATGATGTTCTGGCTTTCTGACAGTCATTAATTTGATTACTAATTTGTAAGGATGTCCCGAGCCGATCTGCAGGATCCGGATCGGAGCCGATATGGGCATTGTTTCTCTGATCGGGATCCGCAATTTTAAACGTGGACCCAAACCCGGTTATTTTTTGTCAATAGCACAATTTGTGGCAAAACACAGGCCGCGTATGTAACGTTACTTTGGCAAACCTGTGGATAAAATGTCTGCAGTGTGGAAATTAGTTAAATTAGAAAGCAAAAGCAGTCCAACGGCGACATGTAACATCTGCAATACGACTGCTGCACGGAGGGGCAACAAAAGAGCTGCATTTAATACCACTCATTTGATACAGCATATAAAAAACGAAAACACTCAAAGTTATACAATGAGTTCACTCAAGCTATACAGGCAAAGATACTGAAGCGACAAACACTCCAGGATACTTTCAAAAGGACAGAAAAATGTCCTCGAGACAACGACATCCCCAAAAATATTACAGAGAAGGTCATTAAATGAATCACTCTGGATAGCCAGCTCATCTCTGTGGTAGAGGATCAGGATTTTCTTCGTCATCTGGAGTTTTTGAATCCCCAGTATGCCCTACCATCTCGGCATTACATTACATTAATTCAGTTTTTGAGTTGCAACTAAAAAGTTGTATGCACACAAGTTTCATTGGTCCCCTATAGCAGGACATGTAAAACAGGCAATCGAGGAGATGCTGAGCGCGTGTGAAATAGACAAGCAACACGTCCACGTCATTTTACATAAGGAATATGAAAAAAGCAATGGATGGTATGGAGGTACCAAGCGTGGGCTGCGTCTCACACACACTTCAGCTGGCTGTTCACGAGGGTCTGCTGTCATAGTGCAGTGCACACACTCACCTGCTAACACAAGGAAGGTGGAGGACAATGTTGCAATAGCATGTGCAGAATAAGAAACAGCCGTATGAAAGTGAATACTTTGTTTCAACAAAATAAAAAAACCTACTAAGGAACAGCTTGGATGCAGGTGCTTTTTTTCTAAATGCAGCTGTATTATCCAGGAAAATATTAGTTAAGACTAAGTATTGGATTGGGACTCGGTATCGGCAGATACTAAATATTAAAGGACTCCGTTTGGGATTGGGGTAAAAAATACCTGATGGGGACATCCCTGCTAATTTGACTACATTACTTACCTCTGGTTCTGGTTGATGAGTTCACCGATCTTATGGTTTTGCTCCTCAATGCGAGAGCTTTTCTCAAAGACTTCTTTTTTTAAACATTCATTTTCCTAAAAACACAATGGAACACAGTTTGAATCCTGACAACAAGTCCCAATATGCCGAAAGATGTAATAAGATAATCAATGTGTGTTCTAAAAAGAACTGGAGTAAGAAGGCACCGTACCTGGACAATTCTTTGGATGTTGTGCATGATCATGGAGGTTTCCATCGACATACTTGACACACCAACGGACAGACTTCCCTGCCTTTGAAGGTCATCTATCTGTGAATGTAAAAAGAAAAGAGCAGAACCTGAAGTATCTCTATTCTGTTAAAGCTGCTTAAAGAACATATTCATGCAGACAGACTTCATACCTTTGAGGCAAGTTGTTCAACTTTATCTGCTACTTTTCCAACAGATAAACGGATCTCCGTGTTGTGTTGTCTGGCCTCAGTCATCAAGAAGGAAGTAACATCACTGGAACCTGCAGAAAAGATTATTCTTAAAGTTCTCCACTTACATCAAATTCAAAACTGTCTTGCAGCTGTGTAGACTGATCAACTATCAAGACTGCTGTCGTAGAACTGCAACAATAAACAATGCAATGTTTTTGGTTAGCATCATTGTTGTTAATAAAAATGCGACTAGGACAGTGGATTTTTTTTAAAAGCATAATGAAGGTGGAGGTGGTGGGCAAATAATGTCACTGTAAGCCCGACCACTACCATGGCAAGCCTAGCGCAAGGTTTAAATACACTGCTCAAAAAATGTAAGTGAACACAGGTCCCACTAGTGGACTTCGGGCTCTCTACCACCCTCATGGATTCTGTTTCTTATAATTTGTTTAAAAACATGCATCTCTAACCTGGTGGAGGTCTACCTGTAGAGCTCTGGCAGCGCTCCTGAGGTTCTTCCTCACACAATGGAGCAGATGCCTCTCCACTGCACCTGCTGTCACTTTCATTTGCACCAAAGTAAGTGAAACTGATTCACAATCACAGTTCTGCTTTCATAAATGCACAGATTGATATCCCTGAAGGTTAACCGACTTGGTGTTATTCTGTGATGATTAAGTGTTCCCTTAATTTTTTTTGAGCAGTGTAAGTCATTTATAAGGACTGTTAAAACCTTACATGCATACAGATGTATAATTCTGTTTAAAAAACATGAAAATGTGCATGCCAGATGTCTGGCAAGAAAATAAAAACCAAATGTGTATAATTTGTTAGTTCAGTGCAGGGTTATTTAAGAGTAGGGAAAAAAGATTGTCAGTACTATTGCACGTTCTTGCAGTACTTGTAAGTAGCCCTCCTAAGAGATGACAATACAAGCAATGGCCCCAAGCTAATTTCAGTTTGAGACCACTGTTCTACATAAACCTACAACTCTTCTGGTCTGATCAGAAAGGTTTCCTTGTAATCGAATTGAATGCTCTTACCCATGTATGGGACAGTTTGTGCAGGGTAAACTTGACCAACAGGCTGCAGCTGAGATGGAGCCACAGAGGTCTGTGTGTAGGAGTAAGGCTATGACACAATGATATAAAGAGATATTAACACAACATGTGTTATTATGTGCAACCCAATGATAAGTTAGTACAAAATGTGGTGAAATCTCACCTGAAAGGCATGGCTGCTGCCTGGCAGCCCAGGCTGTGGGGCTACAGTGGTCATAACAGGAACTAAGGCAGATGGTGGAACTGTTTGGGGATGAGGATGTACTGCAGGTAAAACAATAGAATTTCACAGATCAAATTTGGGGAAATGGTAAACTGTCAACAAAAATAAGAAACTGTGTTCCTGTAATGCTGAGCTGCAGGAGGAATACACAGATGGAAGAGGCTCACCGTGTGTTGAAGCTGGGGCAGCAGTGGATAGCTGCACTGGAGATGCAGCTGCAGGCCCATCCTTCGCTCTGCTGCCACTGGTGTCCTGGAGATCAACACACAGTGGTAGAAACTCAGTAACAACACCAGATGTGGCAGGTACTCATTTTATAGTGGCACACCAGCTACTTTGAACTGCATCTCCATTCAGAGTCAAAAATCAGTGCAGCAGAGGCTGAGAGATTCTGCCTTTAAGATCCAAAAATACAGGTCCTACACTTCCAGTAATAGTCTGGTAAATTCTCACATCTTTTTACTTCAAACACTCAACTCAACACCTGCAAAGTCAAGCACAGATTACTCAAGTGATGCAATTATACAACTGTATCAACACTACCATGAGTTGTAAATGACATGTCAAATCAGTAGCGTGCCCCTTTATGAAACTATGAGACTGATACTGCAGTCAACAAAAATCAAGGAAGAACAAATGTTCTAAAAAGAGAAAAAAGAAATTGTGTCCTGCACCCTTAAAGGTTCTATATATACAAGATTCTGACATTAATATAGCAGCAACAACTATTAATGATGTCGGCACAGCAAAGTCGTACTCAATCTGTTTGTTGTGATCCAAGCTTCTGTGTTCTGAGTTTTGAATTCCAGCCAGCAGACATTGTGGAATTGAGTCAAAGTAAACTACCCAAATTCTCCCATGTGACCCCCCTCCTCCTTCACCTCCACTGGCTTCCTGTTGCAGCCTGCAACCGATTCAAGACGATGGTGCTGGCCTTCAAGGCCGTCAATGGAACTGCACTCATCTACCTCCAAACACCGGTCACACCACACGCCCCAACCAACTCCCAACCAATGTAGAGTACACAGCAGAGTCACTCGCCATCTTCCACCAAAGACTCAAGACCCACTCGCTCAGACTTCCCCTTGACCCCACATAGCATGACTCCACCCCCCCAACTTATTATAACTCACTTAGTAAGCTAATAAGAAGCTACTAAATGAAAATGTAAATGTGTGTTTTCAAAGCAGTTGATTGACAACCCACCTCCAGCTCAGAGTCACTGGATTCTGGCTGGCTAGCTGCTCCTGTCAGGAAGGGCAACATAGGCTGTCCCATCTTTGCCATGCGAGAGATCAGCTTGGCCTTTGTTGCATCTGGATTCTGAAATTAGACAAAGAAATGTGTAAATGATGTATATAATGTAATTAAACCTGAAAATAACTGAAAACAATAATATCCAAGCACATCATTATTAAGTCATAAAACTGCTAGGGCGCTTACTGCAAGCTGATCACTGAGTGAGTTTGACTTTGCACGGAGCGGTGGATCCCTGGACAAACAGATAAAGTTTCACATACAAATCAGCTTTAATGAGAAAAGAGTTATGGACAATGTCGTTTACGATTTTCCTTAAATCTCACCCCAGTATGGCTGGACCTGAGGTTGTCGTCTGTACTGGGGGATCTGGGGCTAGATTCTCCACACTGGGCGCTGGGGAAGGAGCAGGGGAGGGAGAGGGAGCAGCAGAGTCTCTGGAGCTGGCACTGGCCCGGTCAGAACCACTGTCCTTAGAGAATTTCACCTAGACCACAAAACGAACGGAACAAGCTTCTGTTCATACTTCACCAATATTACAAGGAACTAGGGGTAAAGAGGTTTAGTCAGAAGTGGCAGCTCGTTAAACTTTAGTACATAACTTTAGTATTTATGTCACATTAAAAAGATATGGTCTGTTAAAAAGGCGTAATACAAAGCAGATAAGGGAAGAATGTAAAAAATATTCAGTGGGTGTTACCCGTCGAAGCTCTACTTCAAAAATAAGAGTGCTGTTAGACGGCACACGGTTGGGGACTCCCTTGGACCCATAAGCTAGGTTGGGAGGGATGATGATGACACGATGGCCCGCCTTCTTCATCCCCAGCATCCCTTCCTCCCAGCCCTGGTCACACAGAGACAGGAAGAGGCAGGATAACATGATGGTATGATGACGATGAACATCATGCAGTCACAGTTTAGGCTGGTTCATTCAAAACACATTGTTATGGCATTAGTTCTATTAGCGGAAGAGCAAATGCACTAGAGATGCAACAAGAAAGCCATCATCGGTCCCTTTATCTGGATTCAAAAGTTGATGGGGTCTATTCTGAACCAAGACCAGTCCTCCATCCAAGTTTTGTGGGAATCCGTTCAGCAGTTTTAGTTTAATCGTAATGACAAACCAGCCAACAAATTGACATGGTTGAAAAGAAAACCTTCCTGGTGAAGGTTATGAAGCCAACGGTGGGATGCTTGGACAGAAAAGTGCTTCTCATAAATGGGCTGTCAGGACACTTTTACATGGGGACAGTGTTGTTTTTGGCAGCCATTTTAGATTTAGTCTTAGTCTTAGTCTTTTGGACTAAAATGCTTTTTAGTTTTAGTCAAATTTTAGTCACTTCTATATGTGATAGTTTAAGTCCAGTTCTTGTCGACGAAAACTCAAACAGGTTTTAGTCAGTTTAAGTAAAAAACTATAACAAAAGAAGAAGTATATTCTTTTATCAAATTAATTTAGGTCAATAAAAAGATCTACAAGCTCACAATGTGTTGCAATGTGTTGAACTTGTAGATCTGCTATTTTCACAGCTTGTGTGTGACACTCTTGTATGATGAAGTAGGGCATCAATTCATGAAAAAACAGTTGAAATGTGCTGATATGATAAATTTGTCTTCAAAATAAGAGCTTTACATTGCACCCTATTTGAGTTTAGAACTGGGGTCTTAGCGGGGGGCTTTAATTTGAAAGTAGCGACCGTTACTAGCTTGCTGCTACAACAGCAAGTGAACAACGAAGAGGACAGAGAGGAAGAGACCGAGGAGACGCTAGCATCTCCCGCGTCTCAGCGGCTGTCCAGTTGCTACACGAACATTAAGCAGAGATGTCATGCATTTTGAACGTCTGACAGACCACCCACTAACATTTACGTCCATTCTCGTCTCGTCAATGAAAACTCACACACATCTCGTCATGTTTTAGTCATCAAAGAGCCATGTTTATCTCGTCACCGTCTCGTTATTGTCATGAAAAAAAGGGGCGTCAACGAAATAATTTCGTCATCGTCAACGAAAACAACACTGCATGGGGATGAACAAAAGTTTTTTGTTTTTCTTTACTTTGCCCACTCATTTGCTTCTGTAGCAGCCAAACTGCTTTATTTTCAGTTTTGTGTGAGAGGATGTAATTTCAGTACACCTTGACAAACAGTAAGACATGAAGCAAAGAGCAGCTCCTCAGAACCTCCCACACCATTAGTTGCTGACTGGACTTTGAGAGGATGTCATGAGAATTCAGCCTGCTCATAGACCTTACACCTGAGATATATAAGAGTACAGGTTTTCTGAACAATTTACAATGTGGCTGGGCAAAATGCCCACCAGATCTAAGTTGTCAATGATTTCTCTAACTTTTGCTGTTTGCCCTGCCGTAATGCAACAACATGCGGGGTACTTTGTGTATCACCTTTGGAATTGTGTTTATATGATGAACAGTTGTTCTGGTGGTAAGTTATCTTTGAAAATATCTTGACAGTGTAAAAAATAGTAGTAAGAGTTATAAAAGAGGAAGAAAAAACCAGAGGAAAGAATAATTCATTTTCCATAATTATACTATTCAAAAAGCTTTTCCATGGGGATTGAACTTGAAGTGCTTTTCTTTATTTGTACGTAATGTACTGACTCACTTTGATCACTTTTCCAACTCCAACCTTCAGTCGTAGCAACTTGTCCTTGTTCTGGTTAGAGTCAAACATCTGAAATGACATTCATGTTTTGTTGAGTTATTTGACATAATGCCTAGAAAATCCACTGGAACTGGTCACAAAATGATGACATTGATGAAAAAACGTGTGACCTGTCCAATGACGTGGTTCTGCAGGAGCCAGCCTGTGTACACCACCTCCAGAGAGTCTCCGCTCTCCACCGCCTGGCCCTCACCGAGACTCAGATCTTGAACTACCACAGTGTCTAAGGAGGCTGCGCTGTTTGCTTTCGCCAAACATACCTGGTGAACACAAAAGCCCAAAATCACCATCACACTGCCTCACTGTACAATCTGTACAGTGAACAACATCCTCTTCCCTCAGACAATCGATTCAAGTGAGGAAAAACCTGCAATACTGAGAAGAAGAAGAATATGGAAATACCCCCTCCCAGGGCGAGCAGACATGTCATCGGTTGCATGTACAGTACAGAACAGCAAAATCACAATTTACAAAAACAGCATAACTCATCTATCTATCTAACGTAGGTCCGAATGAAGCTGAATCCTGACACTGGTGGATCTTGGGCTGATGGCCTGGTCCACACTTTGTTAGTCAGATAATAATCACAAGCTCAGTGCTGGTTCTCCTCCTGTGTGTCTCCACTGACCTCTTTGCAGAAGTCCAACGAAGCTTTCTCTGATTCAAACATCAGGGACCAGTTCTGCCTCTGGTCATCATAAAAAGTGCAGTAATTGTTTGGCTGTACCTGCAGGGGAGAAAGAACGTGTGGTCAGGTAGACAGAAAAGACAAGACGACCAACACTTGAGCTCATGCTGCATCACTTCTCACCAGTGATCTGCTCTTTCTGCACAGCAGCTTGCTCCACAGTCTATCAGTTACAGAGTCTAGTGGAATCTGTGGCCATGAACTTTGACTTATTGTTCTTTTTGTTGTGTTTGAATGTATCTATCTAACCAGTGACAGGCTGAAATGGAATATGCAGCTGAATTGTGTAAATGTTGCATTGATCAATTCAAGGATTAAGTAAAAAGACACATGTAAATTTAAAGGGATATCATCATCACATTTAATACATTTTTTATAGTTAATATTTGGAATAGCATGCTCAGCTAGAATGAACTTAGAATAATGTTTAAGATACAGATGTGTGTATAGAGTGTAGCTGGTCCTCCCATTCTCTTTATCTTTCCACTATATTTGTACATACAACATACAAAACAGGATATAAAATCAACAACACAGAATAGTTCATATCATGAAAAAGAAGATCTCCCTTGTGTACTGTGTATTTCTATGGACACAAAACTACAGTCAACAGCACTGACTTTATAAAGATGCCAACCAGCAGAAACTTTGGACTCATGTAGATTTAACCTGCTCTAAAAGTTTATTGTTTAGCATAAAAATGCATAATGGAGTCATGAAAAACATTTAAACTGAGTTCTTCCAATGAAAAGGCTCGTGATCAGACAATTACATGTTCATTTCATTTGAATTGAAATGACCTTTTAATATCAAAAATAAATAATAATAAAATGATCGATCTGCTAATCTGCTAATAATTCTGTTTTATTAACAATAAATATAATCTTTGCAAAATGTGCTTAAAACATGTTTTTTAAAATTCTGTTGTCTGCATGTTATATTCCATTTCACAATTCTTTTCTCTCTTGCTCTGAATCGTTCAGTTTCCTTTCTTGCTGCGTCCACAGCTGCTCACTTGATTCAGAAGTCACAGACGACTTTTAATCAGCGATGACACAGACGTGCTGCCTGTCAGCCGACGGAAACATTCACCATTCTTAACAAACCACCAGACAATAAACTGTAGCATCACTCTTATACAACCTGTCCAGTTTTTGATTGCTCTGATCAATAACTATGTTCTACCTGCATCATCATGCACATCACATCCTTTTTGGGGGCTGACAACACTGACCTAAAGCGACTGTCCAGCTCACTGACATGCAGTGCAGACTTTCTTCATGTATTCTGAGTTGTCAGAAGGAGGATGCAATCAGATTATTTGTATCTTCACCAAACAAATGGTAAATTGATTCCAGTATGTTTTAGTGCCATTGGAGGAGTTTTAGGGAAACTTTTCTAGACCTAAAAATGATCCAAAAATGCTTCAAAACGTGAGTAGACTTCCCATCAACATGTAACGTTTTCCATCACCTCTCAGTGTCAAGAATGCTTCCGGTTCTCCGTTTGTCTTTACGTATCAAACGCCCTTCATGTCTCCACTCACCGTGAAAACAAAGCCCACATGAATCTTGGCAGCAGCCACTTGTTTCTGTTGGCTCAAGTACAGAAGCAGCTTGTACTGCAGGAAAAAAAAGAGGGGCATTATTCATAAAAATCAAAAGTCACACAAATAATCTCAAACAAGTGACCAGTTAACAAAGCTCATACCTCTTTTGTTGTGTGGTTGCCAAGTACGGCTGCTCCCAGCTTGCCCTGCTTCACATACTGTCCGTTAATACTGCACATGGGACAGAAACGGCAGGAAAGCTTTTCACTTCATCACATTTAATTGACTTTGGGAAGCCGTGACTTGATTTTTTGAGGAATATAATTTTCTGGGTTTAAAATATAGTGAATAGTTGTCACCTATGGATGTTTGACATTTAGAAAATGAATGAAGAAAATATAAAAATGACTTTAAAAAAATAGCAAAGTTAAAGTGGTTTTAAAATATTAAGAACTCACTATCTGAAGGTTTGGACTGCCGTGGCAAATAACACTGCAGGAGCTCCGGCTGGTGGAGCTGGTTTCTGGGGGGCTGATGCTGTGAACAGACACACACACTCAGTTCAGCCTCCATATCGTGGCTGAATCTGACCTCGCTGATGTCTCTGTGGTGGCTTTCTCACCTGAATTCGAGCTCTTCCTGGGCTGTTTCGGTGCTGTGTACTGGAAGGACTCGTTCCCCTGACTGCTGGCTTCCTGGTCTAGTCCAAACAGGGAGGCCAGCTTGGCCCTGCAAGGAGAACAAGTGTAAAGATCATGAAGATATGCTTATATTTGCCATGAAACGTATGATCCACTTTTAGAATAAAAACAACCCGGTCTTAGACATAAGCTATGGCCTCTGACGCAGCTCCGACTGTGAAGTCAGGTTAGTTCCTCCTCACAGTCTTTCTTCTTTATTTCAGAGCTCTCGGGAATAACTGAAGCTACATGTCCCTCCGTCTGAATCCAGCAAAAGGTTTAAAAGTCTGTACAGCCGGAGTAATGTTAAAACAGACAGAAGCAGCAAATCCTTATAACTGAGGATCTGGAAAGGACATTTTTGCTTGACTCAATTAAACTGATGGCGTTTGACTTTTCGACTAATCAACAGCAGTTGTAGAGCAGACATAACTACACCATGACCCGATCGTTACGCAGTGCGACATCATCACAGCTGTCTCCACCACGTTTACCAGCCTCATCATTTTCAAAAGATGGGCTGAAACCTGCACGGCTAGATTTCTCTCCGAGGAATTCAGGCTCAGAAAACTGGCGAGCTAACTGTACTGACCCCTGGAACTCCTTCCACTGGTAATCATTAGAATCTCCCAGGATGGACATGTTGAACGCCTTCAGGCCCTCATCCCCGATGGTAAGGAACTGGGACGATTCTGTTTGCATGTGCGAGTCAAAATCCTCGGCGCACCTCCCAACGCTTCTACCCTGGGCTGCCCCCGATCACCCGGTCCTCGGCTGCGGTCACACCACCATGGTAGATTCAACAGCGCAGCAGAGAAAAGAAACTTGGAGCTGTCTTGGTGCTGTGTGAACACTGAGCGGAGATGGGGCTGTGGCAGAAGCCTCCACCTTACTACTCTAACAGGCAGCATGTGAGAGGAATTAGCCGCCATAACACTCCTCCCTCCAGAGCAGGCCCTTGTTCCCTCTGGCTCGCTCACACACACACTCTCTCTCACACACACACACACACACTCTCTCACACACACACACACACACACTCACACACACACACACACACACACACACACACACACACACACACACTGTGCTGCTGTCACAAAATGGTCATGCAGTGGCAGAGAGCACAGCGCAGCTCTGTGAATGGAAATCTGGCCAAGCTGAAAACTGAACGCCTCATAATTGAGAGGTGAGGTGTATTAATAGTAAGTGAGTGTGTGTCATCACAGACAGGCTCTGTTTGGACTCCTGACACAACTCATGTGTTGGTCAAACTCCAGACAACCTCCACTACAAGTGGCCTGTAACAAGTAAACACACAAACCCAGAGAGAGAGAGAGACTGAACATGTAGTAATGCATTTTCAACACATGGGCTGTTGTGGGATGTTTGACTGATTATAAACCTCAAACCAGGCATGAAGATGTGTAATAACTCATCAGACCAGAGTCCGTATGAAATCTGTTATAATGCTCTCGCTCCGCAGGACGGAAAGACTTTGTGCATGCTAACGTTATATGTGAACAGTAAGTAGAGTCGTGCCATTAGCCACCTCTCCTGTTAGCCGCTCTCTGACCTGCAGCTCAGTGTCAGCAGACAGCAGCCGCGTCCTGAGCGCTTCACTTTATCGATTATAACCTTTATGGACGAGGTTCACAGTGGAGCTGAAAAAAACAATTATGGACTACAAAAATAATTGTAGAATACTAACTGCTTCATTGCGAGAAATATGCGTCTAATAAGAGAACAAGTCACAAAGAATAGCCAAGGTTTTCGTTTATTTTCTAAAGCCACAACAAGGCCGCAAATAAATAACGTTAGCCAACATTTAAAAGAAATGTTGCCCATACATGACAGAGCTAGCTTAACCACAGCTAGCTAAATGGTTGTAAGCTAGTTAGCTTGCTCGCCACCTAAAAGCACAACATGAACAAATACAACTGACCCTCCTGTGGGAGACAAGAAGTCCCCGTCCTCATCGTCCCCGCCGAACATCCTTTCACTCTGAAGCCTTGATACATAAAACAAATACACAAATCAGCTAGCTGTCTTTCATGACTGGTTTGTTGAGCTAGGATTTCCCTTCCTGTTTATGGGGAAATCAGCTGACTATCCACCTGATCTGAGTTCAGTGAGCTGCAGCTGCCGCTGGAGGGCGCCAGAGACCAGCACCGGATTATAAACGATCCGCAGATGTGTAGAGCGGTGCTGAGGGAGAAGGTCACCCTGAGGGTCAGCGCTCTGTAGTCAGCCTGACCTTTCACCTCCTCTATAGACCAGCAGATCTTATTTTCATACGGATCAACAAAGCTCAGCATGGCCTCCACGACAATGCCACAAACTAATAATGGTTCAGAAATGTAGAATGTAAATTCCTCCCAGACATCATCTGAACTCCAGTTTAAAAGAGGGAAATTGAAGATATCCTGGACTTTGCCTGGTCAGGGAGGCTCAACTCAAACCTCTACTTCAAATCTATAAACCAATCCTATCATGTCACCACGTTAGGCTGTCCAAATGGAAATGCTGGTGAAAAATAGTGATTTATTAAATGATTTTTAATGTTTTTCTATAATGATTACTCACCACTTTAACTTGGAAAATCACAGGCCTCGTGGTCTATTGTCTCTTTCTATAATCTGCAGTGTTTCTATTCATGTATCCATTTACTTAACTTGTACATCTTGTTTACTGGTTTAACACCAGATCTGATATGTGCACATTCTTTACTATCGTTATGTATAAAATACATGCATAACTAAATACATTTAGTACAGAATCCATGTTTCATTATTACATGGAAACGACAGTGGAACATTTATCCCAGTCAGACTCATCTGGTACATTTATAACTGTGTTAACAAGAGCTGAACTATGTATCCCTGGGAAAGAGATATTACAAGAGAAATCCTGAACTCCACAGAAAATCCCTGGATAAATAAGGAAGCCATTGGAGATGTATGTCAAGGCAAATTTATAAAGATCGTTTTAGTTACAGCGGTCTTTAAAAACATGGAGCCCATCAAAACGCGTCTCCCAATAACACGTGTGTGTGTGCCATCAGGAACAGACAGTTTCGGTGTGCTCCCACCAACCTGGTTTCAAATACTTTCCCATCATCGTGGCACGAATAGTTCTCATTACATTCACATGAACGCAGCCATATTTCCTCCAGTCAATGTTAATTCAGTCTAAGGCTCATGCCTCCTTTCTTTGCCAAGTTCATTAAAAGAGCTTCATTGTTTGGCTGAACTCCAAATAGCATTTGGATCCGTCATAACATTGTGTCAGTCCTGGCAACACACACTGTGGATCTAATACAGTGTCATCTGATGTGTGACACGAGTGTGGAATGAACTCCTCGATCTGGGTGCGTGTTGCTGATTCATCCCCCCCGCTCTCATCTTGTTCAATCCCTCGTTCTGATATTCCACCTTCAGGTGTGTCCTGTGCAGGTCACCTTCATCTATTTTCTATTCTATTTTCTCGTCCTGGGGTCTGAGAATCTGTTGGGAGGCGGAACATTCAGCATCATTACTGCCGTTAGCGTCACTGTGCTTTATCCATGTGTTTGCAGTTATAATAATGTTCTGTACGACCGGCAACACCAGCCAACACTTCACTTATCACTGTTTCATGGATTTCCATGACTTTTGGTTGAAAGGATGATCGATGACGCCCCGACTCTTCTTCCAGTGTCACTATGACACCCAAACTTTCTTTCTAGCTTGTGGGTGATATTTTGAAACTCAACTTTGGACTACAAGTGCACCTTAAAGATGAAACAGTGCCACAGTAGCCTGAGTTGGGAATCAGTGCATTTCAGAGTAAATTAAAATATATATTTTTTATACTATATACATATTGTAGTCTTTGTAACACTGCAGTTTGGTCATATTTAATTCATTTTCCATGAGGTTTTGGCAGTATTTGATCTGCCCCTGTATTATTAATCAATATAAGAGAACAGAGGTTGAACTTGCTGTGTGACTTGTGTTATCGCTGTGTTTTGGTTCTGTGTTCACGCAGCATGTTAGACCCTTGGAGCAGTGTTCTGACCTTGTAAATGTATTTGGTCCTTATGACATATACAGCATCTGATCTCAAAGCAGTGAAGGGTTGTGTTTGTCGTCATGTGTCCCGTCACCCCTCGCAGCTCCCCACCAGTCAACACATACACACACAGGACCATTCAATATAATCCATCTGCTTTACTCTCTTTCAGTATTTACACATGATCATTTTACAGCAATATTACTTTAGATTTATGACATTTTAACCATCTTTTACCTATCAAAAATATACAAAAATAAAATGGCATCTGTTTCTTCCTATATCACAGCTCGTGTCAGTCCATTTCTTTCGCTGCATGTTAGGGAGAGGTACGTGACTTCCTGTTCCGCTTCGCTCGACGTGTGGATGGAAATCGGATGAACTCAAAGTGTTTGCTTTGGTCCGTGTTGGGGAAGGGAGGCGGGCCCGTGTGTAGTCTCTTGATGAAATGGACCTCTCTCTGGTTCTCCCTTGTCCTGGAGGCTTTGATGGGCCTCCCTTTCCTGGTGAAAGCCACATACCAGCCCTCATACTTGGCATTCTGGAAGGCTGTGTAATTGTTCTCCAGGACTATCTCTGTGAAGATACAGTCCCTGCTCCGGCCGTTGGGCTGTGTCAGGAGACAGGAAAGGGTTCTTATGTTAGATCAAGACATATGGACAGAGGCGTGCTTTCTGATTCATTCATGCATACATCAAAGTGTTACCACTATACAGGCTTCATACAGCCTTTAGAAATGACAGTACTTTACAAGCACTGTCAAAAGTCTCTAAGCCATTCCTTCCCAGACTCTCAAAGCCTTCATCACAACGTCTAATCTGTTACTATAAATGCAAATGTGACATTTACAAAGTCTCTTCATACCCACAGCAATCAATATATACTGATGCACTTTGTTACTATACTGTTCATAGAACTTTTTTGTTAATGCTTGCTAATTTACAGAGTAAGGGATTAACATAAGACTCTTTTCAGGAGTACATTACATTTCAAGCATATTCCTAAACTTTGAAACATAATGGCTAAAATCAAGGATTTCCAATCTTTCAAGATTTTGTTTGAACCCTGAATATGTAAGTAATATGATATCAAATAAGACAAAGCCTCCCTGAAAACTGAACTATGTAAGCTGTGATCAATGAAGGAACACATTATTCCTTTTACAAATTAGACACCCTTGCTCCTTTTAACACACATGGGTCTGGTTGCTGCGGTCTTCTTAGGTCATGTATGACCACTGGATGTTTGCAGATGGGACATGGAGCAAACAAAACACTCAAAGTACACATCAAATACATTTTCCCCAAAGATGCTTTCCCTCATTTCAGGTCGTTCTTATTGCACTGACGTATTTAAATGAGTTATTTGCTGCTATGTGAATGGGCTGAAGCATCAGAAGCCCTGCTCTGGTTCCAAATGATGTCATCAGTGCAAGGATAACATGAAATACGCTTATTTGTTTTACTGATGAAAGGCTGGATGAGAAGATTGATCCCACTATCATAACATGTCCAACACAAAGCTACCTCCTGCAGTTAGTTGGTTAGCTCATTAGCCTGGCCTACGGGCACCTCTAAAGCTCATTAGTTAACACGTTGTGTCTCATTGATTTTCATGTAAAACCACAGAACGTTTCACCAATTAAACGACTTGATGGACATACTGAATCATACTCGGACAGAGCCAGGCTTGCTGTTCGCCCTGTTTCCAGCAATGCTCAAGTAAGCGCAACAGCTGCATCTGAAAGCTTTATAGCCTGTTTACCACACAAACATGTGAGTCCCATCAATCTTCTCATCTAACTGTCAGCAAGAAAGCCAATAAGCATATTTCTCAGAAATAAAAACATCTATTTCTTCAGTCAAATTCTGATAAGAAATTAAAATATGAGTCCAAAGTGAGGCTTTCTAACATCCACCTCTGAGGCTTGGAAGAGTAAACACCTCTATAAACAGACATTACAGCAGCCACAGTTTATACACTTCTAAACTGTGATAAGAAATAGATTTATGACTTGTCATGTCAGCCAGCTATGTGAATCAATCTTTTCCATTTCCATGAAGGAAGTGGAGAGCTGACTTATGACCAAAAACACAGGAGGACCAGAAAAGGAGGGTACTTTCCTCTCAGCACTGTCAGCCACGACCAATAAGACTGAGGGACCATCCCTCGGTCCTCTGAGGATTTAGTCTTTTCCAGTACATCATGTCCTGGGGTGACTAACAAGTTATGAAACTACAATGACAACTGGCTGAGGCTCTCATATAGGAGCTACAGTTTGTAATTTAGGTGACACAGGACAGAGGGCTGATATGGTTACAGAAACCTACCTTACGTGCTAAATTAACTCTGATTGGTTGGGACTGAAGGAAACACTGGTAGCATTCATTTGTAAACCCTTGATGTTAAATAAATTGGGAAAATACATTTTGCATGAAAGTAAATTATATTTGAAACTATTTCTGCTTGCAACAAAACAGATGTTTCTGCTGAATATCAGCATACTGTAGCATAAAGCATTGATTCAAAACTTTTTCTTGACAACTAAAATGAATATCTGCAGCCAATAGTCTCCTTGCTTTCAAACAGAAGATATCGAAAATGTGTAAGCCTATTGTACCTTTCCAACAAGTTTCCCCTTCCGGTTCATGCAGAGGTAGCGGCCGCTCTCCGCCCCCCTTATCCTCACTCGACTTCCAAAGGTGTCCGTCTCAACAAAAAGACGAGCTGCCAGAAAGAGAGAGAATAAAAAGCTGAATGGCAGAAAGATAAACACGATAAAAACACAGTGACGCCACGAGCCCGGCTCGTTTTTCTGCCTTAATACATCCTAAAATATCAAGAGCTCTGTGTGTTATCTAGCATACTAACAATACAAAAGCAAACATGCAGAACTACAATCTCTACTTTAGCTTACTGCACAATGTATGACACAAACTTTTGTTCATTAAAGCTTCTTGTCTGCATTTAATGTACTTCAAATATACTGTGTAGGCAATGCAGTCTGCCAAAGTGTTTTTGTCTTGTCATTATGTTACTAATTATGTCACGAAATTGCTATTATTTTCTAAAAGCTATCATTTTATATTCAATT
Source organism: Sparus aurata (assembly GCF_900880675.1). Lineage (NCBI taxonomy): Eukaryota > Metazoa > Chordata > Actinopteri > Spariformes > Sparidae > Sparus > Sparus aurata. The sequence goes on along the minus strand of NC_044191.1, from coordinate 1,115,705 downwards.
GTCATCGTGTCAGTGGGCAGTATAAACTGTTGAGTCAATAAGAGCCTGAGGACACTCACTGGCCCAGGAAACCTCAACAAATTACACCTCAAACACCCAATGATTAAACAAATGTTATCTCTGAACATTAGAGAGCTTTACTGGAAGCAGAACCTTCATCAACAAGCAGAATAAACATTCTCAATTGAATTTGTCCTCAAGTCAATGGCAGCCAGTGGGCATTACAACAGGCATGTGTATTGGGGCTTTAGAGACAAAGGACTTGTCCTAATCAGCCACTTATTTGCCAGACGATGGCTTCATGGATACAGCGGGGAGGCTGAATTAACATATAGGCCTGAAAACACCTCACAGAGGGAGGGGCAGCAGGCTGGAGGTGAAACTGCTGCTTTCCCCTGAGGGCAGGAGTCCCCAGCAGGGGTCAGGGACAAATACAATGTATTTTCAATGAAGTCCTCTGGAAAACCTCCAAACATATTTGCTCCATGTTTTACAGGACAGCCTTCCTAGTGTTTGTGTAAAATCACAATAAAGATATACACCCAAAAAAAGATCTCACTGCAGATTCCACCTACTGTCGAAAGGCTTAATCACAGGAGGCCGTCCTGAGCGAACGATATCTATCTTGTAAAAAATAATTTGAATATCAGTCTAAACTATAACCACATTATATACAAGCTACATCTGATTTTCTCAAAACGAATTACCCATTGATCTTTAAAAGCTGAAAAAGTTATTAACCAACAGAATTGTCAAAGACTCATTTAACCAGAGCACAGTAAAAAGATTCTGTCCACCGCAGGACTTCTGAAGCAGCTCTGGCCATGTTTCCAAACGGATAGATGACATATACTCTATGTGCTTGGTACATTAGGACAACATGAACCACACATTTTACAATGCTTATCATATGTAAAATGTATTACTATACTTTGCCATTATTATTATTTTTTTTACATTTTCTAAAAAATAAATGTTTTTTGTTTTTTTTAATTGTGTTGAGCAAAAAGAGCAAGGAACACATAGGCTGTAATGTAACATGAGAAATAGGTTAAAAATATGTGTCACAGGATTTTTTGAAGACTCTGGAAATACCTTCAGAACACATCTTAGTTTCTTTAAACAACCTTCTGTTATATCCACACAGCGGTGGTGATTTGACTTAACAGGAAAACACACTGGGCCTCATCCCAAATAATGAAATAAGTGACTGTATCGTGTGTTGTCTTAGTTTAGTCATAAGAGACCCTGTTGGATGAACAGCTCCATGGTACAAAACAACAGCACAACATGAGCAGCAGGCCTCGGGTCAGATCTTACCGTACATATTTCCATCCTCAGCTGTGGCGGTGACCCTTTTGCCCTGAATCTGCACGTGTTTCCCGCTGGTGCGGCTGTAGAGCTGGTACACCCTGACCTGTCTGCGGCTGAGCTGGTCCGTCACTGCGCCCTGCGTCCTCACATACTGGTTAAAATTAGGAGACGGGTGATTCTCCCCCTTTTTTATGCAAAGGGAAAAATAAAATACAAAATTTGTTCTCTCTAATCTGGGATGAAGAAATGTAGAGCCAGTTGTAACAGGTTGTAGCTACAAAACAAATCAAGATAATTATACTCGTTATGCTTAAATGACATGTTACACCTTTTGTACATAATTTCCTTCTATCCCAACTTTAGAAAAAATAAATAAATAAGTGTTCATGTGGGAAAAGTAACAATGCCGAGTGTCAAGTGTGTGTGTGTGTGCGCTTACCTGAGCATGGCACCACAGCACGAAGAAATGAAATGATCTGCAGGAGTGACAATAAACCAAGAGTTATTAAGAAGTCATTGTGTGGTCACCAGGAAGCATGCAGTCTACCAGTGCTCTGTCCTTACATGTAAATACAGCGCTGGTTGATTCCATGCATTCTTCTTTTTATTTCATCCGATTCAAGAGACAGAATCCTGAGGCAGATTAATCCCAGAAGGATGCCGTCAATAAATCCAGCGGAGCTCCCACAGTGTTACATATGCGCTCCTGACTGTCCATCCACACCAGTCTCTGATGGAAACACCTCACTTTGCCCTCACATTTATCAAAAACCTGACCCGACTGACTCAGCGGCGGAGAGCTCTTCGAAAGTTAGGTGCAGCGCATCAAAAGCAGGTCCATCCATTCTAAACAGCTCGTCACACTCGTCTTTACATCGCCGGGGTGAGATGTGGAGGATCCCCTGCTCAGTGCAGCTCTAATTCCAGGTTTTGAAAAGCCCTCTGTCTCACCGGGATCAGGCTGCCCACTGGTTAAATGTTGAGAGGCAAAGTCCCTCCCTGAAGTCTTTCTATTGTGGGTGGGCACAGAGACAGGACCTTAGTGATGAATTCATATGGAGACTCAGTTGTGCTAAAAAAAATAAATGGTAACTATAATAAAAAGGAAGAGAAAGAAAATCCCTCACTTTCTTAATGGTTTGCAAAAGAAAAGAAAAATCCAAAGAAAAATAAAATGTGAATTCTAAAGTTAAAGGACGACGACACAGGTTTGAGAGCGCTAGTTCAAATTTCAATCTGGGCTCTCTCTCTCTGTCTGTCTGCCTGTAATGTAGATCATTACTGCAGGGCTGTATTTAAAAGTGGTGGCCTAATTGCACCAATGGGTGTGGCAATTAGGTGTTAAAGCTGCCCTCCCTCACCCCCACCACACCTCCCTTTTATCCCATGTTAACTGGTCACACTTCCAGCTCATGTAAAAGGAGGCAAAAACAAATCATATAGACAAAAGGCCTGTTTCATCTCTACATAAAAAGCAATCAACGTCCCAAGATGAGCAGGAGACAGTCTTTCCTCTGCCTTTGAAAACAACTCATTCACAGAGAAGAGAAGGAAAGTGAAGAGAAACACAACAAATAGAGAAGACAGAGAAAGAGAAGAGAAGTGAAGCTGTTCATTAAAGAAAATGTCGATATTTTGGTAGCTGCTGCATCCAGATGAGGCATGAACAACAGTGTAACATGAAGCTTCAAGTGCCTTCACATCTCACCCTTCTCACGTTCTGTTGACCCCACCACCACCATTGGCCCAGTCCAGGGCAATAAAGTGATAAAATGCAGCAGTTAGGCATCTTTGACATTTTGCTCTGCCTTTGAGTGGCTGACAGGAGCCAGCAGCAACTGATTCCACTTGTTGATGTCACTTCTTACTGTAAGATGCCGTCAACCCATCAATCAGTTCTCCTCTTGTATCACAACAGTCAATATTGTTTTAGTCAGAAACCTAAAGAGACATTTAGTGACGTCAGTGATGTGTAGTGAGGGAGCTGTGATGCATGGTCCAGCAAGTGTGTGTGTGTGTGTGTGTGTGTGTGTGTGTATCTGTGTGTGTCCATACACAGTAGCTGATCTATAATGTGGTGTGACTATATGATGTTGCAGCGACATTTCCATACATCTGGAAAACCTACAGTATGTGTTGAGTCATATCTGATTGGAACATGTTGGTAGAGGCCAACATGAATTTAAAAAATAATTTAAAAAAGGTTAATTTAAAGAGATAGTGACTGATGAATTTATTGTTTCCTCATTTAGTCGTTATGTTAAGATCAAGAACAATAAAAACTGAGATGAAAACTCTACCCATACACAAACAGATGAATATATACAGGTATACAAACACACACACACACACACACCACGCACGCACACACACACACACACACACACACACATACATAGGCACATACTTAGGAAAAAGCATAATTACATACAATGTCCCAATCTTCATATTTTACTAGCAATATAATACTGTTGTATCTTGTTGTGCTTACAGAAAATGATGAAAGGTGTAGGCCCAATTAACACTATTAACAAAGGTGCTGTCCCACTAATGATGTTGGTTTGTTAATCCAAAAGATCAATTAGCAACAAGAATGTTGCTGTTACTCCTAAAGATTCAAAAGTACCATTTTCGTTTTGAGTGAATCCACTAAGTGAAAACACATGTTGCAGGTACAGTACGTGTGTGGGAATGTGAGCCTGAATAAGATAAAAACATAATAGTCAAGTCTTTATTTTCTCTGCACTAGTTAACAAGTCACTCTTTATGTTAGCTCCCAGTTAGCTGACGTTTGCTAGCCAGCCACAGTAACGTTAAACAGTGTTTGCAGGAGCAACGTTGGCAATTTAGTTTTCTTCAGGTGGCAGAGTGATGGAGTGTCTGTTAGCAGAGTTACAGCATTATTTTTGGTGGAATTGTCTTTGTGAAAATGTCATGTAGCCTAGCTGTCCCCTCCAATTCTGGTAACAGATTTCTGGCCATATTGACAACTGCAATTATGCGAAAGGAGAGTAAGTCAGTTCTGTGAGCTAGCTAATACATATGACAGGCTCTATAAGGTTTCAGTCAACGTGAGATGTCACTTAGGGTAAATTCAAACCAAATCAGGTTTGGTGTAGGAGTGTTACTCCATGGCCTGCGTGTGTGACATGTAGGGAACCCCGCTGATCAGTTTGCCGAAAGTCGAAACTGCTATGTAGTTATGTTACTAGCATGCTGATCCTACTAGTGATCGTTTGTCCTCATTGAAGAGGACAGGCTCATGCGGTTAGATCATTACTGTGTGTTTTAAACTGGAGCACAAGACAAAACTGAGTGAAACATCACACTACACAGAGGAATGTCCATTGTGTTCCCTCCGTAGCATTTAGCCATTCCAAATAACATGACTCATTACAGACCCGTTCTACGTTGCTTATCATCTGCATTCATATCTCTGCCACAGTAGGTAAAGCTTGCTGGTCTTACAGTGATTGTCGGCATCATCAGATGTGTTTTAAACTGGCGTACAAAACCAAACTGAGTGAATACACATGAACCACTACGTTTCAACCCACTGTGGTTTCAGTCATTCATGCTGCAAGTGGGATCACCAGTTTGTGTGTTTGGCCACTGCAACGTGACATTGGGCTGTTACTCTGAGAGTTGAGTTGGTTTAAACTTTTTCACCGGAGCCGGATGCATTCTTATTCGGCACCGCCACATCCAAAACAGACTACCCTTATTATAGTGAATAATGACACCTGCGTTTCTGCCCTGGTCTAAATCCAGCCTTATGAAAGTGCTGGATGTGTAGTCATTCTAGTTACATATTTTCACAGTGTTATACTTCAACGGTGTTCATGACCAACTCTGAATTTCTTGAGTTGACAAATTATCTTTTAAATAATTAACAAACACATCGGATTTATGTCATGGTTCAAACAGGATAAAAAAAATTATTTGTCTACTGATAATCACCACCATACATATTTTTTTTAAAAATGTAAATTCCAGTGGTCCACTGAAGAGGAGGGACAGACTAACCCTTATGGATTGCTTTCATAATTGGCGTTATACCGGTATATATATAATTGGTTATAACCATTAGTGATTTTAGTCTGCATGCTGTTACTTTTAAAATAGATAAATAAATATTAATATTTTGGACTCTGAAATTATCTTGTGTGCCAGCTTGAACTTAAAGTTAACCTCCATGGTTTACATTACATTGCATTTAGTTTTTCATTTAGCTGCAACTACTCCTCTGGCCTTTTCACTGTGTTTCAGTCCAACAGGCTGCTACAGCCCACACATGTAGGGAAGCTGTAAAGCTGTTAAGTCTTCCCTCTAGACAATCAATGTATATTAACATACTTTTGTTCTGAATTTCAATCATTACGAAACTTGGCCTTGCTTTTTTAGACATACTAATAATAAGCTATAATCCATGAGCCTATATCACCTCCACAACACAATGACAGTCCAAATTATTGCCCACATTACTGGACACACCCTGGAATGATCCACCTGTCAGTCTCTGGTCTCATTTTGCCCTCAGTCAAAAACACGTCCCAGAGACTGAGACTGGCAATTTGGTGAAACAACTCATTTTTAAGGGCTCAATTGTTGTTTTGTTCAAGCTGTTGGAATCCCTTTATTATTATTCCCCTTGTTCCATTAACAACTTGTCCTTAAAATGACACTGTTGGTCTGGTCCTTGTAACCTTGTCATCAAACACTTTGGTACCAGTTCAAAATACTTACCTCAAACTACTGACCAGACTGCCTTCTTATTTGGTATATATATTTGAGTCCCCCAACATTTACCATTGTTTATGTGCTCTAATTTTGCAATATTTCTACTATTGCCATTATCAAGTCACATTTATTTATGTCTTAAATCTCGAAAACAACATTAAACCAATTTCTGTGGATAATTATGATCCATAGAAGCTGTATCATAACACTGTAACTGACCACATGATAACCCTTTTCTCTGGCTCCCCAATCAAAATCAGACTGTACACATAATCAGTCTCACACTGTTTCCAAAGTGACCTGAGGACATCAGGTCAACATTTTAATTTGTGCAGTTCTTTGGTTTACAGAGTTCATAGAGTACAGCCTCACAAAGGCATAAATCAATTGTTTAATCATTTCGCAGCTGTTTAATCTGTTCCTACGGCCGTCCACGAGGGGGAAAAAAGGGAAAACTCTCTGGAGCTCAGCTTCGAGGGGGATCCATGTGGTTCAGCAATAATCATGTTCATCCTCAAAAAGAATGATGAACAAATAAAAAAAAAAGTTTAAATTACAATTCTCACTATTAGTTATTAAGATTATAAAAATAACCACTTAAGGAGACCGTTGTTTGTGTCCAGAGTGACAGTGAAAGTGAGCAGTAAGTTGTTTGAACTTTAACATCAAGGTACAACCCATACATTAAGTATGTAGTCGCATTTGTAACTGACGTTATTTAAGTTACATAGTTAGTTTACACAAACCACAATGTTTTCCTAAACCTAACAAAACTGAGAGTGTACAGTGAAGGTCCAATACATCCGCCACTGTACGCTCCATGGCCCATTACAGTCATGTTGTTTTGGGAATGGTGATACAGTATATGTCATTTGGGGACTCACTGGCAGTTGACCTATTCAGTCATTTAGGTAAGTCAGTTTTTTGTATGTTGTAGTTCATTGTCAGTCGAAAGCTGATGAACCCATCATTTCTTTAAGTAATTTCTAAGTTTATGTTTATTGTAAGTAGTTAAATTGATAATTATATGGGCAATTTAGTTTTCTTGCTATTGGTCATACAATTTGGTGCTGTCCCAATTTCAGACAGTACAAAGAATAGTATGGTTTACATGTCTGTGAGTGAAATGACATGAATGATACAATGACCTTTTGTGGTCTTGTAAATACAGGGAGGAAAAAAATGCTTTACAGGCTTTTGATCAGTTGCCAAATTTTCCATCATTTCAAAATAGTGAAACCCATTTCCCATACAGTTTGGGCCTTCCTCGGGGCTATTGTAGCTCCAGTGACAAGTGAAAGGGGAACTGGTGGTCTCCAAACAGCTCTGACCACATCGTAAAAATCTCTGCCATAAAGAGCAACTGGCCACTCTTTCTGACCCTGCAAAAATAGAGGGAAGGGTTCAGAAAGTGGGTGGTCCCCATTATGAATGATCAAAAGAAGAGAAAAGTAAAACAGAAAAAAAGAGGAGGATTCACTTGGACAAGCAGCCTGCTCCTAAGCAGCAGCAGCAGCAGCAGCAGCAACAGCAGGGCTTTACTTGTCGTTCCCGAACCCACAATCAGGTCCGTCTTCACTGCTCTCAGTTGACCGATTCAGCAGCCTGGGAATGTTACGCGCAAATTGTAAACATAACAGTCATCTGTGATTGTACTTTAGGCACTTTTGTATGGATATGGACAGTCAAGTTATACACTGAGAGGTGAGAATGTACAACTCTGTGCTTATTAGAAAAGCTGTTGACCCTTAAGTATCGCCCTGCCATTTGCAAGCTGACCATTTGAGCTTGCCAAATTTGACACAGCTGACGCAGGCAATAAATTTGAACTAGTTTCCCCACCCCCTTTATCCATACTGAGCACTGCCCTGCAAACCCTTTGAACAAACACACACACGCACGCACGCACACACACACACACACACACACACACACACACACACTCATGCAAACACACCAGCAATCCTAATGTAATAATCATGTTATAAGTTGTATTATATGATGTAGGACACAAGCAATCTACAACATTGTAGATCTGCAGGAGAGCGCAAATGTGTAATGATGTCTAAAAATGTACCATTGCAGGTCAGACGGATGTGTGTGGATACCCACAGAGGATATGTAAGAGCTAATGAGTGACAGACAACATTGTCAGGGTGACCAGACTGTGCAAATCCCCTGAGTCCCTGAGTGCTGGGATGTCCGACAGGTGATACCCAAGTTGCTGATCCGTGATTAACACTTGCCAGTTGCAGACAGGCAGTGACTGCTTCATCTACAGGCCAAGAAGCTGGGAACATGTCAGACTTCAAAACTAATAAAATGACTCACACAACTGCCCTTCTCAGACGCTCACAGAGAGAGAGGGCTGGGTGTGGGGGGGCTACGAGGGCTGGTAATGAAAATAGCCGGACATCCAGCTACACCGAGGCTACAGAGTCAGACAGGGCCCAGCATCTGTGTTATTTTTAAGGAGCAAAATGTCACTGAGCAATGAACATGCCCAAGGCGCATATCTAACAGGGTTAGAGGCAAGGTCACACCAAAGCCAGATCGCTTTCTGAAGACAGGCGCTGTTGTAAATGGTAGTGACACACATGCTACTGCTTTGAGGTCGTAACCCAAAACCCTGAGAAATTAATTATTAGTTTTTCATTTATTCTAGCTACTTGAATATGTATTAAGAAGATTAAATTCACTCTTAAATTAAATTAAATTGACTCTTATCACTGCTTGTGATATTAGTCAGATATGAATTAAAGACAAACTCTGGTGTCTGTCCACCAGGGTGTTACACGTTGCCCAAAACTGTTGTAGAGTTTTGAGAAAGTAAACACAGAGCACAAGCCTCTTACAGCTTTAAAAAATACTTCACCTGTCTGTGTTGCTGCTGTACTGAGCTGCACAGCTTATTGGATCCACGGGATCTGTTTCAAGTGGAAGTGTTTTGGAGTTTATGATCCGTCATTGTGAGGAGTGCCAATACACAGGACAGTACGTCGAAATATAAAAGTGCCAGTACTACATGCTGTTCAATAGTGCTGGGGGTAACAAAAGCAACCTGTTACAGTAATAATATTACTATTACTTATTACAGTGTAATATAACGCATCACTAATAATATTTCAGTAATGTATTACTATAGTTATGTTATGTAACATCATAGAAAAGCTGATTGTCCCCACAGTAACATGGTGGTACACATTCTGTGAAGCATATGCACAGATCATAGAAATTCCCTTCGCTGACCTCAATCACACCTCACAGCGTAAGTTTAAATGTATGAATGACAGGGAATACCAGTTTCTCAAGGAATACTGTTCCATTATGAAGCCTTTCACAGTGAAACTGGACTTTCTGCGGGATGAGGACACTTGTTATTATTGGCACGCTTCAACCAAGCTAAAGGTTCCGATGGTCTAAACCCTGGCCAATCGCAAATGACCACTGGACTGCCTAAACATGTTGTGGGAGCAATCAAAAGTCGATTTGTCAGGACTCTCAACTCCAAGGATGCGTTGCTGGCTGCTGTCTCTCTGCCCACCTTCAAGCTGCGCCGGGTAAAAGAAGAAGCCAGAAAAGACAACACTAAGTTCCTGCTCTCTACAGAGTACCACTCATTTAAGCCTGTAACTCTGTAACCCAACCTGCTTATGCTGCCACCACTTTTTTCTCTTTGTTATCCAGCCCGATGCCACCATTGACTCCGTGTGATAGCAGAGGTGATGGCTTATCTCAAATCTGCACCTACGATGAAAAGCCTGTACCAGTTACCAAGGTTTAAAAAATTGCACCCCACTATTACGCACCAACACCATCCAGTGTGAAGACCTTTTAGTCTTGGGAGTTTTGTGCTCACTCCAGAACGAAACTTCTCCTGACGCACATGTAAGCTAGCCCTAAGTAGGCTTTATTTACTGGGACTGAAATGCCATGTCTTGGCTTTTTATTCTTATTGCTGTTTTAAGGGGTAGGGTTAGGGTTTAAGGCAGGATATAGACCAAACTCATAAAATAATGGTTTACAAAAAAGACCTATCTGCTGGCTGTATAGTCCTCCTCCAAGCTCACTTTAACTTACGTTCTCTATTCATTATGCCCATGTATTCCTTGTTCTGACCGTGGATTAAAATAAAAAGAAAAGAAAAAAGATATTTTTGTCTTTTCATTTCATTATTGGCTATATTATAGAGGGTATAGATCTATTGCGTTTCATATGACTGAGCCTACAATTAAAAATATTCATTCCTATTTCATAATATATCAGACTTTGATCATTTGTCTGACTGCTCATTCCTAGGTCCAGAACATTCCTTATCTAAAAAAGATCTAGGCTATTTAACTGTTCAATACAGGTTATTGTGGGCATTTTCTTGAAGGTAACAAAAAAAGTACTGTATTTAGTAATGTGTCATTCTAAGCAGACATTAGTATTGTAACTTAACATATTACTTTAAAATGAAGGTCACGAGTAATATGTAATATATTGCATTTTGAAAGTAACTTGATTGTTTTATTCCCTGTAGAGGCAGGCAGACTTTCTGTTCGTGAGCACAGGTCTGGACCAGTCATACATTTTCTTCATGCTCAGTAGAAAATTCTAAATGCATGAACAGTGGTGACTGTCACTGTGCATCAAGAGCTGTGCACAGTGACTCGGAAGAACTCATTATAAACTCGCTTTGTATACCTTCCAACAGTAAGTGATTTGGGAGTGTACTGGTGGCTGGGCATTGGTAAACTACAGCATGTAAATTACACAAGCATGAAACGGGTTTGTTCTTCTGGAGGCTCTAAGTTGGACCAATTTCTCAACTGAATGTGAAATTGATATTGATCTACTCATTGAAGTCCAATGACAAAGTAATAATCTAATCTAATCTATTATTGTAGTTCATGTATTGTACATCTTAAAAGCAGTAAGATATCAAAGTAACAGCACGAAAGTCAAATATTTGAACATTTTTCCACCATGTTGACTATGCCATATTAGTTGTACCTACAATTATCAAGAATAAAACCGATCGGTACTCTTGGGAGTCTGAGGCAAGGGGGAAAAAAGCATGCGAACAATTTGACCTCTGAACACCAGCATTGGGAAACTGGCCATTTATTTGAAATTAGTTATGGATAGAAAAACATGTGACCTCCTGCTCCCAGAGGACACATCAGACCATTATATTTGACTGGTTTGGGATTTCAAGGAGTCAGGGATAGCCATTTTCAAGATTTATTCTGTCATCAGTTGACGGCAAGACAACAGACATATGTCGCTGATGTTACTGGGCCCTGCAGTCAAAACACGTCTCAGACCCCAAAGGAATTCTTTAGAGAAACCCTTTCAAAATAATAAGAGGATGCATGTATACAACTGAAGTCTGGAGTTACGTTGTCTTTACCCCACAGGAGTGGCCAAAAGCACAACAGGAATGATAACCCTGTGTAGAGTGAGACATAAAGGGCACAGCGGATGCATTTTAAATGTTACAATAGATTCATATGGTGTAGTAACCTTTCCTCCATCCACGTATTGTGATAGCGTTACCCTACCCGAAGGCCAAAAGAACTTCTACTCACTAAATATTATTCTGCGTTTAACTGATAATCTAACTATAATGCAAAGTCTGTCTCTGTCTGTCTGTCTGTCTGTCTGTCTGTCTGTCTGTCTGTCTGCCTACATGTTATTTGCATATCTCAAGATGCATCCATGAAATCTGCTCCACACTTGGGGGGTTTATTTCTGATGACCCAAGGCAGTGCAGTGTGGAATTTGGAGGCATTTTGACAATATTAATACAATTTGAATAAACAGTGAACTTGGTGTGGCTTCAGCGTTCTGCAGACTGAATCTACATTTAAAGGAACTGGTGTAATCATCCAGACTTTGAATTGTAAATATTACAGGTTTGATATTGTCGGGGCAGCTCAGCCAGTCTGTGAGCAGTTCAGGAGGCTTCAGACTGGATCTGTAAACCCCTAACATTACCAGATCATCTGTGCTGAACAGCATGTTTTCAACAGGAACTGGACTAGAAAAACTAATACTTATAGTTGTATATATGTATAATATATATGAATAATATATGTATACATATATATATATATATATATATATATATATATATATATATATATATATATATATATATATATATATATAAATAATTATAAGTAATCCAAACACTATGTTTCGTGCCTCTTCTTTGTGTAATTTTGATTAATCATAGAACAAATATATACATGATGAAACTAGCGTGGATAGTACAGACTGACCATATCTCATTTTAAATCAGAGGCTGATCACAACCCCATGCTTTTTGTTCAGCCCTAAGAGGACTGGTAACTGATTTTCAATATTTTAAGCAGAACAATAAATGTGAGCAGAATAAGCCACTAATGAAGCGATCGTTTAGAACAGTCATCTAGACAAAAAGAAAATGTATTCCTCCATTCACCCTGCAAATGTACACGCTATCAAAGTTGCTTTTGGTGTAAGTTTTGGTTCTATACACTGTGAACAAAAGCCTCTTAAGCTTAACATTTTCTTTGAAATTATATTTCTTGTCCCCATCAATGGATTTAAAGATATCCCATATTTTTTACGATTCTCACTACTGCCTTTATTAATATTCCTCCATGCAGATTTGTGTAACTGGAGATGGAAGCATTTGTATTTATTCACGCAGAGTCCAACAATTTTGCACATATTGAACATTACAATTTACATTACAAAAGTATTGCTCCCTCTATGTGTTATTCATTATCCCTTAACCCACAGATGATTTTCTTCATTTTCTCATTACACAAACCAAAACAGAGAAAGAAGAATTAAATAATAAAAAAATACCAAACTAGTTTTATCTGCTGTCTCCCACAGAACAGCCTTGGCTGAGACAGAAGAGAAGAATTCGTGATATGAACGTTGCTACAAGACACGGAAACAGAAACGTGTCCTTGGATGGTTGAACAAGATGGTTCACTTTTGGAGAAAAAAACACTTTCTATCACAGTAGCTCTTCATTGTAAGGTTTAAGTCACAATAAAATCTTGATTTTTGATTTCACACTCAACTCAAGTTTTTCCATAACAGTTGCCCTGTATCACTTATAACTGCTTCACTTACCAGATAAGGGCCACATCAAATTGTACTTACTCATAGACACCAGCCCCTTAAAAACAATTGATTTTCATGTTGTGTGATTCCCATGCATTGTTCCCTGAGACATTGACAACAAAAAAAGTGGAAAAAAGGAGATGTTAAAGAAAGTGAGAAAGAAATTCCTGTATCTGTTCCTTGACTTGGAGCCATACCAAACGTTAACGGGGTCCATTCTGGGCCGAGACCTATCCTGCATCCATGTTTGGCGAAAAACCGTTGGTAGGTTTTGTGTATTCCTGCTGACAAACCAACCAACCAACAGTCGGTAATGTTACCTCCTTGGCAGAGGTTATATGCTTCTGTAATTCCTGCGTAACAAATGTGAAGATGTGTGATTTACAGTAATATATTATCTACTTACAAACAATATGTACATTGTCTTTAAGTGTCTTTAGACGGCTATACACCGAGTGTGTGCACTGTAAGAAAAGATGTATTTATTTTAGACCTAATCATTAAAAAGTTTATCTAACTTATTAAAACTGTGTTCCTTACAGTAATTTCCCCCTGAACAGTCTAGTGAGAGCCAGGACACCCAGCAGCAAGCACTGGGTCCTGGTCCCAGCTGGTGTGCTGCAGTGGAAGGGCTTGATGTGGGGCTGCAGCAGCTGTCTGCTCCCTCCTCCCCTTCCTGCTCTGATCTCTCTGCTCTGCAGTTCACACCTGATCAACAACGACTGCACTTCACACAGGAATTTTCCATTTTCTATTTTCTGTCACCCTCTGCGGCTCACCCCCACCACACAACGGCCCCGAGACCAACGGCAAGACAAGTGGTGCCCTACAACTTGGTGGCTGGCGACAGAGACACCCACACCAGCCTGTGACACAACAGCATGCCTGGTATTTCAGGCCTGCTTACATGACTCAGTTGCTGTAGAGGGAAAAGAGTCACTGGTTCTGTATTGTTTACTAAAGCCACCAGTATTAAGTCTGATGAAAGACATTGAAAATGCTCACTACATTGTCAACGAGGAGACAGTATGCAGAGCTAAAGGATATAATTAGTAGATCATAATCACATTCATTTTAATGGAAAAATGTATTTACCCAAAGCAAACATTTATTGAACTGAGAATGTGGGGATGTTTACACTTTGGGCCCTATATCTAGCGTTCAACATTTCCATGCAGGCTGATCTGATCACAAGTTCACACAGGTTGCATCCAAACGCAGTGCCGATGCATTTTGATGTGATCACTCAGACCACATTCAGAAGTGGTCTGGGTCTCATGTGGCAACATTCTTTCGGCAGAGTGTACGGTCATGTGTCCTGGGCCACAGTGAAGGACTGTCTTACTCAACTGACATCCTCCGGAAACAACAAGAAGAAGCCACAGTAACAGGCAGAATGGTAACACACTAGTTGTCACAGGTTTTCCGCATTAGAGCCGCAACCAAGGCTCACCTTAACACCATCTTTGTTTGTTCACACTGAACCAAGCAGCACCAGTATGGCTGAAAGAAAAGCGGTGTGATGGTACACTTCATAACGTTGAGATCTGTTGTTTATTTAATTTTTCGAAATGTTTTTCTCCTGCTTTCCATCTGTTAATGTAAACATGACTGTTTATAATCACATGGATTCAGTTATAAAGTGTTGTGACTGAGATCCTGTCCCACCGTGCATCATGGAAAGTGACAAAGTAAAATGTTTTGCTCTAAATTACATAATCACCATCAGTAAACAGTGGACCCTGTCTGAAGCTCACCTGCAAGGGGAATGCTGTTTTATTCCGTGAGTAAGGTCACTGAAGTGAAGAGGGCTGACCACTGCAGTGATTTTTTTCAATACAAGTTTCAGCAGACAGTGACTACAACAAAATCACATCACATTATCACTATCATTTAACTGAGGGAGCTGCCTCACATGCTTTTCCATAGATCAAAGTTTTTTCCTCATGTAAGATGCTGAAGACACTTCCTGCTACCACACATACTAATGTCACACAGACATTGTCTCGCCTCTGCTGCGGCTCTGTTAATACCTTCAGTAGCGGATCAGAGGCATCTGTAATTTTCATACAGACAGCGAGGCGGCGTATTCATGCAAGATTCCCGTTTTGAAGGGCAGTGTGATTGGGGCTTTAGTCTGATCCATGTGGTTCACTGGAATACAAATAATGTCTTTGGGTAATGGCATCTTACTTGCCAACATTTAGCAGCTGTTTGAAGAAACTGTTTCAGTTGATTTCAGCATTTACATTCAATGAAGGAAGACAACATTTTATTGATGGTAAACTAAAATGTACAAATACACTGAACAGTATAAATATAGGCTACTTCTGTGATGCCCATGGAGAATGGAGACACCCTTATAAATCGAGTTGTTAATTTAGGAGAAACTGTATAAACTTTGTGAAACCAATTTTTGATTATTCATTATTTTATTATTTTGGTTTTGTTGTAAATTTGGCAAATGTTCTACATCACGTTCTTTCTTCCTAATTCAAAAATATATTGTGTCCCTTTGTCCCTGTGCTGTACATGTTCGTTTGCATATACAGTACAGCAGGGAAGTGACACCCCATCACAAACAGTCACTCAAGATGCACGTTGAGACACATTCTAATGTCAGATCTGAACTGACTGGATCAACCAAGTTGGATGTTATTAGCAGGTGTAAACAGACTTGTTTGTGCTTCTGGGACAGATTTGACATGAAACATACCAGAAACTACAATTTCACATTATCTTATATTATCAGAATGATTATTTCATGTTACCAAGGACTGTTTTCAGCTCTTCCCCTGCTTATTTGCTCAAACAAACGTCACAACAATGCAAGTAACATCTAAAAATACTGTGAGTATTGAAAAATAAGAATTGAGACTTTTAGGACAAAGGAAATCTTCAATGATTAACAATGGTTGTATTGTGTTTCCTATGTATTGTTTTCAATATGATATGGACAACTAGGTAACTAGGTAAAGCTGTTGTTTCTCGATGACTGAGTCAAGTGTGGGTGAACACACCACTGCCCTCTTACCTGTCTGTGACCTCCACAAGGGCTGCCATCGACCCCACTGGCCCCTTGATCCTCTTGAAGGCTCTTTCATAGCCAATAAAGGCCCCAGCACAGTGGCCCTGCTAACTCTAGTGCTAGAGGAAAATGCATAGAGTCACTCAGAAAGCCATCAGTCACATGTTCTACAGACATAATGACATAAACAAACAAGGCGGGTGCTACTCAGCTCAGAGGAGGGAAAACTGCCATCACTTGGAGATAGTGGTTGGGTGGAGATCAACATAACCTAATGTCTTATTATTCTGCTCTCTGTATGTCTGTAGTGTTCGGATTAAAGGGATGAATACATGATACTGATCAGTTAAAACAACTTTTTACCATCGAGTCATCTTCTTTATTAAACTTGTTTTATTGCCGAAATCTTAATATATTCATTTAATAATGGGCATACCATTCTGCCTATGGGGTAATGGGAACAGGTTCACTCACCTGTGCAGGAGGAGGAGGTGGTTTCAGGTGGTCATGGAGGGAGCAGCGTAACAGGACACTTTCAAAGACAGCACTTAAACACTTAAAGAAAACTCAGAAGTGCGTCTCTTGTTTCTGCTCACCTGTGAAGCCCACGGCATCAAGCCCCGAGCAAGTCGCTACAGGACCCATCGCCGCGGCTATAAACACAGAAGTGGCTTTAACACAGCAGCATTGATGTTAAGTGTGTGAGCTGCCCTCCCATATCATCCCCAAACTGTCTCCATTAGACCCTATCAAGATGGCATTAGGGCTCTCAGAAAGTTGGTTGGCTCTATCTTAGGGTGCTCTGATAACAGCGTTTGATCTTGTTTGGTTGAGTAGAAAGCAAACACTGGTGGGGGTCAAAGGCGTTTGCACTAATGCCATTAGCCCACTCAGTTGGGTCACAAGTGTATGAACCAACAGGGTGACGGCAGCTTCAAACAGGCGTAAGCACACTATTATGCAGCAGATAAATGCCTTTTAATTACTCTTGAATTGAGTAAAGCTGTTTTTCATGATAAAAAAAACAAGTGGGGGAGGGTTATAAGTGGAAAGAAGTAGTTTAAGGTGACATGCTGTGAGATAAATGAACATGACATCAAAATGTCTGATTGAGCAACCAAGAGATTTGTTTAATTTTATACTTAAAATTGTTGGATGGAGAAATTACAAGAATCAGTCACACAGCAGGGTTTCCTAAATGGTTTCATTTGAGATTTTTAGTGCTGAAACAAGAAGTGAATTGACAGAAAATTAACAATCAACAATTGTGCTAATCAAGTAAGACCAGGCTGTGCTTAGAATTGTACTGCCATACAGTACTTTCATCCATGACCGTACAACCTGAACTTTGACTCTCTTGTGGTCTATATCCATTGCAGCGTTAACACAAAATTAAGGGCTACAAAAAGTACAAAGAATGTAGTACTGATACTTAAGTGTGTGTTCATCTGTCATTCTGTAATAAGTCTTCCACTGCGCAGAGGATTGTGGGTCTGCATAGCCAGAAATGCATTTTGGCTTCACACTGCAAAATGCAACTGGATGTAGTAGGAGGTGTTGGTACACTGTATTTCACATATTAGGTATTGGGACACACTAAATATTTTTCAATCATACCAGCAATAGTATAGTAGTACTGGTTTGTGAACACAGGGTGAGAGTGTACAGCCATGCTGGCAGCTCTATGAGGCTTTATTTTGGCACAGTGGTGCTTTAAGCTAAAAGCTAATGCTAGCGTGGAACCTTTTCTTAATAATATTGTGCCAATATTGATGAGTTAAGGATCTGTTGAGTTGTTTGACTGAAAGACCATCAGACTGACACACTCCTGTCCCACGCTGCCGGCTTTTCTGTGTGAATACACAGAAGTTGTCTCGTCTCTGCTACTACCTAAATAGAACTGTTACTGAAGGAATAACGCTTACTTTAGTTTACGTTTTTGACATGTTAACATTTGCTATTAAAAACTCTAAAAATGTAAGTAGAGCTAAGGCTGATGGGAATGTCATTAGTTTTGCTATTTGATTATAAACCAGTGTTGGACGAACTGAAATGTTGACCTGATGATCCCATATATCCTCTGGGAAGCACAAATGTCTGTGCAGAGTTTACAGAAGTTGTTAAGATATTTCACTCTGGTCCAAAGTTGTAGCCCATCAAATGTGTTGACTGTCTACCTTCATCTCTTCTATATAATTACATGTTTGCATTGTATTCTGTTGTTGAAAAAATAAAAATAAAACAAAGAAGGCCTCTAGACTACTCCTGAATAGGACCCTTAAGAGCCACTGATGCAGACAATTGTAATGCCACCACAGGGGTTATTACAAATGTTTATTCATCAAAATCTCCCGATCAAAAATGTTCCTGCAGGGATGTAGGAGGGAGGATCGGCTCCCAGCAAGGCTCTCAGGTTCAGACAGGAGGCATCAGCAGACTGAGGGAGCAGTCAACAGCAGAGCAGAGATAAAGCCTGAGATCTGACAGCAGATACGGTTACATGTCACTTCTGATAGCTCCCAGCATTCCTGAGAAAATGTGTGCCTATACCTCACTTCAGCCCTCCAGCTCCTCCCTCCCTTCTTCTCTCTCTCAGGTTGACAGGCTGAGCAGCAGACACAGGGGTCCACAGCAGGGTGTGTGTGTGTGTGTGTGTGTGTGTGTGTGTGCGTGCGTGCGTGTGTGTGTGTGTGTGTGTGTGTGTGTGTGTGCGTGTGTGTGTGCGTGTGTGTGTGTGGGGGGGGGCATTGATGGACAAGCATCCCCCCCTCCAGCTCCCAGTATAGCTCCAGTCACACTCCAGTTCAAACAGAAGCAGCTCCTGCTCTCAGAGCTGGCTGGGTGCAGACAGCAGGTCAGAAAGAATCAGACACCCGCTCCTGACACTGTTTGTCTTTTACACCAAAGAAGAAGAAGGTTTACAAGGGAAACTGTAATCAATCATGGTTGTTTGGGGTTCTCAGGAACTTTGTTCAGGGTATCTCTCAGGCAGTTGTATTACACATGTTTCATTTCAGAGTATTATTTTTCATGATGCTGGCACAGGTGGCCGGCCTTGAAGAATGATCTGATATCATAAACCTATAAACTATGTTACATATAGACAATGACATTGTGATGGATAAGTGATCACATTCACACCAGCGCTGTTCTGACACACATCATGTATGAACTCTGCCTGCAGGCTGATGTGTTCGCACACATACTCCAATCTTGAACAGTGACACTGCAGTCACAGTGCAACAATTACTCCTCTCACTCTGACATGCTCACCTCCAGACAGCTCAACAGGTGAGTGTGTTTATCCTGCAGAGCAGCATGGGAACAGGTGGTAGTTGAATGGCATATCTTGGAATAAAACAGTGTCTGGGATCACTGTAATTTTTGAGCGCTCATTTTGTACTGATGTTTACTTTATATTAAAGTAAAGTTACTGTTCAATAATAATTGAATCGTTTCAGAGATGCAATAAACAGTCTTAAAGTCTCAACTGAAGTCCAGATTAAACCTTTTCCATATTTGAAGTTCTTCAAGGAAGAGATAAACCCACCTATATATATATATATATATATATATATATATATATATATATATATATATATATATATATATATATAGGTGGGTTTATCTATATAGTTCAATAACACCATGATCATACAATTGATGCAATACCCCTCTAAAACAGCTCCAACAAAAACTGAACACTACTTCTATATCAAACTGCATTATTCATAGCTACACTAAGCTATGAAAAATTTTAGATTTATCAATTTTAAGTAAGCAAAATGCTGACGAAAATTTTAACCTACCCCACAACAACTATTTTAGAGAATTCATATTTTCATATTAACAATAGATCTGTGTTATGTGAAGGTGTTGCACCTAGAATTAACACCAATGCTGCAGTTCCTCTCTGCTCTCTGGCACATTTTATGGCCTTTGAGATAATTCATTTGGTTTGATTGTCCACAAAAAGCAGCTGTTTTCAGTAAAATGCTCAGAAAATCCTCTGCAGACTATTTGCTCAATAGAAGACTAGCTGTTTAAAATAGCAGAGTATTCATTAGTTGAAGGGTCACATATTTTGCCAGGCATTGGTAGAGATCAACGCAGAGCTAACAGAATAGCTGGTGTCCTCAGGCGAGATACAATACCTGTGCCATCAGTGTGTGAGTGTGTGTGTGAATGAGTGAGCACAGAAATGCAGTTGGTTCCTTTGGAACAGAAAACACTATCAATTCTGATCTGATCAGCACCTTGCATGGCAGTCTCTGCATCAGTGTATGAGTGTGTGTGAAGTGCTTTGAGTTATCGGTTGACTAGAAGTGCATTGCCCATTCCTTTTACCCGCCATACCAGCAAACTGTATCAGTGTAGTCCAGGACCAGAAGACCATAATACCTACACCAACAAAAGCAAAGTGAATATTCCACACATGTGACAGGTGCACTGTTTTTAGGAA
Organism: Sparus aurata; assembly: GCF_900880675.1. Taxonomy (NCBI): domain Eukaryota; kingdom Metazoa; phylum Chordata; class Actinopteri; order Spariformes; family Sparidae; genus Sparus; species Sparus aurata. Next base: position 1,095,048 of record NC_044191.1, on the reverse strand, counting down.
AGTTCTGCAATTCCCATCTTGACAGTTGTTTAAGCCCCCAAAAAAGTGCAGGGAAAGAAAAAAAATGCGGAACAGCGGTGAATTCCCCACACATACATACACACCCTTTTTAACACATTCCGGAAGCCGCTGATGAATGACATCCTGTGAGGTACTGTATCCGTCAGGCCAACCCACCCACTGCAAATTCTGATCGCCTCAATACACAAGTGCACCTGAACCGTGAAAGGAAGGTGAAAATTAAGTCTACTTTGGGGCATTAAAAAAAAGCCTGTGGCTTATCTCCCGGCTGGAACGATGCCTTCCCCTATCTGACACCCAAGGAGGCAGGGAAGCTGCCCTGAATGGGAAACAACATGGCCCTTTACAAAGGCCTGTTAGAAACAATTAGGCCTGAGTGGCAGGGTTTTGATTTGACCGTCTAATTGCCGGTTCAGGGTTGAGAGAGTGTGTGAGGTAGCTGGGAAGGCTGGGGAGCTGTGAGGGCCCTGGGGGAGAGCCGCTGTCACACAATAGCAGCCTTTATTTCGCATTCAGCTTCTACAAAGTGGGTGTGCTCAAAAGATTTAATCCCACATTCAGACCTGACAAGAAAAGTCATTCATATTGAAAAGGTGGGTACAACACTGTTTCAGGTGCCTCCCGTCTACTTCCCACCCTTACCCCACCCTCCCAAAAGTCAGTGGGTAGATGGGAGGGCACTATTATAGTATATTATAGTTTTTCTTCTGCAGATGAACAAGGTAGATGTGGAACCTGATCCTGGTCTGGATCACCACTGAATACTTCACTGGAACTCCTTTCAATGGGCTTGCCTCTTACAGAGGCCATATTGACCAGGGTACCATTCCTGACTGCAGTATGTGTGAGTGATGAGTGGCTGACACAAATAAAATAACAGTAGGCCATGCATGTAAAAGGATGGGACTGTGCTACAGGATTACAGGAGCCCCATCCACGGTGGTTTGAGCAACATACTTTCACCTCCTAACATGTCCCCCCCCCCCCCCACCCCTTTCTGTTTTAAGAAAGCCGTCCTCACATACCAAATCCCCCCCTACTCTTAAATATCACCTGCTTTCTGCTCCTTTAATCACCTCAATGGGCATTCCTTCATGCAGTTTACAGGAGTCTCTGGAGCACAGGTAAAAGGGAAAAAATTCTTTCAACACAAAGGTGAAGCAACCCATCTGAGCTGTAACTGCAACCACGTTTTAAGAGCAGGCCTTCACTATAAATACATGCATGAAACGGATACATTAGCAGTCAAACCAAACTGATTCACTTATCTCTAAGACATATGCAGTTGTACACAATCATGTTAAGGGAAGGAGAATTCACACAATTTGGATATTATTTTGTAGTTTTGTCCAATAATAATAGTAATAACACTGTTTTTGCCAGGGGTGGGTAATGATGTGTATTTCAGTAGGTAAAACACTGACTAAAATATTAACCTACCCCATAACAACTATTCTAAAGCTGCACTAATTCTTATTTTTAGATTAACAATTGATCTGTGTTATGTGAAGGTGTTGCTCATCGTGACAAACCCACCGAGAGTTGACAATGCTGCAGGTCTTCTTGGCTCTTTGATACATTTTATGGTGAGCTAGTGTCCTCTGGCAACATACAGTCACCGTGCCATGAGTGTGTGAGTGTGTGTATGAATGAGTGAGCATGGAAATGTCGCTGGTTCCTTTGGACAGAAAACACTGTATTGATTCTGATCAACAAATTTGCACCTGGCACAGCAATCTCAGTGTCTCATTTATATTTTTGTAATCTACTTTCTACATATGTACATTTGCCATTTCTACCTTTATTTATATCAATCTGCTCTAAATGTGGAGAATTATTGTCAGGGATGAGTGCACAAAGACAACCTCTACTGCAGATCCCAAGTTGCCAGTTGCTTGGAAGGAAAAAAGCACAACTTGTCATTTTGACCACATATTTCATAGCAAAACCCAGGACAAAAGGCAGCTTCAAGCTTCAACGCCACATCTGACCTCACTTTTTATACCAAAACCTATAAAGTACATGATGAAGTTCTTGTTGCATGGTGTGTTCAAACTCTGTAGGCACACTGAAGTAAGTTGCACATTCTGTAGGTAGTGTAGTGGCCTGGATTTTTAAATTGGTGTGCTCTCACACAATGTTGATTTCAAGATTAATATTACTTTAAAGCAACTTGTATTTGTAATTTATTAACCAGCTAGGTTCCTCGGATGGTGATTTTCACTTTTACTTAAGTCATGTTTTATGGGAATAATCGTGCTTTTAAGTGAGGATAGATTTTCTCTACCCAGCAATATCAATTGCTAAGATCTGTGACAGGAGTGAACAATTCTAAGATGGAGATAGAAACACAAGCAGTCAAATGATCAGGTGGATTTTAAATAAACCTTGAGGCCCAACTTATTTAGAAGGAAAAAAAAGAAAAACAGTTGTCAACTGACCTCTACAGGACACCTTTCATTTCATGTCGCACTACATTAAAAATACAGGAGCTCAGCCTATCGCTTAAGGTGTACAGTACATGTACGAACAAATCTTCATCAACAAAATCAGTGAAAAGTGCACTGACTGTACTGGATCACCACTGTCACTGACTATATCAGTAGCATTTTAGCAATGGAATTCCCCATTCCCCACTGAGTTCAGTATTCATCTGAAAGGAGGAAAAATAAAAATGTCATTCTATGAAAAATATCCCTGCAGTCCCTCCATGAGTTGATGCCAAAGTTTGGAAATCACTGGTTTAGATTCTGCTATCTGGCCAAACCTGTTTTATAACCCAAATAATTATCCAAGTCATGTTTCTCGCCCCATCTGCCTTTGGTGTAGTGATGTCACCATGTTCCCAGATCTTAATAATTACTGTGGTGAGCACTACTACTTTTATTATTACTTTCACAAAAGAAGGCTGAAAATACAAAAACAGGACCCATGTTGTTATCCTTTAATTTACAGTCCCAGTAGCGCCCTACTAATCACCAGCCTATTAGTTGACTGTAATTAAATTAATGTCACATTAACCCTTAATTGTCTGTAGAGATAATCTCATTCAGGTTTATACTGTGTTTTCCAGCAGGCCATATGCACCCTAAGGTGGGCTGCATTCACATTCATTAGAGAAAACCCTAAATTTCTCCATCACCCCAGTCGGTGGAGAAGGTCACTTCAAAGCAGGGACTAAGTCACAGGGGCAATAGAAGCCTGGGACCGACAAATGCACCAGTTGTAAAACTTAACAAGGTGTGAATGCCCTCTGTGTGCCCTAGCTCTCCAGTATGCAGGGACAGCCTGTCAAACTTCTTAGGGGCTTTTGTACACTGCAAAAATGTTGATTCTGGCTATGTGTTGTCTCTTCAGTCAGAATGAACTACTCTAGACAAAATAAGTGAATAATGCTCAGCGCTGTGTTGTAGTCTAATTTACATTTGGATTGACATAATTTACATCCAAGCTTTTGATCTGGCTGATGCATGCTCTGATGAAGGTCGTGTGTATTTAAAGCATGACTAAATGGAGGTCAACTGATCAGAAGGAATCTCAATGGATGTCAACTGATCACATTCAATCATCAATTTACGCCTTGAGCAACACTGTTAACAAGTGGTCTGATGTCCATTGTTTCCTAACAAGCATGATCGACTGATGAAACTCTGCCAATACTCATCCTCATGTGGCCATGGTTACAGTTGGGTTGAGTCATTTTCTGTTGACCTTTTGATTTGATTTCATACCAAGTAGTTGACTCTATGTGCTAAGTAACTGAGTTCACTGCACTCATGAAAAGTAACTTAGACTTAGACTTGGCTTTAAAAATATGGCTGCTATAGACCACTGTGCTATCACAATTGTATAACACATTTCAAACAGAGGTTTATAGCCATGCTAGGAACTCTGTGAGGCTTTAGTGCTTGTTGTAAACCAAACTGCTAGATTAAACAAATCTATATATCACCTTGATGATAGAGTTCGGTGAAAAGTCAAAAAAAGTTCACAAAGACTGTGAATGTGTGAAACAAATTGCATGGTAATCAATCCAACAGCTGTTGAGTTATTTCACTCTGAACTACAAATGTCAACCTCAAGGTGGCACTGAGGAAGTCAGGCAACCACCAAAGTAAGTAAGATTCATCCTCTGGGGACCATGCATATCTGTATAACAATTCATGGCATCCACCCAGTTGCTGTTGAAATATTTCAAACAAAAGTGGTTGCATGACCAACAAAGAGACTAAAATTACCATCCCTAGAAAATGTTGTATATTTATGTATAGTAATGTTAATATTAGATGTATTTTTGTGTGGCCTTGGAGTGATCAGCCTCACCAAGGACAAATAATGTTGTAAACAGCATCTCATGAAACAAATGCTTAGATTTTCATTTTCCTCAATATATTAAAGATGGTAGCTTTCGTCTCAAAGTGGGGCATTGCAAGAGAGCAGCGACTGTGGCCATAAATAACAATTGCAGGACAATAGTTGACGATAAAACACAGTTTAAGCCCCGAGGTTGCTAAATTGACCTGAGCAAGGGTGTGTGTTATGGCTTAGGAATGCAACTTTTCATGTGAAAGGGGGAGAATGTGCTATTTCATTCTGGTAGTGCTTTGACACAAATAGTTTGATGTAGGCGATGATGTGTTGAGATGGACCCTTTTTTTTCTTCACTTTTTACAGTGTAGCAGCTCCTGGGCGGGGGGAGGAGAGAGTGTTTGGAGAGGAAACATCAGGTGGCTGCTTGGACCACTAGGACTGGACACTTCTGATTTATCTGTGCATTTCAGAATTATGTTGGCGACCTCTTCACCTGACTGCCATTTGTGTCACCCCCCAAGTTCTGTTCAGGCAATCACTCCCACCCCCCAACCACTGAAAAAGACGCATACTACAAGCTGCAGTGTCATCTACAGTTCGGTACACACACACACACACACTCACACACACACACACACACACATTTGAGCAAGAATAAACACTACTAATAATAAACTAATAACTACTAATTATAGTCACACAGGCAATAAAGCTTTTATTCGACTTGATGTTGATTTTAGCCCACTGACAAAAGTGTCTTGAAATACGAGATGTTTTCCCTTTTAAAGGCTCAGTATGGTTGTAAATCGAATGCAAGTCTCCTATTGCCTATAGGTTCATCTGTGATAATAACGTTTGAAATTTGTAAAATGACGGCACTGAAACATATTCATTATTAATTAATGATAAAATGCTTTTAGATTGTGATGTTTTTGTATAATTTTTCAGTTTCATGTTTTAAAATGCCTTGTGTATGTCAGCTTGTGTTCTTTCAGCATTTTTGACATAGGGACATTGTGTTCTGTAATATGTGCTTTATGTAGTAACACATCAACGTGAAATCAAATCAACACCTTGTAGACCCAAAAGATTCAGACATTAGAGAATAGCATCCCCTAGTGGATGTAAAGAGAGATAAATCAGATTCCTCACAAATATACTGGACACATACTTACAATATATTTTTATTTTATTTTCCCAATCAGTCATTTGGTCAAAAAAATTGTCAGAAGTCAGTAACAAATGCTCCCCAGCTTGAGCTGCTTGAATTGGCTTGTTTGATAAAAAAAAATACCCAAACTAGACATTTATGTTACTATGACATATGACAAACAAAAGCTGCAAATTCTCCCAACTGACAAACTGGAACCAGGGACAGACAGACACCCTTTTAGACTAATTGTTGCTTAACTATCTGCAGACTGAGCAATTGATCAAGCAACCAACCGACACGGCACTGTGCGGCACATGCATCCCATACAGACAGCACCGTCATCAACAGACACACTTTGTGTCATTCAAGTTCATCCACTGTTTATTATCTTAAATGATGTTTGGTGTTTAGTTTGGCTGCAGTTGACACCAGCCAAACATTGACGAGCTGCATTCTAAGTGCCACTAAAATATGCTCACTTGTATCTTGTATACTGTTGTTGCATATATTTCAATATTGTTGTAAACATTCATACTTGTCCATATTTTATATTAATTTGTCAAAGAGCTGCTATCTATGTTTTGTTGTTTTTTTCTGAAACAATGACAATAAAAATCTATTCTATTCAAGTCTATGCTGATGTTGAAGATCCAGAAACTGCCAATATAAATCGTAATACACAACCTTAAATAAAATGTTGCCGTTGGCTCAGCTATATTCAGTTAGTAATCTGTCTGCATTGTTGTTAAGCCAGCCTACCTTCATATGAAGACCTCTGGCACGCTCAAAAGACCTCCACTAAGAGCCAGAATGAAAGTTGATGAAGATGTGAAATGAAGCCAATGATTTTAAAACTAATAGATGGATGAAGAGGGCTCAGAAATGCCCTTTTTTCCAGTTCTTTTTAAATGACTGAAAAAGTAATGGCAGAAAGAATATACGGGTATGAGATTGCTTGGTATTGACTGATTAGCAACAGGCTTTAAATAATGTGACGTACACATTGTATTTCAAAACTACACTATGAAACTAACTCCAAAACTAGAACAAACAGACTACAAAACAGTTTTTATCCAACAGCAATAAGTGCATTAAATAGTGCTACTAAAGCATATTTCTCACCACTTTTTTTTGAATGTGGATGTCTGTTTGGGTGTGTCTCCTATGTGTTTTTAGCATTAATATGCAGTAGTAGCATTTCTTATTTATGTATTTATTTATGCATACTACCTCAAATAGTTGTCATTCTTACTATTCGGTGCCATTGCAGCGTGGTAACTTTCTATCAAAAAATACAAAATGTTCCATGTTTTCAACATTTCATCTGAAAGACGGATTTTCAAACTATAAGGTTCAACTAACTAATGGTCCAGCTAAGGATATTATGCTGTAATATTTTCTACCAAAATCTTCACACATGACGTAGGCCAAATGTCCACAACCCCATCTCCCCACCCTCTTCTTGTATTTTTATTTTTTTCTCTTTTCCTTGAGCAACAAGGCCTTTAGTTGTTTAATTTCATTTTTGAGCCTCCTCCTCCCCTGTCTGACATTCCTTCGTCCAACAACATATTGCTTGAAACACAGGAAGCATATTGTCACAATTAACAATCACCTATTACAGATAAAAGTTTATACACCAATTCTAGGATAGAAGGCCATTAGCCAGAGACAAACAGACGGACGGACGGTAAAATCATGTTTGATCATTCAAATCCAGAATCTACCTAATCAACAAAGCATTCAATTATCAAGTTTCTTCTAACCTTGAGGGTCCTGGCTGTGGGGCATCTTCTGGCTCTGGGTCAGTGGTCATTGCCTCAAACGCTGTCCTGCCTTTGGCACTGTCCCTCTGCTTTCTTTTCTTTTCTCGCCATTGCTTTCTCTGTGCTCTCTGCTGTCTTTCACTGAGATCTGCCACTTTCTTTGTTCTTCCTTCCTCTCTGTCCTTTCTCCACTTCTCTTTCTCTGAGATATTTCTGTCTTCTCTCAGGGTCTGCATCACGACGTGTCCTGTAGCGCCGCTGCTTTTCAGCAGCAGACAAAGGCGCCATTCCATGACATATACATGCATACTATTTAGAATCATCTTTTTGGAAGTATACAGCAAATTATACATAATAAGTTAATAATAAATACCAATACACACTTAAAACACAAAAATATATGCATCTTACATCCACCCTGTTACTATGTGTCCCCCCTGTTACAGTGCATAACAGTAACGGGGGGGAAATGTATGCTTAAGTTAGCAATTACTACTAATGTGATGAACAACAAGCTAGCACATGATGACCACTGTGAAAGATATATTTAACATGTTTATTAATCATATTATCAAAATTCCCCAAAAATATTGGTTCCCACTATATGAATATATAGGTTTTACTGATGCGGTAAAGCATAACACGTCCACCCTGTTATGCTTTACTGCATCAGTAAACCTTGCTAAAAGATTGAAAAAAAGGTTGATAAAAGAGTGTTACTTACTCTTCTTCTGGAAAGTTTTCCCTCCAAAAATATTGTTACGTTCAGAGAGTCATGTGACTAAAATAATAGTCAGGTGATGTGTTCTATGGAATCTTTGCCAGAGTAACAGGGGGGACAGTTGGCTCAGGGACACAACATGTTTTAAAGACTTCAAGCATTAGAAATGCATTAATAACAGAAAATGACAGTTGTTGAGGAATATTATAAAAAAGGAAATACAGAAATGATGAAAAACCTAGAATTGATTATATTTGTATTATTTATATTTGAAACTGAAGTCCAGCAAACATGACTGGGGACATAGTATTTTAGTGTACCTGTGCTAAAATCAGAGTAATTTACTTTAAACTGATTTATCCTGTGTACATATCATTGTGTCCTATGGTAGAGGGAGGTTAAGCATACAAAAAAGGGTTTAGAAATAAGTATTAACACATTTTTAGACAACATATACCACATTATGTCAATGGGACTCGAATGGCACCAAATTCTAGGAATGACCCATTGATGTTTTGAACTGATCTGTAACGATGACAATACAGATATTCTATTCTCTGTTCTATTCCATTTTATATCACAATTGTAAGAGGAATGGAATAAAAATTGTTCAGCTCATAAAAAACTAAAAACAAATACTTGCTGATTAATTCTACTATATTTTAAAATGTTATGATATTGTTTATCAGCATTAAGAATACATTCTTCACTCCTTTTACATTAAAAAATGCTCAAATTGATAGAGTTCCATTTTGCTGGTAGCCTACTGTTAAAATTAGAAAACGCTCTTTTTCATTATGAGAGGACACAAATGTTTATTGACTGGATGCAATATCATTTTTCTTAAATATGGGAGCTAGCTTGTTGAAAATACAGTAAGCTAGCACAGCTGTATTGAAGCTAGCTAGCTACTAATAAATGCTCTAGCTAGCTATTCATAGCTATTTTGTTCTCCTTATTCTCCTTAGATGTAGGCCATATGATATTTTCAATAAACATTAAATATATCAACATTTTCTTAATATTCCAAGACACTTAATTTAATGTGCATTACAGAGGCCAATTGCAGAGAATAGAAAGGAAACAAGGAAAGACAGTAGAAGAGGAGTGGAGGAAGATGCATGAGGGAAAACCAATACAATGGAGAGAGGTGCAACTTCTACTACTCCTATCAAATCCATCTGTGTTTTTCATATGAGAATATAGAGCGCTCTCAGGGCTTACTGTGTTTGAAATGAAGTCAATAAAATAAGATGTTCCTGTATTGATCCCCTTGGGAGGATTTTCTTCTGTATATTGTAGTAAAGGAGATGCTGTGTATAGAAATGAATACACTTTAGCACTTTAGTTCACTTTCCCGGAAGGCATATTCTCAGAGTCACACTTCACCAAAACAAAACTCACCTGCCGGACTGACTTCACTTCGGCTGAGTGAGTGACTGAGTGCGGGTTTCGCGCAGATGCATGCAGCGGTGAGAGGAAGTGTCTTAACACGCAAATGATGCGTCAGAAGCTGCTCAGACAAAACCCACTGCCGCCAACTGGTTAACGTCCACCCAGCATCAGCCGGCGGGGTCTGCACTGTCTGTACTGACAGTTAAGAGCTCCCAATCCCTCAAGCTGTCCGAGCGCACAGGACCAGGATCCAGCATGGCTCTCCGGTGCGCCCACATCATCCCCGCGGTCGTACTGCCAGTAGTCGGGCTTCTGCTGCTGGTCCTTCCAACTAAAGACATTGAGATGCCACCTGAGCACATGGTAATACAACTCATTTTATGCATCATCTCGTAGTCTAGGTGGGGCATCACATCTGTTGTCTCCAAACAAATATGAGACCTAATGATGTCCTGTCACGACAACTGAATGCTACAAATATTTTTTACAATGTGTATTTTATATTTTATATTTTATTTTCCATTTTTGACAGAACAGGTCTGGTATGCATTTGAGTTTGATCTGCTGCAGTAGAGGCTGAATGAAAATGATAGGGTATAGTTATGTTTCTTATTAGTGTGAGGGTAGTCTCACTTTTCTTGGGAGAACTGTCTATGGTCTGTTATTTTTGTTCTCATCCTAAATTCATATTTTATTTCAGCCTTGCAATATATGTTATAGTTACATAAATAGTCAAAGAGGAACTTTCTTTATGTACCATGGATTATAGAGATATATGCAGAGGACGGAGGTTCTGTCTCTGTAGCAGGGTTCTACTGTTAATGTATATGGCTGTGCACATCAGAAGCTCCATTAAGATCATAAAGCCAGGATGTGATCTTTTCCTCAACCTAACCAAGTGTAAGCACTGCGTTCTGACTACAGAAACATTTCACCAGAATAAATGTTGGCTAAGTATGTTAGCTAACATTTATTCTGGTGATTGCGTTGTCTTATTTTAACATTTTTCAAGGATGGTGTTTCACTTTTTTCAGGGTTTCCATAGAAACATTAATAACCTGGGGGAGAACCTTTGAAACATATGGTTCAGCCCGACTCACTGCCCCGACATTTTTTGTGTGGTCCCTAAATTATGTGTCAATTATATGTGTTCCCATACATTTTAAATGTCTCTACACACAGATAGGCTGTATTAAATTATAGCAAATTAACAAGTAGCTTGTAAGGTCAGACCCAATATTCAAATACGCCACTAAGCATCTCAGTTTTTTTGAATCAGTCATCTGTTGTTTCATCACAGACAGATAGATGCCCTGCACAGAAAGTAGTCATAGCCTGAGCCTCATATGTCCTGATCTAAACTTGCTCAGCCATAAGTGTATGTGTCAGCTACATGCTTGAAATGAGACATGCAGCTCCACCACACTGGCATCATGCTCATATGCAAACCTCAAAGGTTGAAAGGTTTTAGCAGGAGGAAGTGATGCAGAACACCAGTGAATAGTCACAAGAATGAATGACACAGACAGAGAATGTGAGATGAAAGAAGCAATCTGTGTTGTCTCTGAAAACACATCATGTACTCCTTTTTTTGTCCATGTCACAGACAGTTTGAACATTTTAAAAGGGAACATGAATCGATCTCAGTCTGCTGTACACCGCCTTTGCCTGCAGACTAATGCTTGAATAGAACGTGATGCTTTGAAGTTGCCATTGTGAAAGGGCACACAGAGAGAGACAGAGTCAACACGACTGAATGAATTAGGACACCACAATACATAATGACACAGCCCAAGTTAGAGAGAATCAGTAAATGTTCACCTTTACGTTTCATGAGAGGACATTTTAATACACACAGAAGTTGCAAAACTCTTTGTTTTAATGTCAGTGCTTTACCACATCCTGTCAATAACACAGTCACATGCAGACAGGGCAAGACCTCACAAGACTGATGAACAGAGTGGTTACAACTACCTCAGTAAATGAAACATTCACTGACACTAACATTCCACAATGGACGACAGAGTAGTCAGCGTACCTGTGTTATCAGAGATGCTCTGAAGTATTTTATATGTCATAGTCGCAAAGCATTATAGTGGCATAGCCTGATAGCACATGAACATAAGAAACATGTGGTGGGTATAATCTGGCAGCATATTGTATGTTTCTGAAATGTAATACTCTGTTTCAGTATGGAATTGTCCTAGATGCCGGCTCATCCCACACCTCCATGTACATCTACAAATGGCCCGCTGACAAGCAAAATGGCACTGGTATTGTTACCCAGCACAGCGAGTGCGATGTGAAAGGTGAGCTCTAGCCATGAAGCACAGTGCAGGTCAAGCTGCACTGTGCTTCAGCATTTACAAAGGTAATATTAAAAAAAAAACTGTTTGCTTCTATAACAAATCCCCAAGATATGGTTTTCAAAGCCTGGTCATATTAACTAATGGTATAACTCAATAGAATGGCACTCTGTAGAGTGCATACCTCCACCAGAGCCCATCAGTCCCCTCCTGTGCTCACAGCCTGCAAAATTTGCCAGATTTTTTTTTACAAGATTTCTTATTGTGATTCCCTGTGAAATTAAAAGCAATGTTGAAAACATTGTATCTCACAATGTAATAAAAAAAAGTGAGGGAGAGTACCTAGATCTGTCCCCATTATCTGGATCCACACCAAAAGTGAACTGGGTTTACTCTGGGCCGAGGAACATCCACCATCCAAGTTGATGGAAATCTGTTCAGTAGTTTTTGTGCAATCCTGCTGCCAAATCACTAAACAAGCGGGTGAAAACTAAACCTTCTTGGCAGAGGTAAAAATGTGAAGCTGGACACCCCAAAGGGAAGTGAAAAATTTATTTTTTTTGTTATTTGCCCAAACCAACCTTTTAACCTCAGACTGTCCTGGTGGTAAGGACACTTTTCACTTCCACAATGTCATCTTTTAGGAACTTATGCGATGACTATAGTTATTGTGCGGAATCAATGTCAAAAGACTTTGCCTTGTGCAAGACTTCCTAAGTGGTCTACTTCCTTACAATTGCCAGTTATTCCTCTTTTAGTTTCCTTAGAAACACCAACCAGAGCCTCTCTCTCAGAGTGCCAGTCTTTCTTCAGGACAAGAAGTCCTGTTTTTAGAAGGTCAGGCTGAGTTCTTTGTAAGCAGAACTAATTTCTCTCTCCGTCTAGGTGGAGGAATATCCAGCTATGCAGGTGTTCGTGGTGGTGCAGCAAAAAGTCTGGAAGCTTGTCTGGAACAAGCTGTGAAGGAAATCCCAAAATTCAGGCATCACCAAACTCCACTGTATCTGGGAGCCACTGCAGGAATGAGGCTCCTGAAGTCAGTCCAAGTTCCCATTAAGACGGGATATAACACTATTATTACTCCACATGTTCTCATCAATTATACAGGAATGCCTTATAATGGATCTTGGAAGGATTTAATATTGTTTTATTCTTAACAGTTATTTCTCTTTAATAGCATGGTCAATGCCACAGAGTCCCAGCGGGTCCTAAAGGAAGTGGAAAAGAAAATACAGTCTTATCCTTTCAAATTCAAAGAGGCTACCATCCTGAGTGGACAGGAGGAGGGGGCATACGGCTGGGTCACAGTCAACTACTTACTTGAAAACTTTGTCAAGGTGACCTATGACTTCATGGCTTTGAAACACTGTCCACCCGGAGGTGCTTTAACTCTGTTGAATAAAACATCTATGGGTTAGAATTGACATTTTCTAGTTTGAGCACCATCTAGTAGAGTCAGGACAGACTGAAAGATGCAGTAAATAAATACAAGTCTAAAATACAAAACATAAAGTAGCCAAAGCATGGTAGCAAGGATATTCTGATCTGAGGAGCAAAGCTTCTAAGATTAGAAATTAGGACAGGTGTGTATACTGACATGTTTACATGCATCAATCTGTGATACACATCAAGATGAAATTTTTATGGGACATAGAAAATAGCACGTGTTGGTGATTTGATGGACTTGTGTTGTCCAATCACGCCTGAAGGCTACAGTGTAGACTCTATAACTGCTGTCAATTGATATCTTAGTGTCTGAGTATCAGTATATTTAGGAATATATTTCTCAGAACTATTATGTATCATAATGCTATGATATGAAGTCTTTATGTTACAATTTCCGTCCCATGACACTTCCTACGTTGAATAGGTTAAGACCATAGTCTTTTACAGAGGTCCAACATTTCCCTCCTCAGCATGCACCTCATTTCTTGTACATCCTCAAACCAGGTTATTGTCATACTACTAAGTGGACTGATGTTATGCAGTAGATTGAGATAATTTTATTGGATTCATTTAGCTAAAAAACGCTTTGGAAAGGTACACTGAAGATGTGCATCTAGTGTGGTTTATGTTTGGTGTCGGTTGGCATTTGCATACCACGTACCATTACATGAATGCACACTTAGAGGCTCAGGACCATAAGTGTGGGTTCCTAAGTGTGAGGAGCATAGTTGCATGCTGAGATGCAAATGAGCATTAAACACAGTGCACGTCTGAGGCTGCTGGAAAGAGGAACATTTTCATACATTAAACATACAATAGTAAGACTAGCTGAACCATCAGCAGGTGCTGAAGATTTTACGGTCTGGGAAACATTAATTCCTGCACCAAACTTCGGAGTATCTCAGCATGGAGTAGATGTAGAGATACTTCACTAACTGACAGACTGTCACAGACTGACAGTGCCATAGGTTCATGCTGGTTGCATTGCTAGAAACATTCACACACAGGGGCTGTGAAAGCCAAAGTGTCTTTGGCTGGATGTTTTCCTCTGCGTTTACACAGTGTTGGAATGTTTCTATTGTCATACCTTAATTCAGATTTTTATGTCTCCACATGTCCTTTCTTGCCACTCAGTATGGTTTTGTCGGGCGCTGGCTGAAACCAGACAGAGACACAATTGGAGCTTTGGATTTAGGCGGCGCTTCCACTCAGATTACTTTTGAGACCTCTGAAAAGGTGGAGGACGAGGGTAATGTGACGGAGCTGAAGCTTTATGGACAAACCTACAGACTCTACACCCAGAGCTTCTTGTGCTACGGCCAAGACCAGTTCTTGAGAAAGCTGCTGGCTTATCTTATCACGGTACTGTTTCATATCACAAGATGTTCATGATTTATAGTTACCTTAGTCTCTCTATTGCTGCAGCACATTTTCCAACAAGATGTTTGTTTGAGTGCCCTGGGTGAAGGGTGTTTTACATCAATTACATCATCCTGCTGCACCAGACTTGCTTAAAGGGTAACTCCACCAATTTTACAACATTAAACTGCGTTTACCGGTCTTGGGAATTACTACTGCATATGTGAAAAAAGGAGTGTATAAAAGTGGAATGAATCCTTGCTATAACCAATGGCAGCACATGCAGATGTGGTGATTTTCGATATATTATTCTATTTATTCACTTCTCTTCCCCCCTACTTACTGAAACACACTTCGGGAAAGGGTTTGGATTGAGTACTGCAAGCTTGTGAGAGCATCTCCACTAGCAATCGCAAAGTAACAAAGATTATTCCCCATGTAGAAGGCCTGGATGAATGGAGAGGGCTCTACCCAGACCCTGCTGTTTATACCATTTGAACCATTCTAAGGTAGGAAACTTACTTGAAAAAAAATGTTTACAGTGATCTACAGCTTAATCTCTTTCTCAGTGCAAAAAGCAGCTTCTCTCTATGAGAAACGCTCAAAATTCAAATAAGTGAGTTTTGACCAAAAGACGGAAATGCTGGCATCAAGGAGGCAAAGAGGAGACATCAGCAGAGACTTAACACCAACAGCACTTAATATATGTGGCAGGAGATTCAAAATGTCACAGGCTACAAAAGCAGGAGCACCCCTGTCATGTGTGAGGCCACACTGCCGGATGAGCTGAACACATCGTGGTGTCTGCTGTGTCTAGTCCTAATGACGACCGCCCTGTGGCTCTCACCCCAATCCTAATGAAGTGCTCTGACAATCTAGTTCTCCAGCACAGCAAATACAAAAAACATCCCTGCCAGTCTGGACCTTCATCAGTATGCTTTCAGAACCAACCAACTCAAACAGTTTCATTTTTTAAACCTTTGTTTGTTTGTTTTTTTAAATGACAATAAATTTAGTTTGTAACCTTTTTTGTTTGTTTGGATCCAGGGGAAATGGAATCTGATAAATAACTTCCAAATGATTTCACTCATTGGTTGTGTTGTATTGTGGGTAATACTTTTTCACATATGCAGTGGTACTCCCCAACTGTGACCACGCTTTAATGTGGAAATTGGTGGAGTTACCCTTTATGTTACTTAACATTTGGACTGTATTATTTGGAATTTACTCAGACACACACACATACACACACACACACACACACACACACACACACACACACATATATATATATATATATATATATATATATATATATATATAGATAGATATAGATATATTTACTTTTATCTTTCTGACCTCTTTCAGGCTCAAGGTGTGAAGACTCAAGTGTTCCATCCCTGCTATCCACAAGATTTCAACACATCTATCAAACTAGGGAAGGATGTTTTTGACTCTCCGTGCACTGAACGCTATAGACCAGCCATCTTTAACTCCCAGATGTCTGTATCAGTGGTGGGCACAGGAGATTATCAGAAGTGCCTGGGCAACGTGACAAAGATGTTCTCCTTTGACAACTGCAATTTCTCTAAGTGCTCGTTTGATGGAGTCTTCCAGCCCAGCGTGAGAGGAAACTTCATGGTGAGGAAGCCACATAGACAGATACCGTCACAACTTATAGCTGAGGGGCCAAGTTACAAAAAAATACTGAATAGTTTTTACTCATAGACTAATCATTTCACATGTTTGTAGGGCTGCACATTATTGTAACAAAAACAGCATTGCAGTCTATTGGTTTTCTGCAATATATACTGCGATATGAAAAAATATAGAAACTTTCACCAGACAACTTGAGTAGGCTTTATTAGGCTGCAGTATGATTGGTCTGCTCTGCTAAAGGAAAACTGATATGCATCACTGGCTATTGTTAGCAGCGTGACTCTAAAGTCTGTCCTCCATACTGGGGTGGTCAGAAATATCTCACCGACTATTGCATGAATTCCCATGAAATTTTGTACAGACAGTCACTGTTGCTTCAACATGTATTTAAATAACTTAAACACCCCCAGCAGGAGCTCCCAATCCAATTGAACATATGTGGGACATGCTGGAACAAGTCTGATGCACAGGGGCCCCCCAGCGATCCAAAGAACTCAAAGGATCTGCCACCAACGTCCTGGTGCCAGACACCTCTGTCCTGTTTCCATGCCTCTACAGCAGGGCCACCATGGATTGGATTTGTTCTGGGATGTTCACGTATGCTCAATCAGATTGGAATCGAGGGAATTCTTGAGCTCTTTGTCATATTCCTCTGGCCATCCCTGAGCAGTTTTGATGGTGTGGTTGGGCACATTGTTCTGCTGTGGGGTCACTGCCATCTGGGAGCACCAGCACCTTAAAGGCTGTGCATGGTTGACGGTGGTGTTTGGGTGGGTGGTGCATGTCTAGTCACATCCACATGACTGCAATCACTCAAGGTTTCCCAGCAGAATATGTATGTGTATATGTATATGCACCACTGCACTCTTCTGTTAACAGCCACAGAAGTCCTCAAAGTAAAGTCATTATTTACTTCATGTGCCTATTACCATTGATGGAACTGTGGTATTGCCAACTCAGACATGAAGGAACTATAATAATCAGTCATTCTCACCAAATATGGCACTAGTAGCTCCTGTAGATTCCACCTGTACAGCATCAGAAAGATCCAGTGTTTACTATGTAGGGAGATGTCCAACATGTGGTCCAGTCACTTGTCATTCCCTGTCTCTCTGGAGCACCTAATCATAATGCTGCTGCCCGTCTGCATCTGGTGTTTAAATTTGTCAAAGTTCTCCCACATCTCTCTTCTTGCCCGGTCACTACAATTACTACCTTTTGCAGCATGCACACACCTCAAGACTCTAGTGCTGGCCTACAGGAAGGTGAAGTGAAGGTGCTTGCACAGAGCTCCAAAACAAGGAGTTGTCAGCTTTTAGTTCTATGTTTTCAAAGATCTAAGTCTGAAATCTAATTGTACCAAGCCCAGGATCAGTGTGTGGCTCTGTATTGACCCAGTATATCTTCCTCTCCACAGGCGTTCTCTGCCTTCTTCTTCACTCACAGCTATCTCAAAGGCCTCACCAACATCCCCATCACTTGCCGCGGTCAACTGGAGGAGGCAATCCAACTTGTATGCAACATGACCATCTCTAAGGTACTTTCCACACACGGCTCTCTGAGCCTGGCCCTTATGGTTACTAATTCTCAAACATGTTCATTTCTCAAGCCACCAACTTGTCTTGTAGACCTAGAAGACTAGATTTTGACAGTGATGTATGAGAGGGATTTAAAAAAGAAGATTTTAACAACAAATCTTAACCCGGTGTATTTCCACTCACAGATGACTGAAAAGACAAACCAGCCGGCGAAATTCATGAAGAATGTCTGCGCTGTCTCCAATTTTGTCCAAGTGCTGTTAATGCAGGGCTACGGATTCGATGAACACTCCCTTCCCACCATCACTTTTCAGAAAAAGGTCAGGAGCAAAGGAAACAACATTTATGTTTGTCATAGGCAGGAATTTCAGTTTGTGTATCCAAACTATTGACACCTAACGCTGTCTGCTAAGCTGAAATCAGGAAGCATGTCCACTGTGTGTTGTGTTGTTGTTTCAGTGCCTCCCCTGTTTTGTTTTGCAGGCAGGAGGAGCCTCTGTAGGCTGGGCTTTGGGGTGCATGCTAAATCAGAGTAGTATGGTACCAGAAGAAAGACCTGGACTGATGAAGGCTCTGCCAACAGGGCCCTGGGCTGGCGTTCTCTTCCTCTTCATCACCCTCCTCTTCATTGCATTGGGATACACCCTGATGATCTACAGAGACACACGAGCTAAAGAAGACATGGTGTAAGAGCAAGTGTGACACAGCTCCCAGTCCAGTTCATAGTCCTCTTAGAGTATGCACATCTGTTTAAATTTCAATCTCTTTAAAAAAAAAAGCTAGAATAGTTTAGATTTCTTTTCTATTGTGTGTGTGCATGTAAATGAAATCAACAAAGCAGTGAAATATGTCCTGCACAACTGTCTTTACAGAATCACAAACTTCCTGTTCATCTGTGAAGATTCACATCGATGTTACAATTGAACTACTGAATAAACCATGTTTTTTGTAATCATTTCTGATTAATTATGTAATATCACACCCACTGATGATGACCACATGAGTGCATCGTTGTCCTTGGTTTCTCCTTGCTACGACAAAAACAGCCCGCATTTACTTCAAAAGATGCAAACAACAAAATCCAAATCATTTTGATTAGTCCTCAGCTGTGGTCAGAGTAGCCTGTCTGTGGAGGCATTTTGCTTCAACAGATGTTTTAGGTAGAGCTGCAACGATATACAATTATTTTGTTGGTTAATCAGTTTGTATGATTTACGTAGAATAAAACGTGAAAACATTGTCTGATTCCAGCTCCTTAAATTCTGGTTCCTTACTCCTCTATGACATTAAACTGGGCTGTGGACAAAAAAAAGATTTTTGTTGACATCATTTTGGGCTTTAGGAGACAACATTTGTTACCATTTACTGATATATGTCAACCAAACAATTAATCAGTTCATCGAGAAAATAATTAACAGATGAGTCAAAATTGAGGATAAATGGTTGCAGCCCTTGATGTAGTCACATCTCATCCATTTTAATCAGCTGTATAAATCTGTGACAGCTCAGAATTTTATGGCTCACGCTGACTATGTTTTATAGATTTACTGTTTTTTCAGTGGCAAAACTACTAATAGGTCATCAGTAAAAGTCATAACACTCCCCTGTGTACTTAAAGTCATTCATAGCCAATGATTATAATTTTCTGTGGATTTCTGTTTGTGGTCATGATCATTTATAAGTGAGTTTATGGCTATGACTTGAAAATAGAAACACTTATAATGCGTGAGCATTTTAACATTCAGGATTTAGCCAATACAGCAAACCTGGCAGTGTACCACTTAACTCTTTTAAAAGTTGATTAGTTGATTGAAATCATTATTTTTTTAAAAGACGAAACACAAACAAACCACCATGAGAACACAGGCAGTTTTAATCAGACGATCGAAAAGGAGCGGGAAGACGTGTCTGGTGTATTCTGTTTCCTGCAGAGCGACAATGAAGCGCGGAACTTTCTTCGTCGCCAGGTTTGTTTTGGACGGACTGTTTACAAAGTCGCAACACAGGAAGTTTGCTCTGACAGCGGTGAGCATAATGTGCTGGTTTGTTTTGTAGCAAGCCATTATCTTTTCGGTCACGCAATTCACATGCTTGAATACTGAATTCACACCGAAGCGTTTGAGTTGATGTCCAAAGAGAGGAAAATGTTCGCGGGGCTGCCTGAGCTCGGGATCTCCAACGGCGAGGACCTCAAAGAAACTCTCACCAACTGCACAGAGCCTCTGAAAGCCATTGATCAGTTTCAGGTACAATCCGTTTGTTTGCCAAACAGAACATTACTGCAAATCACTCATTAGCGTTACAGTGTCCCATATATTGTACACTTCCTCCAGGTGATATTACACTGTCGTCACTGTTGTCTTGTCAAGGTTAGCTCATTTTAACAACGTTGCAGTGAAAGGCGCCGTTTGATTGGAACGCCATGCACAGCCATTTCTCAGTAGAGTGTACAACAGATTTAGTAACTACAAGTGGTCATTGTTTGGGATGTTGCGACTTGAGCGCGAGTCCTTCTCAGAATGAATCGAGCGGCGCGAACTCAGTGCTGCGCGAGATCCTCGGTGGATGTGCTGATGGTGGTTCGTGCACACAATGCGAGGCGAGGCTGGTTACAGCTGACGTCACGCGGTTTTGTGCGCTGAATCTCATTTGTTCTGCATAGGAAGTGTTTACTTCACCGACACATGATGACTTGGAAAACATTGACGTGCAGCCTCTTGAACTGACATAATAATGATAATAACAATAACTTTGTTTAAGAAAATACAACTGTTATTATTTAGCAGCAGGACAGATTTGTACATCCAGTTTTTAATCTCAGCAAGGTAAGATGATAGCTTTACTAAATCAGATATCTTGGGGTATGTTAATGAAAGAATTTTAGTGCTACACACTGAAATCCCCCCTCAGTTTATTCTTGGATGTTTGACAGTAAACCGTGATGAATTATTTTCACAAATAATATATAAATAGTTGAGTCAATGAAATGCAAACAGTGCTCAAAGTGACCTCTTCAAATAGCTAACATATTACTGTCATAAATGCCAAAGAAACGCAGCAAATCCTCGCGTCCAAGAATTTGGAACCGGCTAATGTTTGATATTTTCGCTTGAAAAATCTGTGAAATAATTAATCGATTATCAGAATACTTGCCATTTAAGTGTCTTTCGATCGACCAAGTCATTAATCAATGAATCGTAGCAGCAGCTGTGATAGTGTATTCATAGTTCAGCTGGTGCTGACCCTGACAGGCTGCATCCTTTTTTTTACTATGTAGAGAATGACTGAACAATCTTTTTTCAGGAGTTAAAATTGCATCTGATTTGTGTGTGTTCAGGGAGATGTACATCTCTGCATGCAATCACCAAGTTTACAAGCACTTAATGCAATGTGATGTAAGACTGTATGAAGCAGTTCATAAATAAAGCGGTGGACCATCACCAGATGTCTTCATTTGGGTTTTACCTGATCTCTGCAGTTGTTACTTAGGAAGGGAACATTTATTCAGCTGGCTACATCCGACACTAACCCCTGATGTTGTTGCACGACTGCAGATGGAAAATGGCATCCTGCTGCCAACCCTCCAATCAGCTCTGCCTTTCCTCGACCTCCATGGAACGCCTCGCCTCGAATTCCACCAGTCTGTCTTTGACGAGCTTCGAGATAAGCTGATGGAGCGAGTCGCCACCATTGCAGAGGGCAAGGAGGAGGACAGGTGTGTCATGGTTGTTTTTGACTTTGATTAGTGAGGAACCAGCTTGGATGCTATCCTATTTGTTCTCTTTCCCTCTGCTGCTTACAGATATGGGAAGCTTGAAGAGCTGCTGGAGAAGAGTTTTCCTCTCGTCAAAATGCCGTCCATTCAGCCTGTAGTGATGCAGGTGCTGAAGCATCTACCCAAGGCAAGTGTTTGTAGGGCTATTACTGACAAACAGCAATATATTACAAAGGTGTGTGTACTATTGACATTTAATCAGCACAGTTGGACCACAGATTTAGCTTATTAACAGTTATAGACAGTACAGTGCAATTAGAATATAATCTATAATCTCTGGGCACACACATTTCTCTTTATTGAGTTCCCTCTTATGTTGTGCTGACTGCGTGTAGAACTCATAAAAGTGAACTTTGTGTAAAGAAATAATGACTGTAACCTATTAGACTTAACAGTGTGTATTGTGGTAAGTAATTATTTAATGTACACTTATTGAACTATTGAGCAAACTGAGGTCTTAAAATTCCATTTGCTGATGAATAATTCTGGAATTCTGAGATGCCCAAGTAGTGCAGAACTGTGCAAACTGTCTCTTCATGTCTGGTGTTAAGTGTTTAAGTCTGTTGTTGAGCCGGCTTTCTGTGTGAATTAAACAGTGGTCGTCTTTGCAGCAGAGCTGCTTCACTCTGTGTGAACAAACAACGGTGGAAAATTGGTGAATAGATGCTGTGGTGATAATATGGCATCTGTGTGAAAAGGGCCTTAAAATAACGGCGTCACAATCATGGTGATGGCACATTGTGTTGTAACAGGGTGAATGGTGTCTGCCTCCTGTTTCTGCTCTATGTAACTTCAGTTACAGAGAGGGGAGGATCAAAGTGTTACATACATGTTCACTTGTTCACTTCACTACAAGTTTTCAACACATCACATTGTTCTGATGTCACAAGTTTTGTTTGTAGTTAGAACCTATATTACATCTGACAAACTGTTACACTGTGTGTGTGATGGGGTGGGTGGGGCGTGGGGGCTGTGGAAGTGGTAGAGCAGTGTGTTTTTGCGTCTGTTGTGTATTATTGTAATGTATGTTTTGTGTTATCTTTGTATCTGTGTTGGGACCCCCTCAAAAACGAGATGCTGCATCTCAAGGGGTCATCCTAAATGAATTGAATTGAAATTGAATTGATTTGTATTTATCACAGTGTTGTTGCACTCAGATACTGTGGGTGGCGCCACATTGCAAAAATGCCAATCTTTACGTAATGTTGCTTTAAGTGTTGAAATGCTCTGTGAATTACTGTAAACATGCGGCAGAAAAACCTCAAACTACACAACAAGTAAATGTTTCCTTGAGATGGATTGGATTGACTCTGATCATGCTCATGTTAGGTTAGTTTCTGTGATAAATGTGTATATGATTAGTCATTTCCTGCTCTGTTAAGGGAATGTGAAACCAAGATTATCAGTGGTTGCTCGCAGTGGAGGTAGTTGGGGGTATGGGCGGAGCATCAGTACTGCGGCTTTTGATATTCAGTCTGGGTCCGTGGTTATGTGTTGAAGTGAATGGAACTATACTGCAGACTTCAGTCTCTGCTGTGAGTGACAACCAGCATTTAACCTGTCACAGCTGTGTCATGTGAGTCCAACACAAGTTGAGCACTGGTTCAGTAGAGCTACTGCAGAGCTAAACAATGTTTCATGATCTACATTGCTATGTTAGTCTTTATTAAGTATGAGTTAGCCTGACAGGTATTCAGTCATTACTTCAAGATATACAGACGGCTGACAAATTAAAAGGAAAACCTGAATAATGTCTTTTGGAAGAGTGCTGATAATCCGTTCAGTAGAGTTTATAACAAGGAGCACTGAAGCTCTTCTACAGGCTCATGGTGGAACAAAAACCTAGTAAAACACTACACTGCTTTTAACCGTCATCTTGAAATGAAGAATTTCTGACCTGTTGATGGCACTAGATTTAAATCACAAGGATGCAGCCTGCGGGAAAAATGAATGTCTGTACCAAATTAAATGTGGCATGTAGCAAATAGTTGAACCATCTTATAATTGGCACAACAAAAGGTGAAAACACCCCCTCATCCTAATCACGTGCTGCCCCGTGCAGGTGCCAGAGAAGAAACTGAAATTGGTGATGGCTGACAAGGAGCTGTACAAGGTGTGTGCTGTGGAGGTGAAAAGGCAGATCTGGCAGGACAATCAGGCTCTGTTTGGGGATGAGGTCTCGCCCCTCCTAAAGCAGTACATTGTAGAGAAGGAAGCGGCTCTGTTCAGCAGCGACCTCTCCATCCTGCACAATTTCTTCAGCCCTTCTCCCAAAACACGACGGCAAGGCGAAGTGAGTCCCAGTCATCAGATTGATTAAACACTTACTCAAGTCTGATGTTGCATGTTGATAAGCTTTTCTGCTGTTGTAGGTGGTCCTTAAACTGACGCAGATGATTGGAAAAAACGTGAAGCTGTACGACATGGTGCTGCAGTTCTTACGAACGCTCTTCCTGCGAACGCGAAATGTCCACTACTGCACACTGAGAGCAGAGCTGCTCATGTCTCTTCACGACCTGGACATCAGTGAGATCTGCTCTGTTGACCCCTGCCATAAGGTAAAGGACACAAACAGTAATGGCGAATCATTTGAGTAACACCACTGTATCACTGAAGACCCAGCACCATGTGCTTCATTTGTGTTTCTCCATTGTGTGTCTTTTATGTGCTGTGACAGTTCACCTGGTGTTTAGACGCCTGCATCCGTGAGAAGTTTGTGGATGGCAAGCGAGCCAGAGAGCTGCAAGGTTTCCTGGATGGAGTGAAGAAAGGACAAGAACAAGTCCTTGGGTAACAGATGAGAATATGCTTACAGTTTATGAACACAGCTGCTCATCTTTAATGAAAGGGTGAATTAATCTTTGGAGAGTTTGTGTGCATTCCAGGGACCTGTCCATGATCCTGTGTGACCCATTTGCTTGTAACACCCTGGTCCTGAGTATCATGAGGAACCTGCAAGAGCTGCTAAGTCAGGATTCTTTACCCAGGGTGAGCATACTGTGCAGGAAGACACAGAAAACATCCTGACGGGATCGTGCATATGTTGTCATGGTGTTCTCCTCATTTACAGCAGGTGGTGTTGATGTCGAGAGAAACATACAAAGCTGTGAAGCCAGCAAAAAAAGGAAAAAGACCTCTACTAAGGAAACTTGAATCCAAACAGTGTAGTTTTGAAAGGTCCAGTGTGTAGGATTTAGGTGGATTTAATCCCAAAATTGGCTTTAGATTTGTCCATTCAAATCGAAAGCAGGCAGGATTTTTTTTCCTCTCCACTCCCTGCCTACTTGCCACAATCTAAGGAAAAAAAAAAACTCTTTAAAGATGACACAGCACTTCCAGACACTTGTCCAGACGTAACTCTGACAACGATATGTTTTCTTTTCTTGAGATCCTCTATTGGTTTATTTTGGAAGAGGGTTCGCTCCTGGCAGATTTCAGAAACAGATTGTAACAAAGTGAGACAATGCTAGTCTTCATTATGTCACATGATTTATTGTGCTGTCAAACTGTCATTTGGTCTGATTGATTATTTTACAGCTAGCATTACTTAAGTTATAAGAGGATATGTGCTGTGCCTTTATTAGTTATTTAATCGTAGAACGTACACATTAGAAGCTTAGAAGGTGTCTTAAGATTTCTTCTTTTGTCTGATCAACAGTCAAAATCCAAAAATATTAAATTAATGATGATTATAATCCAGGAATGCTTACATTTTAGGAGCAAGTGCAAGACTGCTGATCTAAATTGATGGAAAAAAGCTTTTATTCAATCAACCAATTATTCATTGATTTTTTTTTTCTACCGCGAGTATGTGTGTATGAGTTGCTTCATAATAAAGTACAAGTACCATTAAACCTGAAAAGGGATTAAATATATATTATAATAATAAGTCAAATCACTGCTGCTTACACCAACCAACGTGTTTATTTCAGCTGTAGCTTTTACATTTATAGATGTGTTTGTGTATATAGTAGTGTTTTGTTTATTATGCTGCTCTGCTAATGTCTTTGGTAAACCAAATCTAGCCAACAACAACATCCTACTGCTGGTCTGGTGAACTGCTAGTCTGGGGTAAACTCAAGCTGTCATTTTCTATAAAAGCAGCATACAGGTGTTTAAGATTAAGAAGTATTTCTTGAAATAACACCATGAAAAAAGCAATTAGATGTATGTAAGCTATTATGGAAGCAGGGCTTTTCTATGCGGGAGGTATTGCAAACAAACATGGAGGTTGATTCTATAGCACCAAAGTAAATTTGCAGTCACTATGAGGTTCCCTCACACACACACACACACACACACACACACACACTTCATTATATCAACAGCGTGTAATGTGTGTTTGTGAACAGGACAGTCCGGACCTGATGCTGCTGCTGAGGATGCTGTCGCTGGGTCAGGGGGCATGGGACATGATTGACAGCCAGGTCTTTAAAGAGCCTCGGTTGGTACGTACAGTAGATCACCTCAGTTGTATCCGTGCAGGTTTTTTAGTAACTGCTAAATTCTGGCTGTAAATGGTTCAAAAATGGAGTCATTTTCATTTTCATTTCATTAAAACAGATGTAAATAAATTGGCTGCAAGTCGTTGACATTCATTTGTCTTCCTCTGCGCCTGCTCTCAGGATCTGGAGGTAGTGACCCGCTTCCTGCCTGCCATGATGTCAGTGGTTGTTGATGATCACACCTTCACCGTGGAACAGAAGCTTCCAAGTGAGGAGAAGAGTTCGCTGTCATACCCCACAACTCTGCCTGAAACCTTCAACAGGTAAAGCTTCGCAGCCAGAGAGAGGGAACATGATTTGGTTCAGCAGTTATTTATTATAGGTCCTCTGAAAATGTGATCAAATCTGCTGGATCAAAAATATACACACGGTAACTTGAATGAGCAATTCTGATAATTATAGAATTTTGTGTGAATCATATGTTCTCTGTAGCATGGCCTCTTAACTTCTACTGAGTGATTATGATTGATAACAGCTGGTGACATTCCTGGGCCCATTTTAATAGGATTTGTTTGATACGCCCATTAGACTCAATAACAAACACTTCCCAAAGTCCTGACTTCAACCCTATCGAGAACATGAAGAAACAAGTCTGTGCCAGGAAGCCAACGATTGCAGGTAAACTTCACTGATTCTGTCAAGAGGAGTGGTTAGAAATTCAGCCAGAGGATGACCAGAAGCTGGTGGATGGCTATTGAAAGCACCAGATTGAGGTGAAAATGGCCACGAGACATTCAACCAAAAATTAGAATGACTGATCCAGTAGATTTGGTCATATTTTGAGAAGACCTATAATAAATCAATTACTGAACCAAACTTCATGAATGTTTTTGGGACAAAGTAGTTTGTGTTCCACTCATTCATCACAGAAACATGAGAGCTGTATGAGAGACGTTTGACCATGACTGTATATAATGTACAGTATGTATTCATTACATTAGTTTGTTCTTGATGAGGGAACCAAACACTGCAGACGTTTGTTGAAGTTGAAAGTCACTATGCTTTCTAAAACCCCAGTTGAGTTGAACACACTAATAACAGTTTTAATAATACATTAATAAGGTGAGTATGGGGTTTGCAGGTGGTGGAGTGGTTAGAGTGCATGCCACATACGCAGCCGACCCCGGTTCGAATCCCAGCTGGAGGTCCTTTGCTGCATGTCACAACCCCCTCTCTCTCCCATGTTTCCTATCTGTCTACTGCTTAATAAAGGTGTCTATGCCAGAAAAAGTCTTTAGAAAAATAAAAGATAAAAAATAATTTAAGTATGTCATTTTTCCAAAACAAAAATGCTAATCATTCCCCAGTCTGCCGAAATATTAGGAGTTGCTTCTTTATTCTCTGATATTCCTCTGTGAAGTCAATATTTTGGTTGTTTTCTAGACTGTCGGTCTGACACAACAAGAAAACAGTCGACATCACCACTTTTTTCTGACATTTTATAATCTAAACAATTCAGTGAAGAAATAACCATCAGCTTAACTATGCTTCAACTGATGATACATCAGTTGAAGCATAGTATGTTCTTTGTCTTTTTGTCTCTGAAAAAATCCACAGTTTTCTCATATCACCTAAATGGTTCTTTATTTGTTTCTGTTCTTTAATGTAAACATGCTCATGGTCAGATTCAACTCCAGCTCACAAGCAGCTTACATTAGACTGCTTATCTGGATGCAGTGGACTGCAGTCAAGGCAGCTGTCAAAAATCTCTGGACTGAAAACTGTCAGAAAACTGGAATTTCAAGGCACTCCTTGTAATGCTCCTTTAGAAAGGGATGTTTTTCTTTCTTTGTGGTGAATTGTGAAAAAATGTCAAGTATTCCCCACCCCACCCAGGTACCTGCAGGAGAACAGAGTGGCCTGTGAAATGGGTCTCTACTACGTCCTCCACATCGCCAAACTTAGGAACAAGAATGCCTTACAGAGGTTACTACCTGGGCTGGGTGAGTATCGCTCTTTCCCTGAATTTTTGTTACTTCACGATAGTTAAAGGAGAACTTCGGTCGATTTAAACATGTAGCTTCATTGCTCAATTTACCCTTGACTTGCCAGTGCCGAAGACGCGAACAAATTTGGTCCAGCCATTACAGAGCTCCGTGAACGGAGATTTAGCATTGAACGCTAACAGCATGGGGTCAGAACTTTACACTGTGTTTTAAGCGTCTTAACATGCTCCACATCTCACACCAAAAGTTATGCAACATCAGCAGACACCTTAGCACACAGCACTGTAGCGTGTATGACTCAAACTGAATAAAAAAGTAGTTAAAACACTGTGTTTGTGCAAGGAGCTACTTACCTGTTTGTTGACATCTGTGTCTTCCGGTAGCTAGACCAAACTAGTCAATCCGTCGAGCGTGCGCTCAACAGGCTTAACAGGCTATTGTAAGGCTCATGGCTCGTGACAGGCTGTAACATGGACATGTACATTATGAACAGAAACACGAAAATGCTGGATTACGTTTCCGTCTCCGCCAGTGAGGGAGTAAGTGCACGCTCGACGGATTGACTAGTTTGGTCTAGCTACCGGAAGACGCCGATGTCAACAAACAGGGAAGTAGCTCCTTGCACAAACACACTGTTTTAACTACTTTTTTATTCAGTTTGAGTCATACACGCTACAGTGCTGTGTGCTAAGGTGTCTGCTGATGTTGCATAACTTTTGGTGTGAGATGTGGAGCATGTTAAGACGCTTAAAACACAGTGTGAAGTTCTGACCCCATGCTGTTAGCTGTCAATGCTAAATCTCCGTTCACGGAGCTCTGTAATGTTTTCGCATCTTCAGTACTGGCAAGTCAAGGGTAGCTTGAGCAATGAAGCTGCATGTTTAAATCGACCAAAGTTCTCCTTTAAACTTTATGGTTCCATGTTCTTGCTGTTTTCTTTGTTATTGAAGAAGTGATAAAATACGAGATTGTCTCTGCTCCCCCACAGTGGAAACCTACAATGACATGGCCTTTGGGGACATCTTCCTGCACCTGCTGACTGGACACCTCACACTGCTTTCTGATGAGTTTGGATCTGAAGAGTTTTGTTCCGTTGTCTTTGATGGCTTCCTTCTGACTTCTTTTTCCAGGTAGGTTAATTTTATCAGTGCAGTTTTTAAGTGCATTATGAGCATAAAACACAAAGTGGACTGAAGTGTACAATTGTTTATATTCTTGTTACTGCCATGTCTATTGACCATCTTTGTTCCTGCCTGAATATTTTCCAGTAAAGAGAATGTCCATAGACACACCCTCCGAATGTTGCTGCATCTTCACCACAAGGTGCTACCATCGTACATGGAAACCTTGACGAAAACTCTTGAACCTCCAAAACAGGTTGGCTTCCTTTCTACTTTCCGCTTGTGCCTTGAAATGGACCAGAATTTTAGAGACTGGTAGAATCAAGAAAAAGTCTGCCTAACTTAAGGCCCCCACACACCGCCCAGACGTCCAACTGTCTTATCCGACCACTCTCCGACCACTCCGTTGCCTCTTGTCTGACCCGTTCGGCAGAAAAGTTGCATTGAACACACCGCTTCGACGTGCTGCCTACGCCACAGTAGCGTGTACGTTCTGCGCTTGCGCGAGATGCAATAAGCGGGTGGCGCTTGTGTTGTGAATTGTAAACGAGAACCTTATGCATGCAACTCTCTTTACTTTCGATCAAAACGAAACTTAACTATTTCCGATAAAAAACAGCTGCATACTAAACATGCAGCGAGGCTTTACCAAACTTACACAAATTAATTCGTCCTGAACGGACGTAACAACTAGTCTGGTGCCACTACTGCAAAACATGAAAACGGGGAATGACGGAACGGAGTGCATAGAAAAACAAAGCGCACACAGTATTCCGTCCCTCCCACACACCGCGGTGATTCGCCAGCACACCGCCAATCAGAACGGCCATTCAGCTGGCACACAACCAATCAGAGGATCCAATGGCTCAGACGTCCGACGGCCCTCCTCCTCAGACTTCGAATGCTCAGTCGGATCCGACAACGTCCGCGCGGCTCCGAAAGCTTCCGACGCAGCTGAACACACCAAACATATTTGTTCCCGACCTCTTCCGAGTCTCTCCAAACGCTTCAGACGTCCAACGGTTGGGCTGGTGTGTTCCTGCCTTTACAGTCCCACAGTGACACTTTTTGGAAGTTTATAAGTTGTCTAATCACATAAAAAACAGTGTTTTTCAAAATACCTCATATATTTCAACCCAATTTGTATAAGTTACGTTTTTCGCTCTAACATAGTCGGCATCAGTGAACAGGAACCTGTTGAACTGTCTTTCTCGCAGGGAGGGAGGCCGTTTTCTAGGGCAAAGTTCACTAAAGTCTCAGTGGGGAGGGCTGGCGTTGTGGTGATTTTTCAAGACAGTAACTACAACAACACAATAGTGGAAGGAGACAAACACATAGTGAGTTAAGGTTTTGGTAGAGTCGGTAGGACAGACAGGAGGACAGACACTTCTCCATGTGTAACTGTGTTTTTTTACCCTCATATAAGTTGCCAAAGACACAACCAGTTACCACTTCATTATTGCTTGTTCATGTAGCATCGCTTTGTGGGACATTACTCTTTATTTTGTTGCGTGAAGGATCTGTTTGGTTTTATTAAACACTGTGAACATCATCAGACTGACACCCCCCCGCTGTGTGCTGCCAGCTTATCCATTCACACAGGTTCAATTCGCCAATGCCTCTGATACTACGCAATGGAACTTCACCCCTCGTCGCATCTGAGATTTGTGTGAATGGGGCTACTGACTGGAGGGGGGCTTTAAACTGGGGAAAACATGGAAAACAATTGCCTTAGTCACCTATTCAAGTGGCATGTTAAGTAATAGATAAATAAATCAGCCAATTGTACTACATATGGTAAACAGGGTGCTACATACTGACATACACATCAGGCTGCTTGATATGATTGAACAATTTATCCTGATACTAGTAAAGATATTGATACTTATTATGATATAACAAATTATTTCAGAATCACATACAAAAAATCCATCTGAAGTTCAAAGCAGTAAACTGTGTCCTATGTGTACAACAAAAAAAATGAAAAACGTTTTTACTTGATAAACCTGTTTCACAGGGGTTATATCTTCACCCAGTATATGGTGTGAACTGTTAAAGAACGACAGTATAGACTGCACCTATTTTTATGTAAGGAAATGTGCTGTTACTTCCTCCTCTTACATTATATGCTTCATATCTTGAAGCCACATCTAGCCTTAAATAGGAAGTGTCAAATTGCAGTATGCTTACAGGAATTGGTATGTGCCCCAAACATCAGTTGAAATTGAGGGGCGCCTTGGGGTGGCTCAGGTGATAGGACATGTGTCCTCATATACAGAGGCTGTGTCCTCACACATTCCAAGCTGTCCTATATATAAAGCAGCTCTGAAAAGAAAAAAAAATAGAACAAAAGAAAACAGCATAATATCCACATACAGTGACACAGACCTAAAATATTGCATCTATCCAGTAATCATTTCAAATAAGAGCTTTAAAACAGAGCAGTTTCATGTGTTGTACTGACACTTTATTTTTTCACTTTCTCCACAGAGCAGCGAGCCGGTGAAGGAGCTGTACACCCAGCTGACGGAGAAGCTGGAGGCCCAGAAGAAGAGCCCCCCACCTCTAGAAGAAACTCCATCCCTGGATCTGGGGCTGCACCCAGTGACTGTCCCCACCACTGCCTCCACCCCAACCACGCCTCTCTGAGGAGAGAAGATGAGAACTTTCCATCAGTGACTGACTGTAAATGAAGCCACCAGTTGACTCGTGAATTTTCAAAAAGACTGAACATTTTACACTATCATTTATTGAATGATTTTTCTTGGAGGTTTTCTTTCAGTACATGTTTCTTGCTCTGACAGTGTAGTCCAGCGGGAGAGGGCAAGGGTGGGTGGGGGTGGGGTCATCACTTTTCTAAACTTTGTGCTCTTGCATTATTGTCCAAATATACAGTATTTTCATATGTAATTGGGCTATCAGTATGTTCATTTTGAATTGTGTCAGTAGTGCAACAAACATGTAAATAAATGATTATTTAGAAATATAAAGTGGTGTTGTTTGTTACAGGTAAAGTGTTTAGATGCAGTGCAACATCTTAGGCAGCACTGACACCTCTGTACACATTCCGTCTCTTGATATGAAAAAAATTGACCTCAGCCGGCAACTCCCCTGGTAAACACGCAGCACATATGTAGGCAGTGTGAAAGGGGAGCAGTAAGTGTGATCTTCAAAAGATCTTTGAAAAATTGAAAGTCATCCACATGAATAGTACTTGAGCAAAAGTCTTATGGTATCCCATATCAAACGTATTAAAAGTATAAGTGAATTATACATAATGTATTACATATGTACAGTATATACTGAATAGTGCGGGTTGATTGATCATCAGCCTGGCTGATTATCGGATGCTATTTACAGCATTTTTCTGATTATTTTTATTTCTGATTATGTTTTGCTTTTAAATCTGATTGCCAATCTAAAAATAAAAATTTAATGAGATTAAAGCTCCAAGCAGCGATGAATGGGCACTCGCAGTCAACGTGCGTCGGGCATGCCGCCATCAGGGTGTGATGCGTAGACGTATTCGGGGCAAGACCCTCTACATGTTTGAGCGATTTGGAGTAGATGGCAAATTGTATGTGGAAGTAATAATAAGTTGATGGTTTTATGGCGAGGCATCAAAATGGAGCACGCTACCAGGAGTGACGTAGGTGAAAGCTTTTGATACGTTTTGTCGACAGATGCTACTTGCAAAGTTTGTTGCAAATCCTCCTTGGAGTTTGAAAAATAAGTTTATCATTTTTTCACAAAGCCTTAGTGGCTCATGGGGAAGTAGTCACCTGAGTTTCATGTCATTCAGACAGACCAATGTGGAGATATGCAACAATTCGTGTTTTGAGCAAAATGTACAGGAAGTTGTTATTTAATAACTTGAGTATTGTTGGGAATATCAAAATCCTTTTAATATTTTTTTGTCAGGAGAGTCCACAGATGCTGTGTGCAATATTTGGTGCAAATCAGTAAAATGGCCTGGGAGGAGTTCAAAAAAGTAGGTTTGCGACATTTCGCGAACTTGCGGAAAAAATCGGTAGGCGGAAATGGGCGTGGCCTATATGACGAAATTCAACAGAATTTAGTGAAGGCGTGGGTATAAGGTTTTTGAATGTGCGACAAAGTATATTGGAGTTATGAGCCAAAATGCACTTTCTTTGATTAAAGCGCCAACTAGTGGTGGAAATTGAGGATGAGAATAGATCATGAAATTTTTCGGCAGGTGTGACGTATATTCCAAGTTTGGTGAGTTTTGGGGCTTGTTCAGGCAGTGAAAAATGCGATCAGTTGGGACAAAAAAGTCATAATACAAAAAAAAACAATAGGGACCTCACAGGTGCTCGGGGCCCTGAAAATGCACTACTTTGGCATCATGCAATCTGCAAGGTGACTTAGTAACTACAGTTATCAAATAATTGTGGTGGAGTAAAAGTACAATATTTGCCATCAAAATGTAATGGGGTGAAAGTATAAAGTAGCAGACTATGGAACTACTCGAGTAAAGTACAAGTAGGCCTGCCTCAAAACTCTATTTAAGTACAGAACTTGAGTAAATGTACTGAGCTACATGCCACCACCGTCTCCAAGGAAAAAAACATCATCAGCATAGATAGAACAGTGGAAGCATACTCAGCTTACCAAAAGTACACCCAGTCTCTATTTATGATACTAACTGCTGAACTTCAAGAAGGTTTTCCAGTGTGATTATCGATAAATCTCAAATCTTATCGCACAAAACTCTCTAAATAGGCAGGATTGATTGAGATATGTTTTGCGTTTTCTCCATAAACAGCAATTTAATTCATTTCATGTTTAATCTAGAATTACAAACAAGGGCAGAACTGAAAGGGTTGGGTTCCTTTCTTTTACTGGCTACTATTTTGCTTTTTTTTTAAAGAGACCAATCAGGTTGGATTTTGTGATGGATTACTTTGGACCAAATAGAGATTTTACAATGGGGCAAAACAGGAACTGTTTGAATTTGCAAATAATACTTGGTCACACAATATTCTCTACCTCTGCTTGAATGGTTATGTCGTTCACAACACTCCTTTTTAAGCTCTGTGGAAGATCTCATCAAGATTATTTAAACTTGGCCTTTCAGACTACTATTTTTTACCAGAAAACTTGCATTATAGGCTCGACTAGATGTGACAATTCCAGTGACTTTCTGAAACTTCTACACTTCACACATCCTTGCTAAAGAAATTGTCAAAATCAAAGCTGCAGAGACGGAGAGATCCATATTTTTCTAACGAGTCAAGCTCTAAATACACAGGATCCTACATTTCCCACAATGCAATCACCTTTGCGTAGAGAATGCAGTTACACATGATAACGAGGACTTTGTATGTGTAGTTGTTTCTTTGACTTCATATATGACAATATAATATTAATAATGCCCAAACCAGTGTTACTTATCAATATTAAACTGCATTGTCTGAAACATGAAAAAGGTCAGGAGTCCCTGAAAAGATGAACTGACAAATCTTTTTCAAAACTTGAGTGGCACGTGACTGAAAGTGAAAAAAGGCCAGCGTCTGTGGTCCTGAGCTGGCAGCTCCACCCAGGGCAGCTCCTGTACACTCACAGTAAATGTGCTGTGAAAGAGAAGCAGTTGGTGTGTCACTGGACTGAGAGCTTCAACTCTGGTGAGATCTTTTTAAACTACTAGATGTGCTCGAGCAAACACAGGCCAGAAATGAGGATAAGATGTTAGACTTTGATGTAATTTGTCATAACAATCATTAAGTAATGCTCTGTTTATACACTTTACAGTATAAAGATTGGTGTTAAGTGAAGCGAAAACCTGAACAAATGAGTCAGGATTCAATCAATCAATCAATCAATCAAACTCTATCTGTCTTTTGCTAGTACACCTTTCATACAGATGAGTGTAATTTAAAGTGCTTACAGATGACTGCCAAGCTGAGACTAATGCACATGGTAAAAACTGAAATTGAAAATGTAATAATGATACTAAGAAAATAGATTCAAGACAAATACATTTAAATAGATGACCAGGAGATGTTAAATACAATAAATAGATTAAATAAATAATGGCCATGAACCAAGATGCACTGAAGGCTTATACTGAAACAGAACCTTATTCAGATCCTTTGTGTTTAATTATCGCCCCTCTGTATATAGATACTGTATATTTCGAAAAAAAACCAAAACAAACTGTAGTCAAATAGCTCACCTACTTGTTAATGTTAAAGTTTTAAGGTTGGCTGGGTTGCCATATAGTCAACCACAGTAGTTCACCGGAACCTTTCATTTGGGGAAGTGTTAAAAAAGGGTGTGATGTTTGTATTTAGATGTGAGACACATAAGATGTGTTTTAGTTCCTTAACAATACTAGAACAGAAAAAGATTTGTACCGCATAAAGAGGCCATTGACAACCTATGCATCCTCCAGGTAGACAAAATAACATGACTGCTGTGCAATACAGTTTGATACAAACAATAAAAAAAGGTCCAGACTTATGAAAAAGAGGTAGTGGTGTGCTCGAGGACCGTCTTTATGTTATCAAACTCAAGTCAAACACAAGTGCTCTTGAAGAAAATGGTCAGTGTATCGTGTCCACCATGTTTTTATGTAGGATGCACCAAAACATGCCAAAAGATTTACAGAACTGATATACTCTGAAAAACACAACGAGGACTCCCCCATGTCCAAACCCTTAAAAGACGTACATAATAGCAATGATTCCTTATTGTTAATAGAAGCTTTACAGTAAGTAAAGGCGTTCATCAGAGGTGGGGATCGTTTACACAAAGTTCTCCAAAGAGAAGTTTTTTGGATTTAGACTTGATGCCGTGATATATCCTGGTTTTACAGAGGAGATTGATCACACAGCAAGTTTATTATTGTAGACAAATGTAACGGACCTCTTATTCCTTCATTTCCTTTCTTTTACAGTTGTCATCACCTTGCTCTTAAAAACATTAAGCACTATTAGATCGAAAAGGTTTAAACATACTGACCTTATATATTTTTTTGTACAGATGCATTTGAAATATCGAGGGTCGCAATCCAATTTGAATAATGGATTGAATTTTTCTGGAAATGTGTTCATGTGATGGGTGTAATTCTGATGTGTGTTAGTTTGGTTGCTTCTCCATTTGGTGCAGGATATTTTGTAACACTCGAGGAGACGTGTCATCTTCAGCAAGGGATTCACTGACGTCACCACCTGCATTCACAGTCAGGACTGTGTGACACTCCTTGCCTAGTTTATCCAATGTTTGCTTGATCTTGATCTTGATCTTGATCTAGGACAGACGCTTCTCCACGTATAACTGCAATATTTTTTTCATCATATAAGTTGCCAAAGACAGAGTTACGTTTCTTTCTCACTCAACTAAATACTGACAAATATCCCACAAAGCAATGTTACATGACCAAACAGAAGTAATGTATAAACTCTGTCTTTGGCAACTTATCTGATGAAAAAAATATTGCAGTTTTATGTGGAGAAGCGTCTGTCCTCCTGTCTGTCCTTCCACCTGTCCTACCAACTCTTCATCACATATCTGCCTGAAAATCAGCGTCTGTCAAAAAAACGGCAAAAAACCTTAATTGACCAAGTGTTTTTGTTGAGAAAAAATGACCATGACAGTCAGCCCTCCTGACAGAGACTTCGGTGATCTTTCCCCCAGAAAACAGCATCCAGTTTACTTATAGAGATTATTTCATTATGAAATTTAGTGTGAAATATGATAAGAAACCATCAGCAGGTACATCTTTAGATTGACGGGGGGACACCGGGGAAACACCTTGAAAAAACACACACGTCATCATCATGACGTGTAATGTCACGCCTCTTTAGGAGCCGCAGTGACAGCTTGCTGTGTGAATTACGCAGCAGTTCGTCTTTACGCCAGCACTTATTGGCTCTGTGTAGGCAAATAACGGCGGAAAATTGGCGAACCGCTATGGCGATAATGTGACATTTCTGTAGTGAGAGACACCATCCACCCTGCTACAACACACTGTAACATCAACATGATTCTGACGCTGATAGTTTAAGTTACACCACGTGTTTTAAGTTAATCTCACAACACAAATACTCTAATAGTATGGGCCTATCGGTCATCTATGGCAGAAGATTACCAAGATTTTGTTTTTGTCTTAAATATTATTTTTCCTTATTGATGCATCATTTCCATGATTGTGTAATTGGAGCCTATCATGCATTGTTACTGTGGTTGGAATCCTGTTGAGAGTTACATTAAGTCAATTTAAAAAATGCATACGGCTACATGTTGGTGTAATATGAAAACAGTTGCATTTTTTAATAAATGACACTGAAGCACATAATTCTGTTCTTTTCCGACAGGTGTAAGAAGCGAGCAGATTTTTGCGAAGATGAAGCCTCTGGTGGTTTCCTCACAGCTTGGGAACAGCAGCAATGACTCTGGATCTTGCATGGGGGAGTCCCAGCACGTGTCCATCCCCATCCTCATGTGCCTGGTCTTCTTCCTGGGCCTCCTCCTCAACATCTTCAGCCTCTGGGTATTCTGCTGCCGAATTCCCTGCTGGAGCTCAGGAACCACACTGCAATTCCACCTGGCCATCAGCGATGCCATCGCCACCCCGGTCACTCCCATGATGGCGGTGTTCTTTGCCATTGGCAACAACTGGCCCTTTGGACGGTTCCTGTGCCAAGTGAAGATTGCCCTGCTTAGTTCACATTTCTACGGCAGCACTATATTCCTCACTCTCATCAGCATCCATCGGTACACAGCTGTTGTGCACTTCAACAGAAACTCCTGCATGAAACAGAATCAGTTTGTCAGGAAGCTGTGTGCAGTAGTTTGGTCTCTGCTACTGATCCAGTCTCTGATCTACGCAGTCATGCTTCCTCCAACTAAAGAGGGCAGTCAGCGTCAATGCCTCACCATTCATCAGAAGAACCTGACAAACACCTACTTTGCCATTAACTTCATCCTGTTCATTTTTGGGTTTCTTCTCCCTTTCCTAGTGTCAGCTGTCTGCTATGGCCGTCTGGCGAACACTCTGACTCGCCTGAACATTAGCTCAGCTAAAGGTCTGAAAGTCAAGCTGAAGTCTCAGAGGATGATCGGCATCTGTCTGCTCATATTTGGGTTATGCTTCCTGCCAATGAACATGGTACGAACTGTGGGAGTAATAATAAAAAAATACTACCCACAACAATGCCATCTTCTTCTGCAGATCGAGACGGCGTACTACGCATCTTGGATCTTAGCAGGAGTTAACAGCTGCCTCGACCCGCTGTTGTACTGTTTTGGCTCGCAAAATTTTAGAGATGCATTTAGTTCATTCAGGATTAGGCAGCGTGACAGTCAAAACAGAAGTGACTCAGAAATGACTGCAAATCAGTAATGCTGAGTCACCAACTACGACCAGTGTTTTTGGAGGCCCAGGATTCAATACTTGTGGATGGACCATGTTTGTGACAGTGAACTCTCCTTTAAATGATTAAGTTCTTAGTTGGTTGACAATCCA
The DNA here is from genome assembly GCF_900880675.1 of Sparus aurata. NCBI lineage: Eukaryota > Metazoa > Chordata > Actinopteri > Spariformes > Sparidae > Sparus > Sparus aurata. The sequence goes on along the minus strand of NC_044191.1, from coordinate 1,056,536 downwards.
GGCCTGGTAGAGAAGATGTCCCTGTAGGTTTTACACGCTGACACCCTCAATTCGATGCATTCCCCTTTATTTCTTAGTCTCTTAAGAACACCCTAGGCTAAGAATATACTGTATGTCTTTTGTGGAAAGTTCTTCTTTGTCATAGAGTTCGGCTCAGGCCTACAACTGGTACCTGAAAACAGCTCTCACCCACAAGAATAGTTTGACATTTTTGACTGTTGTTTTGTTGTTTGGTAAATATCAAGCTACAGCCACCAACCAGCACCTCTAAAGCTTACTTAATAAGATGTTAGAATAATACAAAAACGGGTGAATGAAATCCCTCTGTTCAGACAGGTGCTTTGGGTCACTTTAGGCTAACGGGCTGCTAGCTGTAGCTTTTTTTCTGTCCAGATTCGTGAGATATAAAGTAAAGTAGAAGTGAAATTTGTCAAACTTTTATTTTTAGACCTGAACCTGGCTAAAAATACTTTGGTGCTGAACATTTGGGACAACAGCCAAATGTGTCCCCCAAACCCAACCTTAGACCAAAAGCTCTGTTTCTGCCTCACTTCGTCAAATTTTAAGCAAATGTATGATATCAGAATTCTAATTTTAGAAACTTTGTCCAAGATGTATCAGCCACAGTTGTAAGGTTGCATTAATTTACCCATAGCTATCAACTGCATAATAAAACTGTGAATTGGATGTTGCACAGAACACAAGGACAGTATATACTGGCATTACAATACTGGCCTTATATGTGGTTTAACAGAGCTCATAGCATCCATGAAGCTCAGATAATTCATAACCTGATCCGTGTGTGTGGACCGATCATAAAACAATTGTCCCCTGGGCATTGGTGCCAAAAGCCCCCCTCATACACAGCCATATTGTTTGTGATGGGATCTCTGACTCCTACATTCCTGCCCCATCAGATCCACACTAGCAGCCTTCTCCACAGACACAAAATGTTTGTGGATACTACACAAAACTGAATAAAGAGCATCAAAGATAAGCTGTGATGCAGGCTATATTTTCAGGTATTTTGTGGTCAAACTTATTTACCGGCTTTGCTAATGTTAATTTAGGCTTGTGGTCGCCAAGAGTGCAGCTCTATTACTGTATGTGGTAAAAAGCTAATAAAAATATGATCATGAGTACTTGATTAGATTGGATTCTCCATTTTCTTCATAGTACCAACAACACAAGACAAAACATGAGTTTATTAATAAATTCAGTTTATAATGGAAAGGGCACCATGCTGCCAGGCTGCTAGCCTGACTGAATCCCCAGCTTCATCTCCAAAAGAGATTTGGTGAATATGAATATTGAATATAATATGATTTTACACGTAACCAGGTTCAATGCAGATGATGTCATTGTACTGGAACCATTATGTTGTGAAATCAACATTCACTCTGTTTGTCCGTTGACAGTTTAAAGTCAGTGGGAACAATGCTTGTGTTGAAAGATTTGGTATGATTCCATCAAGTAGAGATATTTCACTGGATAGGTAAAACTCTGACCTGCTGTTGGTGCAGGTGGAAAGTCAGCCATTGTGCTGTTTTTCATGAGGCTGATGAGCTCCCCGCTTCCCTCACTCTTGTTTCTTCCTCGCGTCCTCCAAGCGTGGATGTGAGAGGGAGACTCTGAGCTCTAAGCTCCCACAGAAGCCACCTCTGTCCTCACTCCACCTCTACTTTGGGCACATTTAAGGGATTGAAAGACCCTCCATGATGGCGGAGGAGGAATGATTTGTGGGTCAGTGTAGAAGGAGTAGGATGAGAATTTTAAATTGGATGATGTCATCATAAACACATGACCAGTCGGTCATCCTAGCAAGGGTTAGGCTTACTGCTGTGTGTAATAAATGTGCCATACACACACCTTATTATCGCTCTCATCTTGAAGAGCTCAGTGACGTCAGCCGAAGGGGCGGGGCTGGAAACTCGTTAGTGTGGGTATTGTTTCTGGTGCGCACAGGTGATCATCAGTGAGGCCGTGGATCGGGGAGAACATGGGCAAGCTTCAGGAGTTTGAGATCGCGTTTGACAAAAACAAGGTGGTGTACAGTCCGGGCGAGTCCATCTCCGGATCCGTGACCATCAAACTGGGCCAGCCGCTGCAGTGTAAAGGTGAGAGCTCGCTGATTCTGCGCTTATTCCGCCAGCATGTGCGCACCTGGTGGGAAAACATCGCCGTCGCTAAACACGGAAGTGAGAGATTCAGCCGAGACTACCCAGCTGTACCTCAGGCCTGGCACACTATCGTTTGATTTTGGACATAGCCTGTTTGAACGTCACTTAAATGTTGATGTGAGGGCCTGTTTATGCTGTATGTTGGTCTAAAATGTGCTTTTTATTGCATTTCCCACAGCCCCACCACAGTATCATGTTCTGTAATAGTCATACTGTTAGGATTATTGAAGAGCCCCTGTTCTCCTCCCACAGAAATGTCTGACAGCACACCGACGATGGACTCGTAACTTTCTCTGAGAGTTGTTTTTAAAACAGTAGCCTACATATATCTAGTCACATATTCCGTAAAGTTTATTTTCCATTAAGGAGGTCTCTGTCCTGTGAACCACACCTTTCCTAAACTGAGTCCTTTCATTAGTAAGAAAGCAACAGGCCTGTCTTCAGCTGACATTAAACTACATGGTCCAGATAAGACCATGTGTTTTTAAATGGTTTATTTCATCATTTCATTTCCAGTCGTGGTCTGTCAGTGTGCAGTCCAACACCTTATGAATGCTTTTGTTCTTTACTGTGATGCTCTTTGTGAATAAGAAGCCAAAGAGATGTTGGAGGTTTCAAACTCGTCACATGTTGGAGACCCTGGATTAAATAACCCACAGATGCTGACTACAGTTATTGATGAGACAACAAAAAACACCCTCGGTTCACAGTAATTTAACCATAATTAACCACTTCACTAACCATTATTGTCTTTATCCATGTAATCTGCCAAATGTTTTCTTGATTCATTGTTTGATCTGTAAAACACCAGAGATCAGTCTAGAAATGCCAACATCATCTTGTTTTGTTTGACTAACTGTCCAAAATCAAGAATATTCATCTACTATAATGTAAGCAGAGGACATGCAGCACATTCTCACATTAGAAAAACCTAAAACTATCAAAGGTGGGATCTTGCTTAAAAAATGACTTGAATGTATTACGATGTCGGAGTTTCTTAGTTTTGTGCTGAGATTCTGGTGGAAGATGACTGATGGTTCAGTCTCATTCCCAGCACGTTAAATACCAACGCTTTGAGTTGGTGGTTCCAAAATGTTTGACTCTGAACTAATTGATTTATTGACCAGGCTAACAGTTGTAGCTATAATTTGTAGTGCTTAAAGGCATAGTCTTTCAATTAATTAATCATCATAAAAATAAAATAAATCAACAATTGGATAATATTGACTCTTTAACACATTTCTAAAGCAGAAATGCTTCAACCTCTGTGCCTCTAGCACCCCTATTGAAGCAAAGACAGGGGTGATGGATATAAACATCAGAATAGCGAACTGGAAAGTGTAACCACTGAATCTCAGTGTTGAGATTTAAATTCAATTAATGTGAAGTAGTGTTATATAAACATCAGTCTGAATAGAAATATGTGTGTGTATATATGTATGAATGAAGGCCGGTTGGACTAATGATCCACAAGTGGTCCTAACGACTCTGAAACTCAGAGCTCACACTTGTTTTTAACGACTCTGTAAGGACACTCCCACACAGAGTTTAAGAGCCTGCAGTTTCCCTCCAGTTAGTTGGAACTGAAGAAGCCTATTGGACGAGAGGTGAAACGTCTTCAAGACACTGAAACAAGACATCGAAGTGTTCTTCTTTTGAAATTCAAGGTGTCAAAGGCTTTACAGTGCTAAATGATAGAGAACACGCTTGTCATTGTGTGGGGACCTGCTGCGAGCAGCTCTTGTGTGTTTGGGAGTTTCTGTTTGAATACTTGCGAGGCCTCCAGTCTGTTTACATTCCTCCTCAGGTAGAGCAGGTCAGACTGTCAGCTTCACAGGAAGTCAACTCCCTCACCATCCAACAGCTCGAATCACTTATGGATTATGAAGTGGGTTAGGCCAAGAGATAAGACACATTACTGAGCAAATAGTGACACTGCATTGCAAAAAACTATGAACAGGGAAATTAGCATTTGTTTTTGTTTTTTCCTGAAACGTTTTACATATTTCTGAAGTCTTTGCGAACCATATTTGAAAGACTATTGGAAAAAAAAATTTCAAAAAATTTTCAAGTGTGTTCCCAAATTCTGAACTCCTACATTCATCCTTAATCTATTAAAATTATTAATTAAAAAAAAGATTACTTACATTAACTAATTAATGAATTAATGAATTAATGAATTAATATCATTCTAAAGCTAACCTGCTGTGCACATAGCATAGGGCAGGTTACTGTTATCTATTTGATTGCAGTCATGATCCATGTTCTAAATTTAGATATTTTTTCACAATTTTGAAATGCTCTGTAGATTATAGCTGGGCATGAAATAACCTATGAAAGTCTCTAATTGAACCATTCAGACACAATATTGCATTGAAGATAGTTCTGTTTTGTCACAAGCTCCTATCTGTCATGTTACTATAACTGGCTTTGCATTATGTGTTTTATTTACAATAAGTCACACAAAGAGGAAGACCTAAGAGCCTTGTGAAGTAATTCATCCAATTGACATAGTCATGTAGCTGGTTATGTCAGTCTATCGAGGTCAGAGGACATTAAATCCTGCGATATCTACGATTTGGCTGAAAAGTAGATTGTGGACACCATCATGATTGATCACCATCTAAAATCCCCAGATCGTGGTCCTACATGTGTCAAGAAATGACACATTTCTTGACACATGTTTTGTTTCCTACAAAACTTGACATTTTAAAGAGCCAAGGTGTTTACCCAACATTATTAGTCTGTATTATACTCTTACTGTATATTGTTAATTTGCTCACAACCATAGAGAATGTATCAGATAGCCCTCTTTTATGAAAGCCTACCGGTCATTGACAGAAAAGGTCTGTTTTAATATGTGTAAATTTAAAGTGAAGTGAATTCCAGCTGAGGAGGTATAGAAAGTGATTGGATAAAAATAAATTCATGGAAATTATTGGAAATAATGACATTTCTAATGGAGCTTTGTAGACTTGACATGACACAAAATATTGCCAATAAATCTTCGCCAGTCACAGTCTTCAAAGGTCAACATGAACTCATCATCCTGCCTATTTAGCAGAAATGACACAATATGCATTGTATTAGACTGTTACAAATGCTCAGGCAACAAAGTAGACAAAAATGTAAAACATTGAGATACATAGTGAATCAGAGCAACATACACATTCATCTTTACAAGACTGGTTGCCGAGTCATGATCACAATGCAAAGTGTGTTCCTGCTATCAGAACAAAAACATTGATTCAGATGTCCAGGATTAGTGGAGCTGTGGCAGACTTTGAGGTTGCAGTGTTCTCTGGGACTCTTATCTACATGGTATTCTACACTGACTGGCCCCCCAACAAAGTTGCAGTCTAATATTTCATTTGACCGCCTTTGTCTTTGAATACGCCACACATTCACCGTGGCATCATTCTGATGAGCTTATACATTGTCACAACATTTACTTCCGTCCAGAGTTGCATTCATTTTCACCAAGATCATATATTGGTGATGGGAGCGTTGGCCGCTGCGTAAAGTCTTCTCGGGCACTTCCCAAAGATTCTCAGTGGGGTTAAGGTCTGGACTCTGTGGTGGCCAATCCATATGTGAAATATTTCACAATTTGAGCCCGATGAATCCAGGCGTTGTCATCTTGGCATGTGACATAAAGGAGGAAAAAATCTACGGATGGAAAAACCTGCTCATTCAGGTGGTCAGCTGACCTCATTTTTTGGGCACATAATGTTGCTGAACCTAAACCTGACCAACTGAATCAACCCCAGATCATAACGCTGCTAGTACGGTAGGCACTAGGCATGATGGGTGCATCACTTCATCTGCCTCTCTTCTTACCATGATACGCCCATCACTCTGGAACAGGGTAAATCTGGACTCATCAGGGCCCATATTCACAAAGAATCTTAAGGCTAAAAGTAGCTCCTAACAGGCGAATTTAGGAGCAACTCCTAAAAATAATGGGCGTGTCAGTCGTAACTTTAGGACTCCTAATTTTTGAAAATAAGAGTTATTCACAAAACATTTTAAGCCTAAAAGTAGCCCCTAAGTCTGGGAGACCTTAGAAGTAGTCCAGAGGACTCCTAACTCGCTAAGACCTGGTCACAGCCAATGTTTTGGAGACGCTAAATGACAGGGAATTATTAAAACGATGTCAGATGGACCGTGAAGGGACTGAAGTTGTGGTTGAGTTGGTGAGGGACGCAATAACGTTCCCAACCAACCGAAACAATCCAATAACGCCAGAGTTAAAATACACACCGGTATGTGGCTACGGGGAAAATGCAGCTCTTCGCACGGGACTAGTATTACCTGGGGACCTCAAGAGATTTAGAATTTATCCCACTACGTCCGTGTTTCGTGCGGCGCATTCGCACAGGATAAGCAAAGTCTGTGTTTTACTGACATTATCATCCGGGTCGATCGCACCGAAGCCCCTGCTGGAGCAGCACAACTGTTATATATGGATATTTTAATATAATAACTGGTGAGCCTGTTGAAAGATGGAAAGATGTTCCTTACCGCATGCTGCCATGCATGTAATCCATCTAATCATCTTTCGAAATTTCGCTCTTCTGATGAGCCTCCTGAATTTGCACCCAAAATGCTGTCAAAACTTTCATTTATAATTCCCAACGCAGCCTCCATAATTCTCGACCGGGAAAAAGGTGGAAAACACAAAAAACCTTAAGAAAAACAAAAAACGATCCCAAATCACAGAGATGCCGATTCGCACGGGACTGATATTATCACATGACCTCTGTGTTTGGTGAAATATGATAGGTAATTTGCGGTGGAATTTTTACTTTACAAATTATGGACATGGCAGATTCACACGGGATTAAGATCACAGACGACCTCCGCAATTATTAGAAATTACTGGAGGTCCCCAGGTTATACTAGTCCCGTGTGAATAGGGCTTTTGTCAATCGGAAAAAGTTGCATTCCATCAATACACAAATTGTCTTTGATGCATGTTACAATATACTGGACATTGTTGCGAAATGGCCCGGATCAACACACGATTCCCGAATTTTAATGGAAAGTGGTTTGACGCAGCTTTTCGAGCAAATGCCGCTTTTATTGACAATTCACGTTTTTCATCGGAATCTTCTAATTTGTAGTTTTTGTCCGAAGCGTTTTTGTTGTGGGGGGGGGCACTTAATTCTCATCATAAACACATTTCTTTATCCAATATCTTTCCATAGGCTTTGTCATGGGCTTGCAGGCAACTTCCTTATTTTCACTTCATGCATTGCGTAGCCTAAATGACTTTTCAATGGGCTGCCCTGTCACTCAACAGCCAATCACCGTTGTCACCGCTTCTAAGTGCGTCCTTATAAAATGACGTCATCCATAGCAACAGAGAGTTACTTCTAGTTTAGGAGTTCACTGTTTTCATAACTAAAAGTAGGTCTCAGCGGGTTTGTGAATTACTTTTAAGAAACGACTCCTACATAAAAACTTTTAGTCCGATTTAGGAGTACTCCTAACGTTAAGATAAAAGTCTTTGTGAATACGGGCCCAGACCTTTTTCCATTGCTCGACAGTCCAATCTTATGGTCCCTTGCAAATTGAAGCCTTTTTTCTGATTAGCCTCTCTGATAAGTGGTTTTCTTAAGGCTAAACAGCTGTTTGGTTCTCTTGATACTGTGTGTGGAACTGTGATACTTTATATAGTTCCATGAGTTCTACTGCTGATTTTTAATTTAATTTTGTTTTATTTTATTTTTTAATCTCCAATCACGATCATTCAAGATTTTTTTCCGACCACATTTCTTCCTGGAAGGTGACAAATAGCTTCAAATTATTTGCACAAATAAATTACCAATGACAGTTTCATGTTCATCCAACAGTTGAAAATGTTCCAGCAGCGGCTCACCAAATCTGTAATGTCAGAAAACAAAAGACTCTTACTGCCACAGCCTTGTCTGCTGGGTTTGGCCTACTTCACAGCTTTTATAGGACGGCCAGTTTGAACATGGAAGGTCTGTTGAGAATGAACCTACCTGGATTACTTGTTGAAATGTTTACACTGTACTCTTTTCAGTCACACAATTGAAAGAATGCTAGGTTTAGGATGACTTCTCTCTCGCATCAGTGTAACACGCTTAAGCTTTTTGTTTTGGTTCTGCCCAGAGAGGAAATTACAGTAATGACTCTGCCTTGTAACAGAATTTGCTTATGAGAAGTGTCTCACGCTGCAGCTGCTTCGAAGTGTATCTGTGCTGGAAATCTCCAATGTACTGTCTCTGTGTCCCTATCTGCAGCCATCAAAGTGAACTGCAATGGTTTCTGTGGCATCACCAACAAGGTAAATGACACAGCATGGACGATGGAGGAACAGTACTTCAACAGCACCGTCTCTGTGGCAGACAAAGGTACACTGCTGAATGATTGAAATGCTGAGACGTAGTGATCCAAAGAGTTTGATCTATTCTGCAGTCTATATCAGATAGATGGGTTTTAGCAATGCTTCCTTGTGTGTTGGTTTACCACAGCAATCTCAACTATCTAGATGAAAAACCTGGCTAACCTACATAGTCAGAACATGTAGACACATTTTGTAACAATAAACAATCATGTTTTAACTATTTTTAAAATGTTTTAACGATTTTAAACATTAAAACACGAGGGAGTTGAAAATAATTGAAGTGTAAAGACTGTAAAGACCGAGGCTCCCTTTTCTCTACTGTGGAGACTACATGCTCTCCTGAGGCATATTCACCTGTTGGGAAACAGCAGGGCGATTGTTACTGTTTCTACTGACTGATGTTATCTGTGCTCTCTCTGTCCCGTACAGGAACCCTGAAACAGGGAGAACACACTTTTCCCTTCAAGTTTCTCATACCAGGTAAGAGCTTGGAGCGATGGAATGAACACTTGTCATGGCACATTCTTTCTTCCTTCTTCCTCTGCTTGTGTGTCTGTGTTTTGTCCTCACATTTCGTGGACATGTCCTGGCATGTGGATATTTACCCTAATTTTCATTGTGCTTGAGCAGCAGTGAGGATGAGACTTTTATCCCATCGTTCACTTTGGCTTGTGAGTGCTGCGTGAAACTAATTTACAGTATGTGTTTGAACCTGCCCAACTGATTATATAAAGGTAGTATTTTCAGTGTGACAATTTTAGATTATATTACACTTTAAAAGCTGCTTAAATCATTGTTTTTTAATACTACCAATGGATCCAGAAACCATGTGCATTGTCAAAGGTGATGCTCATGTTAAAGAGCCCTCAGAGAATTACAACTCTCCAGAATGTTTTACTGCTCTAATTACAAGCAGGCAGTCGTTTTTAGTCAAAAAGCTCTGATAAACCAACTACCACTTCTTCAGTGGTTAAGAAGCAAATGGAAATTGGGAACATCAAGTGCCTGACGCCAGTGCTTGGTGACAACTTAACAGATCAAATCTTTTATTATTGATAGACACAGAATGAGAAATAATATGAAAAATGTTCTGATATATACCATCTGAATAAAGTTGTGAGGGCTGGGTCTGTAATGACACTGATTATCCTCAAGATCTCCATTTCATTTTGAGACCAACCACCACCATGTCACATAATGTCAGCGGCTGTCGGTTTGTTCCACTTACTCATTATAGTGCAATCTGTGAGAGCACTCCCTGATGACGTCAGCACATTTTTGATTGGTTCTTAACACCAATAATTTAAAAAATTGTCACAAAACTGTTCGGTATTATATATCAAGACAATGAAGAAGTTAACTCTGATCATGGTAGATACATTCTGGTGCTTCGTCTTTAAATGTCAAAATATTGCCATTAAAGACATTTGCGTAAGTCTGGTCATGTTAAGTTTCTATATACAAACGATTAAATAATGTTCAAACCTTGGAGTCTTGGAGATAAGCACACTTGTCCCTCACTTCCTGTCTACATATTGTTGGGCCTCTTTTCTGCTGCAGTTGTGCAGGATTTTTCCAGGTAATCCTTCTCCACATGTGACGGTGAACATCACAGAAACTCAAAAGCAACCCAACCGGTCTTTTGACTGGTTTGAATGTAAATCTGTCATTTGAAACTTGTTTGTGCTTTTACCACTTGAGTGCCTGTAGGTGTATCAGGACACTCTGGAGTTTTCAAGTTTACATGTACAGATTACATAATAAGAAAAATCTTCTTTTTTTTCTAATACCATTATATTATTTTCATCTTATATATGTCATGAGCTGTAATTCTCAGTTGTGATAGAACATGGTCAAAAAGTGTGCTTTATTGCTGTTGTATGATCATCAAAACTCTATGTGACCCACGTCTTTAAAAACAGTCAATGATGAGAGGGAAAACGGAAATTGTGCAGTAACATTGTTCTAACAACCTATTAGTGTGTATTTGCTCTTGTGTGGTAAAGCTAATGTGTATTTGACCTCCTTCCAACAGCCACTGCGCCCACATCTTTTGAAGGCAACTATGGGAGGATCGTTTACAGAGTGAGGGCTTTCATTGACACGCCACGCTTTGCTAAGGACTACAACACAGAGAAAGCTTTCTACCTGCTAAGCCTTCTAAACCTGAATGAACTGCCAGACATATGGGTGAGACATCATTAGATGTATGTATATGGTAAGGTTGAAAGGGCTCCCTGAAACGGTGCACCGTCACTGTGCGGAGCTTTTGTTCACCTAGAAATGGTGCATTCATTCACTTTGGATCTAGTCAGACTAAATGTTCCCTGCTTCCAGTCTTACACTAAGCTATGTTAATTACATCTTAACTTTGACACCTACACAGACATGAGACTGATATCTATGCATCTATCTTGTCATCTAATCTAAGGTAATGACATAATCGGACTACGAAAGAAAATAGTGTCAGAAGGTCACACGTGTCAGTATTTTAAAAACATTCATGATGTTCTAACACTGCCTCTTTCCATGCAGGAAGCATGCTCATCTGCAGTGACCCAGCAGTTCACCTACATGCTGGTGAAAACAGGCACAGTAGTGCTGAAGGCCCAGACAGAAATGAAGGGTTACACACCAGGCCAGATCATCCAGGTGATGGCAAACATCCACAACCAGTCTGGGAAGACCACAGGCAACATGGCTGCTAGCCTGATGCAGGTAAACATAGGATATGTCTCAGGCTTACAGACCAAAATAGATTGTTTCTACCTCCAAATCTACCATTACAGACTACTGTAATGTATCAATGTTATAATTTGACTACTGTATCATCATCTGCTCTTCCTGTTGCTGATTTCACCTTCCTTTTGTAAAGCATCTTTTTTTGTTTTGTTGCTGAAGTCAGTGTTTTCTAGTCATCCCATATTAAGTCATCTGTTAACTGGGTGGATGATATGAGAATGTGGTTAAATACAAAAGATTAAATGTTAAAGCATAAGACTGGAATTATTTGATAAACGTACTATTATGTTAAAATCCTGTCAGCATATCCCATTGAAAGACCAAAATCAGCTCGGCTTGTACGTTGGTCTGTTGTCTACTAGTTCTGAAATAATTAATTTTGGCCTGATTAATTGACAGACACTCAGGTGGCCATGTTTGGAAAGTTCTCCTATTATATGTCAAAAAGTGTGAAAGCTCCTCCTTTGTTTTGAGAGGAGGACTTTCTGTATCTTGGTACTCTAAACGTGGGGTTAATTTTAAATGGATTTGGAATTCAAACATTCCAGGTGCTGAGAACAAGCTGAAGTTAGGAATAAAGATTAAAGCTATACTTACCAATATTTGTATGATACCAACGGATTAATAAACTATCTGTAATGTTAAAGAAACCCAGATAGGCTGTTTTTTAACCAACCTTGCAGCTTCCCGGAGTTACGCAGCAGCCGTCAGGTCTGTTTTGATCTATAGCATATTAACTTGCCTGATCGGGATCCTTGTTTCCAGCAGCAGCTGTACACTAGCTGCCCAGCACCGAGCAGCAGACATTTACAGATTACCTGCTGAACGCTGTGTAGCATATTTCTCAGTAGGAGGTGGAGACCAAACTAAAAGAGAGGGAATATTTTGCTTTTATTTGTAAGATGGAAACATGACTGTGTTTCTGTTTGACTGTGTCTGCTGGATGTGTAAATGGGCATCTGCTTGCTAACAGCCAGAGGTGATGAGATGCCAGAGTTTTATTTTATATCTCGAAGCGGTGGCTGAAACAGTTATTGATAGATTTGTGCAGGATTCAAAGGTTAAGTAAACACTTTGATGAACGAGGCTTCCAGCAGGACAACAGGTTTGTGTACTCCTGAGATACGCAGGAATAAATCCTCCTGTTTTTGTATTCACTGCCTTTGTATAGACTCTTGAGAAATTGCCTTCCCCATTCACCATGGGTGAGTCATGTCTCCATGTTCATGTGTGCTTTCAGAGAGTGACGTACGAGACAAAGAGACCCACCCATGATGTGAGGACAATTGCGGAGGTGGAGGGTGGTGTGGTGAAGGCTGGCAAGATGGTGGAGTGGAAGGAGCAGATCATTGTTCCTCCTCTTCCTCAGTCCTCCCTCGCTGGCTGTGAACTCATAAAGATTGAATATTATGTCAAAGTAAGATATGCTCATCCTCTGTTACACTGTCAGGTATTGTATTGTGGTCGTGGTTATTGTGAGCGTTGGACAAACACCCAACTTTTGAGGGCTGTCTATGTTTATAGTCCATTTCTTTCAATCAGTCACTTCCCCTCCTTCTTTAACTATGATGGAAATGTTACTGTAGGTCTCATGTCTGAATAAGTGGCAGAAGCCATCACTTTAATGGATCAATGAAGCCAGCCTACAGATTCTCCACCTAAAGAATGGCTTCACTTTGACATTCTGTTGGCGTAATTATCAAATCAATACAATATTTGCTTGATGCAAGATAAGGGAAGTAATTGTTGCAAACCCTTTGTAAAATGCGTATCGATTCCAGATATTCACACACAAAAACACATTGTTTATTAATTCATGAAATTATGGAAATCTTGATGAAACTCTTTCCAGATTGGCTGTGTTAATACATACTCTATTTTTTTTTATTATGAGTTTTGGTTCTAAACAATATGGTGTCTAGTAGGAAGCCAATTGGAAGAGAAAAAAACCACAAGATTAGATTGGAGGAAATTCTGTATTCCTCCTGTAAATGTAACAAAGATTCTCTCCCTCTGATTAATCAGGTCAGTCTAAAGTCTCCTGACGTCATGTTGATGTTACCCATCCACATCGGGAATGTCTCACTTGACAAAAAACTGCGGCCTTCCAAAAAAGCAGCTCAACCCTCCTCTGCTGCAGCTGAAGATGTACCAGTCTCTACCTCTACCCCTGACTCGTCCACCTCCACCTCTGCTACCACACCCACAGTGCCCCCTCGCTCTGCACCAAAACCCGCTCCCCGCCCCGCGCCACGCTCCAGGATGTCCTCCCATAATTCCCCCAGTGCTCCTCCAGCTGAGTACCACCAGGGAGCAGAGGGTGGGAACGATGGCTTCCCCAACAAGCGCCAGTCACAGCTGGTGTCACCCAATGCTTTCAGCTACGCCCCTGGCCTATTTTTCCCCCAGAACCAGCAGCCCAATGGGCCCGGCCCTGCGCCTAATCAGCCTGTCTTCAGTGGGTCCACGGTGACCACAGCACCATACCCCCCTGAGGGTGCTAGCTCAATGCCAGCACCACTCATCCTACCTCCAGACTATGGCAGCTCGACATATCCACAAGGTCAGTTGGTACACACTCACTTTCATCCTGGCTCTGATCATGGCTATAGACTGAAATGTATACTGCCCAGCCACTATAGATAAAAGAGGTGAATAGTTAACAGAAATGTTAATCTATGCTTGTCTGAGACACATGACCTAAGTTCAAAATGGTAAGTTGAAGGAACAGAAGTGAGTGGTGCATACAGACTTCCCTATCTGATTGGTACAGGCTGTTGGGGCTGCATGCAGCCTTACAGCATGGTCACACAAATGCAAAATCAGCAGTGGTGAATGCTTGCCTACTTAACATCCATTCTGTGCAAGCGAAGGGGCTAATAAAACATTTGCATCCTGTGGCAGAAATTCCCATCCTAGCTTTGTGGGGAGTCCAGCATTGGTGAACTTTGACCAGCAAAGTCACAACCACAACTAATGGCAAGACGTGTGTGTGGTTGAGCCATCAAATGGACTACTACCATCACATGCGCCTCATATCCACATGCCCTGAAAGGAGTATCTGCAGACAATACTAGATAATGTTTTTTATAATATAGATAATACAGTTATAATTCTCGTAAAAAAAACACTAGATTTGAACAGCAGTCAAAGAGAAGATAAGAAGATGCTTGGTAAGTGTTTGTTGTGAAGACACACGTACTGCATAACACCATTAGTCAGAAAAAATGAGGCATCCGTAAGAAGAATGATTGAAGTACGGTCGATGTATTAACAATAGCAAGTTTTACATGCACTTATTTTTACTACCATTATTCATTATAATTTCTCACTTGCAAGGTGCTGCATTATACCAAAAAATGTGCTTGTGTTATAACCAGCTGGTCCCATGCTGTCTGTTACAGAGGCTCCTCCTTCTTATGACGAGAGCTGCAGCACATAAGGTGGATGAAGAGGCGGGAACCTTCCACCAGGATGACAATCAATTCATGCTGATTTCAAACAAAATGCAATCCATGTACCATGTTGGTGCATTTCCAAAATAGAATGCCCCTGCTTGATGACTGCAAGACACGGTGGAAATGTCATCTGGTATCTTTTAGGGGGTGTTGTAGAGAGAATCTTCATTTTGAACTGAAATGAAAGTGAATTGTACTCAAAATGTTGCCCAGTGAACAAGTATCTTCACTAATCAAACAGGGATTATTCTGTCCTTCAAACCAGCCACAGCCAATCAACACACCCTTTTTTAAAACCAGCTTTTGGTGTACTTTTAGCACTTTGAATGAAAGATAAGAGAGGGGGAATGTGCAGAAATGTTGAACTTTTTGTACAGGAACCATGCTTTTAGTTGTGGATTATTTAGATGGCATCTGTGATGTCAAGTGTAAATGTTTGATGCATGTAAACCTGGAAAACCAAACCCATCTCCCTAGAAATTTAATCTGGTATATTTCTTTCTCTCTTTCTTTTTAAAGCCAAATAAGAAACTAACCTGTGAAATTAGCTTCTTTATTGAAAATGAGTGAAACAATCTCTGTTCATATTTTTCATGTATTTGAGTGTAGAGTTTTAATATTTAAGACTGGATGGGACAGTTTGTTTGGAACAATCTTGTTTAAAATGCCTTTGATCAGGTGTTGACTATTTTATGATGATAATGAACAATCTAGATACTGATGTTGCCTTTATCTGCCTATTGCCTTTGGCCTCTGAGGATTTCTGCCTTATTTGCCATGTTTCTTCCAAGTTCTTGAACTAATGTGTGATGTTTCTCTACCTGAACGACATCTCTTTTTTTGTCTGAATTCTTTAGTAGTTGTACAATAATGCAACATCCCTCTCAGTTGCGGTTTTCTGTGGCCCTTCCACATGTTCTGTCTTAATCATTGAATTATGAAATAAGTTTTCATGTTTCTTAATTAAGTTGAATCCATCCAACCTGCAGAAAGATAATGTTATATTTATTTATTGTGTGTTTTCCAACTGCTGTCTGGAATCCAATAAATCTGTTAAAATCACTTGTCCATTTGCTAACTGGTAATCTGTTTGTTAATGTACGCATTAAGTGTTGTGTTGTGTTTAAAATTGGACCAGTCAAATTATGGTCAGTTTGTGGTGTAAAAATGTGCTGTGTAAAGAACCATGGAACACATAATGTAGCCAGTGCAGCTCTAGAGGAAAACTTACTTGAGTCACTAAATAGATCAACTTGAATACAAATTTGATGTGTTTGTACTGTAGTGGATTTTCTGTTACTTCACATTTCTACTTCACTTCTTATATCAAGATTATGCCAAAAATCTCATGGAAACCACACATTGTAAATGATTAAATCAATTTGTTCAAACCTATTTTGAACCCCTTGTCGCCCTCAGGTGTCAATCATCGGAAAATCCTGTCACTGAAAAAAAACAGACATGAAGGATAAATCAGAAGACTGTCACCCCCGAAAATATCAAAAAATTAAAGTTTTATATATTAATGTAATTTAAATTTCAGTGCCGAAACAACTTTTGCAAATACAAATGTTTCAACATGAATGTGTCCTTTTCTTAGTTCAGGTTTTGTTTCCAGTGACCAATGTTATTTTCAAGGTCATAGTTCGCTGTCACTGTTCTGGCTTCGTAGTGTTTGAGCTACTTTTTTGTGCAACATGGCTTCCCTACCTGAACACTCTGATGTTGCTTGGGCCATTAAACAGGGCAGGACTGTTGCCTTAATCTTAAAGTAACACTTTATAATAACCATCATTAATAAATGGTACATTTGTAGTTGATTAGACTTTGGTTAATAGTTATTTCACAGTCAACAAACAATGAAATGCATCATAACCATTTATTTAGCAAGGTTTTGTTTTGAAGTAGAAACTGACGTCTTTACTTTGTGAATGGTTAATAAATCTGGACGGCGTTGGTAATGTTGATAAACCTTTACACTGCTCAATAACTGTTTAATAAGCATTGTTTATTATTAATATAAAATAACTATTTCCTAAAGTTAAATTTACTATACAATTACAGTTGATTTATTATCAAGAGTTCACCTATTTTTAACCTACCTCCAAATGTGATATTGGGCTTAAATCATTTGTGATGGATTCCACCCTGTGGTACTCTGTAGATAGACCACCTAGCCCTTACTGACTTAAATTAAGAATTTGGATATTTTGTCTCAAATCTTTTTACTAATTCAGAATAACTCAATGAGTTACTGTTCATTTTCATATTCACTTAAATAAGCCTTCACTGGGCACATATCCCCACCATTTTTAAATGCATAATAACTTTAGAATGTGCATTGTGGAACGATGAAATCTGGCTAAGAATATTAGCAAATACTGGGAAATGTATAAAGGAGGCTAAGGGGAAATTTATTCAGTACAGATTAATATAAAGGTTTTAGTTTACCCCATCTAAGCTCCACAGAATGGGCTTGTTGGCTAATAACTTATGCTGGAAATGTCAGGAAGAGACAGGAACATTCTTACATGCTATTTGGGAATGTAGATGTATTAACCCATTCTGGGAAAAAGAATACATAGATAGATACAATACAAAGGAAAATGGGTGGGGTTAACAATACCTGTATCACCAAGATTATGCCTACTGGGGGACCAAAGAGCATTGCCCAGTATATCAAAGTATGACCTCACAGTGATAAAATCAGGGGTTGTTGCAGCTGCCCGAATAATTCTCAGGGTTTGGAAAGGTACATCCTTTCCAGATCTTAAAAAATGATTGGAATTAATGTTGGCGGCTGTATCCCCATTACTTTTCAGCACATAGCAACGCCCTTGGCTTTGACCCTTAAACAAGTGCTTTTTTTGGGCACTTATTGATTGTCTTTGAGTTTCACTCGTGGGCATCTGTACCATTTTCTACATTTTCTACCAAAACAATATGACATTAAATGCAGCACCGTGATTTCCAAGAACTATTACAGTGCAGGAATGTCTGGGCTGCTCATTTAGCAGGGACTGTCACTTCTAAATTGACAGCCCCATAGGTGCATGAACAGTAACAGAAATCAATTCCACCCAGCCAAGACAGAGTGTGGCACATTGTGGAATCGGCCACGCCACTGAACAGGGATGAAGAGGGCATATCACTGCTGAGCAGGTTATCAAAGGCCTTTCCTCTTCACACTCTTCACACTAATTACTGAAGGCATGAAATGCATATTACATGATTTTCTTCAGAAAGAAAACAAGTGATTTACACCTATCAGTCAAAACTAAGTCACTACTTTTATTGGCATAAATCAGGGAACTTTCCAACTGTCAGCTAATGTTTACCTTGCTGTTCTTTAACGTGTGTTCAGTCACCCTCAAACAGGCGTTCGTGTTTCTGGTTGTCCTTCTTCAGTCTTCTTTTAGGCTTCACTCTATCACATTGGTCAGTACAGAATTACATCCAGGTCAAGTTTTCTGACATCTGCCTGAATACTTTGCAGGTTAGATAAAATCACCAGAGTCCACCTTGCTACCAGGTAGCACACAACAGTTGATTTATACTTTATTATACAACAAGTAGTTCCGACCAAGCAATCTGATTGGTCAACAAGACATTTTGACCGTGCTCAAATCAGCATGACAGCACGCCTGACTCATTACTCAAAATATTACTCCGCCAAGTCCGTGGCAATAGTGTATCCATCTCCATGGCAACATAGTAACTGTCAGAGCTGGAGCAAAAAAAAATTAAAAGTACAGCTGGAAATTCAAACTTTCTGCCTTAAAATAATTATACAGAGGAAAAGTCGGGAGAAGCAGCCGCTAGACGTTTCTCTGTCGACCCTAAGAGAGTGAGAGATTGGCGATAAAATAAAACGGAGCTGTCCGAGTAGGACAGCAACAGGGCCAGGCTGCCTGCTGGAGGGAGGAAGAAGACTAGCGAGGAGCCTGAGATAAACATGCGGGAATTAGTTATCAGCAAACGGCCACGCCACGAGAGAGTGTCCCGCAAAATGATCAGGGCGATGGAGAAACAAATGTCCACCACCGTGAGTGACAGCAGAGATGAGGAGTTATCTGTGGGTGCTGGTTGGCTGAATCGTTTCTTCCACCGCAACAACTTCACTTGCAGAAGACAACTATTGCCCAGCAGGATGCCGGAGAATTCACCGAGAAGCTGGCGAAGTTTGTGACATTTTCATCCCTGATTTTTGAGAGGAAGGAATTAAGCCTGGTCCCAAATAAACGCCTGGTCTGTTCAGTGATTGAAACAAATAAACGCCTGGCTATTATTTATTTTCCCTTCAGTGTGAGAGACACTATTGTGACCGCGGTGAAAAAAAAAAATCAACATCTTTGTTATAACTTGGGTGATAAAAATAAGCATTTTCTGTTTATCTGTGCAGTATTGATTTAGTTCGGGAAATTCCGAGACCGCGATAAAACATGAACGTCAGCTCAGAGTTCATCATCTGGGACTAGAACATCCTTTCTGTTGCTAGGTCGTTACTAAGGGTTGGATTATTTGCTGGAGTGGTAAACTACGTTCCATTCCAAATTTGAGAGCAAATTGTCCATCAACATGGATATATTTTTATTATACATTTTATTTGTGTTGTAGTTGTATAATCGCAATATTACCCTCGAGGGTGTGCTTTAACGTCATTTGTGCACCGCATCACTGTCGTGCTCAAATGACGTTAAAGCACACCCTCGAGGGTAAGTAAGAGATAATTATCCCGCTTATACCATGGTCACTTGCCAAAGAAAAGAAATTCGGACCATTAATTTACATTTTCATGCGTTTTACAATCAAAATATAAAGTTTTTCCGAGCCATAACTACGTTTCCCTGGTAACGCCTGAGGGTTTGACTAATACCTGGAACAGTCATTACTCTCCCGTAAGATTCTTATGCAACGGAGACGTTGTTCACTCCTCCAGTAAATAGGACGGACCATAGATACGACTTGGCAACGGGAGATATTCTAGTCCGCTCAGCCATGAGCCAGAAAGCTAACGCTATGCTAGCAAGATTCAAAGTCAATAACATTGCGTATACGTTGACAAACAGTAAATATAATTTTACAGTATGCTAGCTAACACGATTAGCTAACTAACCAGTCATGTCATTGTCCCCAAATCAATAGCAAGATTTTCACCAACAAATGACCGGCCGTGTGTAACGTTACTGTGGCCGCAGCCTGAAGCAGAGAGCTGAACAGAGAACGGGATGTGAGATTATTCGCGTATCAGTAAATTTAGAGGGGAAGTGAACTTTCTGCAGCTTGTGTGTTACAGTCGCCACCCTGTGTGTTCAGAGGATAAGACACTGAAGGACTGACGGACTGAACTCAGTGCTGGAAATAACATATTCAGATCTGATACGCCAGCTAGCGCATTGATTTACAGCGGTGAACAGTCAATTTGACTGGAACTTCTTAGTAGGTGTCCATATATCAGGGGTTAATGGACACTCTGCAGCCAATCAGAATCGAGTATTCCCCCAGACCATGGTGCTTAATTTACAGCAGGCGACTGCAGGCAAGGGACCAATCAAGTTTCCATACAAGATTAGCACAAGAAAGGGCATTTTTTTTAACCTTGTTTACCTGTTTGTTATTGTGTTTTCATGTGTTTTGTTGCTGTTATTCTGTCATTGAATCTCTTTGAATATCACATGCAAAGTTAAAGTGTTGAGTTATACTGATATATACCTTGTTTGGATAACCCTGTTTTCAAAGCCTGCAGGATGGAGGATCAAATATCTAAAGATGTATTTAAAGTTAACATCTCTTCTCACATCAACACCTGGGCAGCTCAAATATTGTAAAAAAGCAACATTTGCAGTTTTAATTTAAAGAATCAATGATGCAAATGAACATTTAATGCAATACAAAAAGCATGATAAGCATGCAAAGCAAAAGAAATAGAAAACAATTCAAACAATGGCTGGCTGATGAAGTTTCCTCTCCTGGTATGGAGAAAGGAGGTGAAACATGTCACAGTGGCTCAAGACCTGCTTAAGAGATACAAAAAGGTAAAGGATGGTGAGTGATTCATCTTCGATCAGTGTGTCTGTGTAACTGTTCCCTTAATACAGTGGAGGGAGAGGCCAGCAAAGCGGCTTCATTGCCCTCTTGTGGTGAAAAGATCTGACATCAGTCTGCCTTACTACAAGCCTCCCATGAATCTCAACAAGAATACTCTATGTGAGGATATGAGGCACTTGACAAGGTAGGAAAGAGAAGGAGTGTGTGCAGCTTGAGATGCGTTTAACCTGACAAGTTGCAACTTAATGAAAATGCCCAAATAACCTATATAGAACATTTAAATAGCCTATAGATCTTTGTAAATAAAGGAATGTCCTTGGACACAGTGATAAGCAAGCAGACACAGGATCAAAGTCTGATATACTGCGAGATAGGAATAAATAGTCTTAATTGTAAGCTCAGTCACATGAAACACAGTAGACCTATACCCTCTATAATGTAGTCTAGCCTTGCTCTTGTAACGCATTACCCCAACACTGCATGTCACACTGCACTGCTCCACTTGCACTGAATTCACAAGAGAAAAAACACTTTGAAGGTTAAAGGTCAGGTCTATTTTTCTTTTTTTTTTTAGACCTATGGATACTGAAGAGGAGTCCAATCAGCCATAAGGAGACCGTTTTTAATACTTTTTACTGAGAACTGAAAGAAAATCAGTTCAAAGAAAAGGAGAAATGACAATATTTGCTTAAAGACAACTGTCAAATCACGTGTCCTCACTTGTCATCGGCCTTCATAGGGCAAGTGAAGGACCGTGGGTTCCATTGGGCACTTTTCTCTCCAGCTTCCCCACCAGGAGTCTGATTTTAGATTGCACCAGGCCAACCCTAACGAAGCAAACAAAACAGATTTCAGTAAGAGGAAGTTGCTGCAGCTGGTGGAAATCAAATATTCAAACTGTTTTCTCCCTCAAGAGAACTACAGACGTTAATTTCACTGTACAAATTGTGAAGCCCATTGAGGCAATGTGATTGTGATTTTGGGCTACATGAATAAAATTGATTTGATTTGATTTGATTTAATCAGAAGTGCCCTCACCCAAAGATATGATATCGTCTACGAAAATGTCCAAATTTGTTCTGTTTCTACTTAAACTCTCGTCATTGTCTTTGCTATGTGTACTCAAGGTGCTTAAGGTGCTGCTTCTGTGGAGCTGAAGATGCTTGTAGCAGAATGTAATGCCTCAACCAATATGAGACAGAACATAGTGACAGCACTGTATCTTTGTATACTGGCTGGAATCTCACTAGATTCATCGTATTTCCTGTTTTACTGATAGACAAGGTTGTGCTGCAGCAGGCCAAGCTACTGCACAGTGAGGAACATCAGCAAACATAAATGGACACTAGTTTTTCAGTTTCTTGAAGAGATGCTTCTTCACCTCAGCTCAGTAGAACTAAAGTGAAGAAACATCTCTCACTATTGAGACTCCTGATTCAGCATTTATTAAGATTCTTCAACAAACTGTCCTTGAGAAAATCCAGATATTCAGGATCTGTCAGATTGTCCTGTGTCCTGTGTCGTCAAATTCAAGATCAAGTAAATCTGGAAAATAACAGGAGCACAAAACACACGATGAAACTACACTCAAACAAAACTTTAACGGCAGAGTTAGTACTTTTTTCTCCACTTTATAAACAACAATCCAGGAGAAAAACAGAAGTCTTACCATGATCTAACAGGTTTCTGTGAGCTGCTCCTTATGGAGTGACTCCAGTTGTTTGACAACAACTGCAAAACAAACAAACAAAAAAAAACTCTCATTGTCTCATCCACGTGTTGCCAACCACTTTGTTAACTTCCCCTCCAAGCTTTATTCATGACTATATGAAAATAATGAAATGGAAAAAGATGCATCATGCCGGTGAGGCGGCTCCAGGTTGTCCTCATTCACACCACATGCCTTTAGACTCTGGGTCTTCTCTCTGGTCTGGATCCGTTCAGCCTCCTCAGGCAGGGCCTCACTGATGACTGGTGATGATGATGAGAGATCCCAAACCACTTTGCTACGTCTGGCAGTGGTGGTGCCTGGCTCTAAACTGGATTTGAAAGGGACAATGGTTTGTTAGTGAATTAGATATTAAACAGTCATTACACAAGTGGTATAGTAAATATGTGCACAGCCATTAAAGGTGCTATTTGTGTAATGACTGTTTCATATAACTCGTCAAATGATGGGGTTTTGGGATGGGAGTCAACCTGATAACATCATTACCAGTCAAAATATTAGCAAAAAATGCAAGTTCAGCTGTAACTGTTAATTGCAGATGTCCTGTACTGATCATTTATTCGATTTAACTTTACTAAATCTTTTTAAATAAGGAAGAAAAACATACATGCCATGACATGGTAGGAACAATTAAGAACTTTGAAACAATTGTTGAATTGTAAGATGACACATAAATTCTATACACATGAGGGGGAAACATGACACGTGACCTGCAATGCATTGATGTTATTCAGTGAAATTGTTTTGTCTAAATACCCTCTACATTGTTTTGGTTCTGTTTATTTATTTATAAATTATATTATTAAACAGTTAATAATAAAAAAAATAGTTTGGTAACAATGGACTTTGACAAGAAGGGTGGATTACTGTGGGCAGACTACATCTACCCATACTCACATTTTGATATGTGGTAAACAAACACAATTACTTAATTATGACTTACTATTAATTATTATTAATTCAATAATAATTTAGCTTATATATTCATATTTCCATATTTTCCATCTTAAATATAACCAATGTTGTGTATGAAAAATGTAAGAATGAATGTATAAACAAATAAACATTGAAATAAAGTGTTTTTTTGTTTTGTTTTTTTAAAGATATTATTTAATATTTCTCAGATATATACATTTTTGTATTACATTATTTTAAGCAGGCAGCTCTGGGAAACTTAGTGGCAAATAAGGTCCATGGCGTGTATCTGTGTCATACAGTGCCAGATATTTTAAAGTTTAAGATAACCTAAGGTAACCCTCTCATTTCTACTGATCCCTAATCCACCTCTACATTTCTAAATTAGTATCTCAAGATATGATCTTATTAGTAAACACAAATAAATGTGAAGAAAATGTGTGTAATGACATATGCTATGTAAAACGATGTCAAATGTTAATTTTTAAGGCTAGGTTTGTTGATTGACTGAAGATGTTACAGAATTAATTGGCTATATACAAAGATTCATATATTTATATTTATGTAGTCATTAACAAATTCTCCACCATGGTTTTACAAGTCTGTCAGATGAATGTAGGTCAGTCAACAGAAACAAACTTCAAGCTAAATTAATACAGATCTTACTGTAATATCATTTCTCGTAAAAAGACAGTTTAAGCAATTGCTTGGAAATAAACTTCTCATTTCGAAAGCACCAGGTTTCTCTCGCTCACTCAGTTACAGTGAACACAATCCAAAGAAGTCTTTTTCTGTCACTATCATTTACTTTGAAGCAGCCTTCTGTCAGCTGCTCGCCCCTCAGCTCAGGATCTCCTTGTTTTTTTTTTCAGAAGTAAAAAAAAATGATGAGATAGAAAATGACTCCTGTCCAGCTACCTCTACAAAACTGGCCGTGTAATGCTAATATACAGTGTCAGCTAGTCATGAAGGAAACATTGGAAGGCTGTCACTGGAAAACACATAAAATCCCGAAATAAAATGAAATATTTTTATGCTTGTGTTTTATTTTTTAATTTCATTTTTGTCACTGCCAGAATAACTTTTTCCAGCTACAAATGTTTCAACCAGAATGTCTCCTCGTTATTTCAGGTTCTGTTGACGTTAAACCGATGAATTATGAAAATACATTATTTGCCAAATCAGGAGGATCAAGAGGATTCACTGCTAACCATTTCCGTGTTCGCTTTAATCCCATCATTTAACCCGCGAAAACGTTGCAGTCGTAATGTTTGAGGTTGCAGCAGTCCTCTCAGCTGACAGGGCAGCGCCCGGTATGAGACGATGGCAGCAGTGAGCGGTGTGTCGCTGTGGCAGCAGCAGGACCTGCTCACTCCTTCACTCCTTCACTCCTTCACCTTCACTCTCACCTGACTCTCACTCTGTGTCCGGGACAAACAAAGCAGCAGCAGAGCGTCACGTGCTGAGTCTCGTACAGCGGAAGTGGAAACTCTTATTTTCCGGCCTCAGCCCTCCCCATGTCCGCCGGAGACACTCAACTATCGCCTGGAGTTGGAAGGATGAAACTGTACTGCTTCAATGTTTTCACCAAGGCCTCGTTTTAACTTTGGGTTCGTGTGCTCATTCCGTCCTGTTTGTCTGACATGACTCCGTGTTCACACTGCCGCTCCGCCGGGCTCAGCTGACTTCTGCCTTCCGTCCTAGTTTTAGCCTCATTGTCATGCAAAGATGCGTTAACTTTCCTTCTGGTGCACTTTTCAATCCTTCACATGTGGAATATTGCGAGGATGCACTAACTGTTGAGTAAAAGACAGAGTTGGTCGTGTAGTTATTCACTTTGAGACTAAGACCTGATGTGTTGATGAGTGGAGTAAAACTTGTGTAAACTTCTCAGGTGCTGCTGAGGTCTTTTCAAACTGACTGATTTGAGCCGTCAGCCCCTCAGGATAGAATGGATCCCAGTGGAGTCCCCAGTCCCTCCTCTGGGACGCCCGTGGGTGCCAAGGGACAAGCTGCACAGAGTGGTCAAAGGCCCAAAGTAAAGATAACTCCCTTCCACAGCTCCCCTATAGCCAGCAGTGACGGAGCTCTCCGCAGCAAACGGCCAGGAGCAGCTTCTGGCAGGCTGTTAGAGCAGGGCTCACCTGGTGGGCTGTCTGCTCCACCTGTTAGAGAGAGGCAGACGGCTGCAGCCTGGAGCTCAGCACAGCATTCTCCCAAACCAGGCTCGGTACCCAGCAGCACGACAGCAGCAGCTACAGCACAGGCAAGTCCTCTGATCAAGACACATGGATGTACTGGTTACTAAAGTTATTCAGATCATTTCTAATATCCAACTTCAGTTTCTGTGTCATTATAAATCTGCATATTATTTCTTCAATGAATCCAGTAGGTGTTTGTTCTGTAAAATGTCAGAAAAGGGTGAACAATGTCAATTAGTGTTTCCCAAAGGCCACTTATTATTATTATTATTATTATTATTATTATTTCTTTATTCAAACAGGGACAGTGCACAATAAAACATTAACCCTGTATGTAACAAGGAGAGGTGCATTGCACCGGGTTTTAGCAAGTTGCTATTTTCCACCCGTAGTCCCTGGATGACACCCTCAGATATCTTGTTTTGTCCAAAACCCAAAGTTTATTAGTTTACTGTCATAGAGGAAGACAGAAACCTGAACATATTTGCATTAAAGAACCTGGAATCACACATTTTTTTTTCTTGTTTTTCATGATTTTTGTGTTTCATTGCAGCTCTAACAGCGTGCGTCCAGTATACTGCACATAAAACAGTAGGGCTGGGACTAATGATCAGTACAGTAATATATGCTACGTTACAGTTTACAATTGCACTAAGTTGTCAATACACTTGCGCCAAATATTGATGCTTTTATCAAAACATGTACTCTAAACAGATTTCCCTTGACTGCCTTTATATATGTATGTTTGTGTGTGTGTATAAATAAATAAATGAATATATTTATATATATATATATATGTATATGTATATATGTATGTATGTGTATATGTATATATGTATATATAAATAATATAAATGATCACTTTTAAATTCATATGTGCAGAATATGCATATTACACACATATAATTTACGTCTATATACACGCACATACATATTCTGCACATATGAATTTAAATGTAAGTCATCATTTAGAAATACAAAGGAGGTTTTATACAAACTAATATTACTGCCTTTTAGCCATTTAGTAGTATCAATATAGGCTGGATTTTATAGGGCACGTTGTCACTACATTGTATTATTACGTTTCAGTCAAGTAACTTGGTGTTTACTTGATCCGTTCTTTTAACTCCTACTGTAGCCTACTCTGAGAGAGATCAGAAATTCTGTAAAATGTGCATCCCTAACTGTGTTCTTTTTGTCTCCAAAGCCTCCTGGGAGAAAGGAACCAAGGTCGGGCCAGACAGAATCACTGAAGTCTGGACCAGCAGCTGATGTGGTGCGTCGTTCCAGTCAGAAAGGCAAAGAGATGAGAGTTGTCTCCAAACCTCAGTCAGGTCCGTTGAGCTTTTCTTTTGCCAATTCTATTATTTTTTATTAACTTTGAAAGATACCTGAGGAGAAACAGGTTGTAGGTTAACGTTTCGCCCAGTTCTGTGTGTTAGTCGCAATCACCGTCCTCATATTTATTAATCTAAGGACGGTAATTAAAAAAATATATTATTAAAAATAGTTTTTTCATTGACTGATTTTCTGTATCAAAAGCACATACAGCTTTTTGATGTTCTAACGCTCTGATAAATTCATACTAAATGTATATTGTTCCATTATAATTTTATTGTATTTGTATTTTTTCATTGTTTACTGTGTTTGTATTTTTTAGTATTTCAGCCCTTTTAATGTCAGCGTTACTTTGATCAATAAAATCATTATTTCTGTAATAAGTTTTTCCATGCAGTGATAATCCTTGGCCTTGATGGAACATGTGTTCTCCAAGGTTGTTTTCTTGTGATGACATGTGGCCTCCATCTAACCTCACTGTGTGCTCTTCTTAGCTGTGAAGAGGAAGAAGAGGAAGATGGGGATGTATAACCTGGTCCCCAAGAAGAAGGTCAAGGCTCTTAAACATCAGGAGAAGGCAGGTCTATTTTTTTGTTTAAAGTGTCATTGTCTACTTTTTTGTAGGCCTGCACGATATGAAGAAAATCTTCGATGTATGATAACACTATTTAATATTGCTATGACGATATAACTTGCGATAAATAAACAAATATTGAATTTTGCATATTATTAACCATGCAGTTGATGATGGATAACGTTACTTTTGAATTGTTGGTGTAGGTCTTTATGGTTGTATTGCAGGTGGTGATGGAGGTTAGTTGTGTTTGCTCTAGAAGTTGCAATAAGTGCTCAGCATGTTTTACACAGTACCTGTGTTTGTAACACGTCGTCTCTCCTGAATCCAGAATCAGTCCATATAGCAGAAGTGCTGTTTCTATTCACCACAAGGTCTTCGTCGACCGCATTTTCATGACTTTTCTCCCTCAGTCATCATAACCTGCCAATCACCACCAAACTGATGCCGATTCATTTTGCCAGGGTAGCTAACGGCTAGCTGGGGCTTCATCTGATTGGCCCTTGTATCCAGGGCTCCGTCTGACAGGCTAAATGTTGGCATGCTCAAGGTGCATGCATGGCGCATGTAAACAAAATGATTTTTCTTATTCATCCGTGTCAGGCAGTCTTTTGCAATGTGTTTATCGCACATGTTCATATCGCCATGACGATGAGGGGCAGCCTTACATTATTGTGTTATGTAGCAATTTTGTGCATGTAAAAGGTCTGCAAAGTGGAAAAGCCCAAAGTCCACGTCGAAGGGCGTGACACTCTTCCTCCTCTACTAGGACCCCAAAATGATGTATGAACCTAACATGTGGTACCTAAGCATTAGTGACATGTTGTTTTTCATGCTGTTGAATTGATGCTGCATTCTGTAGGCTGAAGGTAACCGTGCAGGTTTTTAAATGGGATTATCAGGGTCAGGGTTTTCTAGCAACCTTTTGTCTTTTTGTCAACAGGAAGGTTTTTTTTTTTTTTTTTACCAGAACAATCAATCTGTCAGTTCCAAAAGTTCATATCCCCACTATTTATCACTTTGTGGCAACTAAAATGTGTTCCAGTAAAGGATCAATCTAGTTCTGTCACATCCATAACTTAATCGGTCCTGTGTAAAAAATATAAATGTTATTCCTTTTTCAATCAGAAGGAGGAGCCAGAGGCCACTGTGGAGAAGAACCAGACTGCAGCAGATGAAAAATCAGTGATTCTACCGGAGACTGTCAAAGCTGCAGAACCACCAGTCACCAGAAATGAATCAGTGATGAAGGGGGAGCCTGGAGAGGGCAGCCATGTTGAATACACAGAGCTGACTTTGGACTGTCTGGACCTGAAAGCTCAGGAAGAGCTGCTCTCACCTCCCCTGTCTGGTGAGAACAGCATCTCACTGGCTGATTTGCCTTCATAAGCGTTATCTGAGATCACAGAAGTCATTATGATCCCTTTCATTCTAAAGAATTTTCAAAGCCCACACAGATCCGTTTCTTGGTGTGAGGTCTGGTGAAGTGATGGTAAATGTGTGTGCAGGTGTGGCAGGCGATGCTGAGGTGACAGAAACAGACCTGGCTGAGGAGTTACCACTGTGCTGCTGTCGTATGGAGACCCCCCACAGTGGTGGAAGCTTGTCTACGCTGGATCAGATGTGCATGGCCATGGAAAGCACAGATGGAATGGTGAAGATGATCTGAATTGATAAAAACACTCTTCATCTCGATTTTTCTTTCCTCTGTTTGTGAATTAACAACAAGAAAAAAGTTTTGACAGACGAACACTTTTCATATCATGGAGCTGAGTTAACCTGGTGAACCACATTACAGATGTGAAAGTGACCCTCGACACTGCACCACAGAGAGCAAGCAGTGAGATTTAGTGTCAAATTGCTCTTTAAAGCACTTTATTTAGGGGGATTTGGGTTCAAAGTGACGTGACGTAAAGGATATAATCAGTTTAGAATATGTTTAACATGTTTTGCTCAGTAAGGTTGTTAGGGGTCCCAAAGCGCCAACTTTATTAGAAAACTGTTGGTTTTAATGTTCTGACAGTGTGGGAGGTTATTTTTGTGAACGCCTACTTGATTTTCTCTTCACAGCTGAGTCGTTGCCAAAGGCGAGTGATGAAGCATGAAATGATGCGACCCTCCAACACGGTCCATCTGCTGGTTCTGTGTGAGGACCACCGGGCCGGCATGGTTAAGCACCAGTGCTGCCCTGGCTGTGGACTCTTCTGCAGGGCGGTGAGGGGAGACAAAGCACACTGACACTGTAGAAACATTGAGGCCTGACATTATACTGTACTATAGTATACTGTACTTAAAGAAAGATGTGGTCAGATTTCACACTTATTGAGGAAAGAATATTGTTATGATATCATCCTCTATTTCCTCTTCTGCTCTTTTCTTCTGCCTTTTATTGCTTTTGCTTCACATTCATTGTTTGTCCTCCTTCTTCTCCTTTGCCAGCTCGATGTTCTCTGCCTCCTCCTTCTTCTTAACCTCTTTGTTTTTCTGATCTTTCAGTCTCTTCTTTCTTACCTATTTCCATGTCTGTCTCCCTCATCTCCTCTTCTTTATTTTCTGTCTCTATCTCCTGCTTCTTATTACTTCCCTTTTCTTCTCTCCTCTTCATCCTCACTTATATTCTGAAGACAACAAGAGTACCTGTATTTGGTGTTGGGCCCTGTTACTTTGGAAAGAAACGTGTTACATTATGAGATTACTGGCATTAAAAAGTAACTTTTTGTGTTACAGCATTACGTATTGAGAGAACTAACTGGTTAGAGTACTTTTGCACTATGTGTAGACACCACAGGACACCCCCAGAACACTTGTATCTGTGCTTTGATGAGTCAGAGCTGTTATATTGATATTACATAATATTAAGCAGGTCTTTTTATTTTATTTTTGTGGCTGATCTGTGTATATTGTCCAGAGGGTGTTCTTTAAATGGACTGACTCTACGACATGTAGCATAGGCCTACAGTCTGTGCATACTCCCTGCTAAAGAGAGACGGGGAATATGGTGGAATTTCTGACTGAAATAGATTATGTATTTGAAAATGTGACAAAAAATACATAACTTTGTAATCTATCAGTAAAAACTAAAAGAGAAACTGATGGATGAGTTGTTGCAATAACTAAAAAGGTTTTTAGTTTAATTGGCTAGCTATAAGTCGTGGATGAATGGTTAGTTCTGCAGTTTGTGACTTTTACATATAAATGATCTGTCTGCTACACTCAAGCCCTTGCCATTGAATTCAAACAATACTGAGGCTGAGGCTATAACTGCCAGATACATCTCTGTATTTCACAGTATACCAGAGGTATAGAGTTATTATTCTGCGCTGGTACACCAGTAGTGATGCATTTAATGTCACAGCAAAGACTGGTTTGTCAGAGCCGACATATGGAGCCACCGTAGGGATAGAGCAAGGAGGGCCGATGCTGTCATAGGCATGTCTACAATGTTTGTGTAATTACTTTCACTGCCAGAAAGTTCCACACTGCAGGTTTATAATAGAAAAGTAAAAGTAATGAATGAAAAGTTGAGATAGTCAGATCAGATGCTTTCTCAAACCCCAGTGTTCTCCTGGTCCGTCCCACAGGGCACCTTCATGGAGTGTAGGCCATACGGCAGCATCTCCCACCGCTTCCACCGGGACTGTGCCTCCATCTTGAAAGATCTCAAGTTTTGCCCTCACTGTGGAGAGGATGCCAGCGGGGCGAAGGAGGTCACAGTGCCGATGGCTGATCAGTCGCCCTCCGTACCCAGATCGAACCCTGGGCCATCGCTACCTGCTGTGCCCACTGTGGCCACACTGCCATCTGTACCGAACATTCCTGCCGTTCCACAGGTACTCCGAGCTAAGAAGACCAGTGAACCACAGAGGAGCAGAGAGGACGAGAGCCCTAGCAGGTAACTCCGGTCTGATGCTTACTACTCACTACTCACTTCTTGAAATCACTTTCAACCTATCAACTTTTACAGGATCATTCCAGTTTTTAACAACTTGGTCCAAATAAAAGCTTTCCGCATGCTTTCTGTCTCCAGGTTAAAGTTCGAGGCTGTGTGTGCTGCAGACAGATTACCTAAGGAGTCTCTGGAGAGCATTTTGATGGCATTGGATGATGAGAAGTAAGATTAACTGTGAAATGTTTTGAAAAACTGTGCACAGTCTGCACTTTGATATAATTACTTGATCAAGACCTTTTATTCTTTTTAGCCTAAAACCAAAGAAAGTGAAGTACCCCACCAGACAGCTGTACATCTCTGCAAAACAAGGAGAGCTCCAGAAGGTCATTCATCTCCTAGGTAACCCAAGTTACCCATGTTATGTGACATAAAGAGACTTCTCTGTGTATGTTTTTTGTATTGTCACAGTGATATACCAAACTTTGTACATTGCAGTTGATGGGAAGGACCCTAACTTTTTGATGGAGGGCCAAAACAGACGCACCCCTCTTCATGCAGCAGCTGCTGAGGGTCACCATGAGGTCTGCCACATGTTGGTCCAGGTGAGGAGCTCGGGGGCTGTAGAAAACCAGATGCTGTCGGCCAAAGATTCTCGGTGACACAGCTTTGGGTCTATCATAGCCTTGGCTTACAAGCAAATGATCAACTTTATTACTTCAGCAAAAATATATCAGCAAGATATAAAATATGTAAAGATATAACATTGTAATTTAAGCAACAATGATGAATGAATGAATGAATTAAAGTCATGGTTTCATGCCTTTTATTGAGTTAATATGTTTATCTATAAGTAATAATAGATGGCAATAATAGTGATGTTGATACATTTATAATATTTAAGAATAACAACAACAAGACATTTGTTATATATTTTGTTGAGTTGAGTTCTTACATTATTCCAAATGTCTGAGAGTAAGCAAGGAAGCCTGGGGCAAGACTCAAAGTCACATGAATATGACCACATCTGTCAACGTTTGTGCCACAGTCAATTCTGATGGCTTTTCTTCAGCAGTGCAATTTTCACCTCACCAACATTACAGAACATAAACACTAAACAATGAAGTCGACCTCACTGCTGAAGTCAGGTTGATAAACAGGAGTGAAGATAAATCGTATTTTATTCCCAAAAGTTATAAGGTAATGTCTGAGCTCTCGACTCTGGATCAGAGGAGAATCTGATGTGTGTTTACTCCTTTAGACCTTTAAGGCCTGGCTTGTTACCTGGCTCTCTCCTCCTGAGCTGCTCCTGCTTTGCCCTCCCCACACAACACTCAGCAAATGTCTTTTGCTCTTTCCCCTTTAGCAGCACAAATTACGCATTGTACGTTTAAGAAATCTGCTCACCTTGTAAAGTCGCAGTTACCTTCAGTGGGTGACATTATGGAAATAACTCAAACAAAATAAATTGTATTTATACAGCCCAAAATCACAATCACAATGATCCAGATCTGTCAATATGTGAAGCAGCGAGAGCCATGAGAGAGGGATGTTCCCAGGGGCCCATGGTCCATCAGAAGGGAGCCTGAAAGAAAAGAGAGAAGGAGGAGAGAGAGAGCGACACGGCATGTGGCTTGAGCACACTGGAAACAAAAACTATGGTTGAAGGACACATACGTTGACAGGTGTAGTTAAAAGGTGAAATGAACAGTGGAAGAGAAGATAAATGATGCTTTCTGTCGACTGGTGTGTTTGCAGCACTAGGTTCTCTAGGATGAGATGCTTGATAAATTCAAAATGATAAATAATGGAATGTATTTACCATGCTTTGACTTTTTGCATGTTTGCACTTTCTACCTATGGAAATAGTGATCCCCTAAAAATTCCCTTTTAAAGGTACCACACTGAGAAAACAATCATTAAAACGTAAATATCAAAAATCTAATTCCTCAGTTGTTTTAGGATCTTAGGTGTGACTGTTTATATGTTTTTTAAAGCAGAAATTCTATACGTGAATGTTAATGTAAAGTTATCCAACCCATATCTTTTTAGTCTGGAGTGAGTGAATTGAATTATTTACTTGAAAGCTCCAGCAGTCAGTGCTACATGTTGGGTGTTTGTTCTCATCACCTGTAACCAAAATGTTAAAAGTAACCAAAAATCCTGTTATGTATGTCTTAGTTAGTGATGTCGGGATCGTGTGTATACGGGCGACCGTGGCTCAGTTGGTAGAGCGGGTCCGCATATGTTTGGAGGGTCGGCGGTCCGAGGCGCTTTGAGTGTCTAGAAAAGCGCCATACAAATCCAATCCATTATTATTATATGTGTGCACACAGGCTGGAGCCAATCTGGACATGTTTGATGAGGAGCAGAGAACACCACTGATGGCAGCCTGTGAAGGCAACCACCTGGACACAGTGAAGTACCTGCTGAGAGCTGGAGCATCTGTCAGCCACAAGGTGGGTCAGCATGCACTCAACTTGTCCTGACAACCTGTGCATTTGTCAAATTCTGCTTTTCCATAATTTTTAAAATCATTGCATTGATAATATGTTGATCTTCTGATTGTTAGTTTTAGTGATTAAGTGATTGGCGAAACAAGTATATAGTGAGGCAGCTGAATAGATATAGTGCAGCAGCTACGGCCACTTCAGTCCTGTTTGCTTACACTAACCTGACACCAACATTTTGTCAACAATTTGGTCCTACTTTGGTCTAGACTAGTTTGCAAAACAGACTTCAGTGATTGTGTAAAATGTAAAAGGCCCCGCTAAAAAGTTTGCACCAGCTCAACCTGCAAAAGACTAGTTAAAGAGGAATTCTTGGATTTTGAAACCTGTTTACATATTAGTGTACTGTTTGTAACAATCACCATCTCTGGTTTGGTCAGAAGATGTGAAAGGTCCACGTATCATTAATTTCTTTGATATCAAATTGAGAATCCAAAATCAGAAAATTAGTAATAATTTAAATGATCATTTTATGAATGAGATACAAAAAAACAAAACTAATGCTTTGTTTTTCGTGACTCTGATTTGGTGGTGGCGGTGCAGCTGGCTCATTATCTGCTGCATCAGCTCTGCTGCCGGCTGGTTGTTTTTACAAAACCAACCATGAGAAAAACACAAGTCCAACACATTAACACCAGACAAGCCATTAACGAGATAGTTAGGACAACAATAACAGATTTTTTTTTTGGTCCTGGCAACGTCAGTCGGCTGGATGACAAAAGTACCATTTCTGGGCTGTCCTCCAGTGCCACGCTGTCCCGCCACAGAAGAGACAAGAATTACATAATGACAACAAACTAATAATTTCTACTGGCATGTTTTCAGTATAGTGACTTCTGTAGTTCTGTGGTTGTTCACCTACAGTGTGACATCAGCTGCTATTAGTTATAATGTTCTCTCACTGACTATCTTTGACACTGTCATATCCCCTTGACTGCCTGTCATATGAGCTACCTAATTTTAGAAAGGTGTTTTTCAGTGTCTAACTTCATGTCAAAACATTCCACTGCTGCCCTGATGACAAGTGATTGACAGCTGTACAGTTTTCTTTTCTTTTTTTTTTTGTAAATTGTGCCAGGTCTACTAACCACTACTGACACAGCTCCATTTGTTCGGATCCTTTTGTCATCTGCTTTCCCCCAAGAAATTGATTAGTTTTTTACATGATAAAACAGGCTTCTACTATAATATAGTTGGTGCAAGTACCAATAATTCAGTGCATTATATTTCATAAGGAAACAGTCTTGTCAGAATTCTAATAAAAGCACAAATCTTAATTAACCTCTCAGACTCTAAGCCTAAACCAGGCTCTTGAGGGTGGGAAACGATTAAGTACGGAACATTCCTGAACTGTTGGACACGTTTCCCTTCATTATGTCTGTTCCAGTGTCCTCTTCCACCCACCAGTGTTTAATCATGGAGTGCAGAAGCCAATGAAATGCCCTGTCCTCTGGAGTTTAACAGTGGTGGCAGTAGCACAGTGTTGTTCATTGTGAATCATGTTGTCATCCCAGGATATCATGGGTTTCACCTGTCTGCATCTGGCAGCTAAACTGGGACATTATGATATAGTCCATCATCTACTTTCCAAGGCATCCAAATACATCAACTGTCAGGTAAAGACACATTTACTAACTGCAGCTAACGGCTCATGTAGTGTGTTAGTGTAAATCTGTGCAGGAGTTTTACAGCTCGTGTGTGTGTGTGCGTGTGTGTGCGTGTGTGTGTGCCTGTGCGTGTGTGTGTGTGTGTGCGTGTGTGTGCAGGATGATGGGGGGTGGACTCCCATCACCTGGGCCACAGAGTATAAGCACAAGGAGCTGGTCCACCTGCTTCTGTCCAGGGGGGCCGATGTGAACATCAGAGACAAGGTCAGTGCACACGACTCACTGCTCACCTTACAACTGTACCGCGCATGCCACAACACTTTGTTTTAACACTTCATACAGCTATGCAGCTCATCAGGGTCAGCTCTCTGTCGAGTGCGATCTCATGGGATGCATCATATTGTTTTTACCTCAATACTAAGTGAAAATGAAATACAGTACACTGGAAAGGCTTGAGAAAAAAAGAAGAAGACCATGCTTTTTTATGTCAAGATGAAGTTGGTGGTGTTTCTTACGAGGACAATAATGATATTGAAAGATATCACAGTATGTCGTAATTTTATCATTGTGATAATCATTATTATGTCATAATGCCTTTTGGTGTAAGTAAGATATATCTTTCAAAATCTTTCCTGAACCAAACTTCTTGAATGTTTTTGTGACAAAGTAGTTTGTGTTCCACTCATTCATCACAGAAACATGGGAGCTGTAGAAATCATTGGAACTGAAGACTGGCATGTTATACATGTTCTTTACAAGTGGATGGAGACTTTTGACCATGACTGTACACTAACAAGATCTGTGGCACTGTCATTAATGCTACACAGAACAATAAGAACAAATACGGCTGCGACTAAGTGATAACAAGTGCAGATATGAATTTAAAACATTTTTTAGCTTGAGCAAAAGCATGTTTTGTAAAGTTTCAGAATAGGAAAACGACTGAGTTGAAGGTACACTGACTAATCTGAATATCATTTGAATATGATACCGAAAATCAAGTAGAAACATGTGGCTTTGATTTAAATAGCTTAAATGTAGTGAATGTTAAGTAAGGTTTGACAGTTTTTCTATATTGTATGATTTTACCAGCATTAACTTGGCATGATGTCTCTGGTCCAGCAGCTGCCTGAGGGTCTTTATGCAAGTTTGCTGTACAGTCCCATCCTCTGTTGCACCCAACAGTGTAACATACTACCTAATACCCCCTCGACTATCTCTTAAAGGTAACGTTAGTGATCTTGAGAAAGATAGTTGTTATTTGATGACCTGGGAATGAGACTCAATGTTATTGGTTGGTGGGTTGGGCCTGCCAGCTCTCCATAGTGCCAGTATTGGATAACCTGGCGTGTCTCTCTCTTTAGCCTGCACTGTTGGAAGCCTGCTCTGCCTCTATCAGAACATGGTGTCAGTGCTGACCTTTTATCTGCTTCTTGATTAGGAAGAGAATGTCTGCCTGCACTGGGCGGCTCTGTCGGGCTGTGATGACATCGCCCAGGCTCTACTGGAAGCCCGATGTGACCTCAACGCTGTCAACGTCCACGGTGACACACCACTACATGTCGCTGCCAGAGAGAACCACCTGGAGTGTGTGATGTGAGTATCGTCTAGGATCAACGTTCACTTGGGCTACAAAGACCTTAATATGCAAACAGAGGTGGGTTAAGAAATTAAAGATAGGGGGACCCAATCGAGGCACATGCTCAAAGAAGAGGTCCCACTTTAAAAATGAGTAAAAATTGAACTCCACACAAATTTGAAGGTCCCTATAATCATTAAGCTAATCTTTGGATTTTGACTGTTGATTATGTAAAATAATCAATCTGAAGACGTCTTCTAAGCTTTTAACCTTTACATTCTATAGACTAAACAATTAATAAATCCACAGCAGTAATCCTTGTATCACTTCAGTAAATCTAGCCTTCAAAATAATCCATCAGTCCAAAGGACACAGTTTTCAGGACAGTACATCATGTGATGTAGCTGCTGTGTGTTGGGGTTAATGAATACTGATTTTGACTGATCATGCAACCAAAAAGGAAGATGAAGACTAGGCTTCATTATTTGCTGAAGTGCTACTACTGAAGTTTTGCCTTGATAGTGACACTGTTTCATCATTTCATCCCATCATTTCCTTCCACATAAAACACTTGCAAAGCTGCTTTTTTGAATGTTTTGAACATCTAGTGTGTTGAATTGTGTGTCACTAGTGGTGTTGTTGTAGATTGCATCCAATCCCTATGGTTGCAACTTAACGCGAAAAGCCCTCTCGAGAGTCAGTGTTTGGTTTATCTGTTCTGGGCTAATGTAGAAACATGGCATTACAACGTGGTGAACTCGTTGGAAGAGGACCTGCTTTCCCTGTTGATAGGAAAGGTTAATTCGAAGACAACGAGAAATACAATGATTCTGAACATCCATGTAATTCTGCATGTTATATTAAAGTGAAACTCTCACCAAAAAGCAACCAAGGCTTTATTTGTGAATGTATATGAGTCGTACCTTCGTGTAAAAGCATAATAACGACGAAAGAGGCACTTTTAAGATTTACCGTAGTTTCATTTTCGGGCAAGCTCATTTTCAATGGGAGTGCTACGGGCACTTTTACAATAGCATCAAAATCTCTCTGTTTAAAACACTAAGAAGACTCGACACAACATGAAACTTTGCTGGTAGTATCACCAGGGTCTCTACTCATGAACACGAGCATTGAGAACATTGTTTGTGTACACAGAGTTTATGAAAAGAAGCTTTTTGGACAACTCACGTTAGCAGTAGCACCTCCAGCGCGTCGCCGTCATGGCAGCCAAAAAGTGTCGATCCCTGAGTGCGACCTAACAGGCAGGAGAGTAATGGTGGACCGCTCCTCAAGCCTGCCCTAGTTCACAGACTTCTTACCTAAACTTCCTCCATCTGCAGGTTGTTTCTGTCTCGTGGAGCTGACGTCAATCAGAGAAACCGGGAGGGAGAGGTGGTTTCGGACTGCTGTGTCTATGGCTCCAAGGTGTGGACGGCCCTCAACACCAACAAGAAGCTGACTGATGCCAGGAGAGGAAGGGACTGTCAGGGAGAGAGACTGCTCAGCAGGTAGACAGCAATGCTGCTCTGTGTGTGTGTGGGTGTGTAATATTACATGTACATATAAGACTTTATCTATATATGTTAAATAACAGCTGTCTGCGCTCATCTTTGTTTTGAGCATTTTCCTGGCACTGCTCCTCTGTGGCTGAGACAGTTCTACCTTTCTTGCTCATGAAACAACAAAATAGAGTGTGATCACAATATTTAATATATATGTATATATATATTTAATATAAGAATATTTGATATATATCCAAATCGATTGATACTTTTATTAAATTGGATTGTTTTCAATCTGGTTTTAAAAACTTGTGCACCAAATTAAAGCTGCATTTATCAGTTTTATTTTTAACACTTCACGCCGAGCTGAACATCACACAATTTTGCGATTGTATCAACTTGGTTAAAGATATGGCTAATGTGTTAGTCATGTCATGCCAGCGGACACAGAGCAATTCACTTGGAGCGATGTTTCTGTTCACCCAATGAATGTACCGTGAGTCCACTGTCACTCTCCTTGTTGCTCTCTGTCTCTTGAGAAAAATATTCGGAATTTGTAATTTCTGCTTAAAATATTACTTAAAGAACAAATATTAAATATTTTTTTACCACACATATATGACTCATATTTTAAAATCATAATTTGTCCTTCTCTTAGGGACATCTCTCGGGGGTACGAGGCCGTTCCTATCACCTGTGTTAATGGTGTCGACAGTGAGCCGTGCCCTGAAAACTTTAAATACATACCAGACAGCTGTGTCACCTCCCCACTGAACATAGACAAGGACATCACACACTTACAGGTGAGACTTGAATTTCTATGAACAGTAGAAATATGACAGTGCTCTAAAGAGGGCAAAGCAAGACACACATTAAATCATTAAATATCTGTGTGTATGAAATAATAAGTGTGATCATATTATGTATTTTTTATATATATATATATATATATATATATATATATATATATATATATATATATATATATATATAGATATATATATAGATATAGATATATATATAGATATATATATATATTATATATGTATATATATATATATATATATATATATATATATATATATATATATATATATGTATGTATATATATATATATGTATATATATATATATATATATATATGTATATATATGTATATATGTGTGTGTGTGTGTGTATATGTATACACACACACACATATATACTCACAATAAGTTAGGGATATTGTGAGAGACTCAGTGGATTTCATACATACGGTGTTTGTTTCACTTCAGAGAGTTTTGAGATAGGGAGGCAATTGTATTGGGGTGATAGACACACCTCATTTTGTGTTTTCCACCTAATGGTCTCACTGTGTACAGTGTGCCTTACATATTGGGGCCAATACCAAAAAACTAAAAGACAACCCTTTTCAATGTGGCATCAAGTTCAACATTCTGTGGGTATAAAAAGCTGGTATTGTCAGTAAGTCATTCCAAGTTCATCATTCAAACAGCCATGAACACACGACGTCACTTAACGGACGAGCAGTGCCACCTGGCCATAGCGCGCCTTCGGGTCTGTGGCAGGCAGTCAGATGTTGCTCGTGAACTTGGTGTGTCTCAAAGTGTCATCAGCAGACTTGCATCAAGACACAGAACTACTGGCAGAGTTCGTGACAGACCCAGGAGTGGAGCCCCACGAGTGACAGACCGCAACGATGACCAGTACCTAAGGACCTATGCACTCAGACATCGTTGTGCAACTGCCACACAGCTGCAGGCCCGGTTACGAGATGTGAGGGGTACTAGGGTTTCCAGACAAACCATTCAAAACCGACTCCACCGCTTTGGCTTGAATGCCAGACGACCGTTGCAGGTGACTCCACTGACACCAAGACACCGCCGTGAACGTTTGCAGTGGGCACAAGACCATGTGACCTGGACAATGCAGCAGTGGTCTACAGTCCTGTTCACTGATGAGTGTCGGGTCACCTTGCAGAGAAATGATGGTTGTCAGCGTTGCTGGAGAAGGCGAGGTGAGCGATACGCCGAGGTCAACATGGTCCCTAGGGTTCCCTTTGGTGGAGGAGGTGCAACAGTCTGGGCAGGCATCACCAGTCAGCCCAAAACAGATTTGGTTATTGTAGATGGCTCAGTCACTGCACGTTCTTACCTCAGAGACATCATAGAACCCATCATCATCCCCCAATTCCGCCAGCACACCCCCAACTTTCTGTTCATGGATGATAATGCTCTACCACATCGTGCCAGAATTGTCACAGCTCGACTTCAGGAAGTTGGAGTGCCTCATATGGTATGGCCAGCAATGTCCCCTGACCTGAACCCCATAGAGCACGTCTGGGACCAGCTGAAGCAGAGACTGGATGATCTTACCCCACCCCCACGTGACCTGGCAGAACTACGTGTAGCACTTGTGAAGGAGTGGAACGCATTGCCTCAGAACAACATCATGAGGCTAGTGAGGAGCATGAGACGTCGCTGTCAAGCTGTCATTGTGGCAAATGGTGGAAACACCCGCTACTGACATTGTCAATTTTTGTTATTTGGGGCTATCCTTGTTATTGTCTAAATTTTTGGGATAATACATTTTAAACTAATGAAAATGGTGTTTCTTCTCATTCATTATTAGTAATATCAAAGGGAACTTTTACTTATTTCATTAAAATTCAGACCAAATAGGAAAAGCACTCATGTAAATAACAATATCCCTAACTTATTGTGAGTAGTGTGTGTGTGTGTGTGTGTGTGTGTGTGTGTGTGTGTGTGTGTGTGTGTGTGTGTGTGTGTGTGTGTATGTATATGTACACACACACTACTATCGGCTGCTCAGCTAAAATGATCTCAAATGCTTGAAAATGGCAACCAAAACCAGAAAGACGTGGAAGAAAACAACAACATTTTGTGGACTGATGAACACAAGATTGTTCTTTTTGGGCCTAGAGGCTGCAGACAGTTTGTCAGATGACCCCCAAAAACTGAATTCAAGCCACAGTACACTGTGAAGACAGTGAAGCATGGTGGCGCAAGCGTCATGGTATAGGGATGTTTCTCATACCATAGTGTCAGAATTCTTTATCACATACCAGGGATCGTGGATCAGTTTGAATACATCAAAATACTTGAAGAGGTCTTGATGATACTTGTTGCCTTATGCCGAAGAGGAAATCCCTTGAAATGGTTTCAACAAGACAACAGCCCCAAACACAGTAAGCGAGCAGCATCTTGGTTGCAGACCAACAAGATTAATGTTATTGAGTGGCCAGCCCAATCTCCGCACCATAATCCAATAGAAAACTTGTGGGGTGACATCAAAAATGCTTTTTCTGAGGCAAAACCAAGAAATGCAGAGGAATTGTGGAATGTAGTCCAGTTGTCTCAGGCTGGAATACCTGTTCACAGGTGCCAGAAGTGGGTCAACCCCAAGCAACACAGATGTGAAGCAGTTCTCACAAACGGTGGTTATACAACCAAATATTAGTTCAGGGATTCACAGGAAAGGTAAATCTTCAAGCATTTTTCAGTTTGTATAGTACATGTAGTGGAGTTTGTAAAGAAAAATGCAGACACAGCTATTTTTTTGAATAACTTAATATTCCTAAACACTCTGCTTTTTTTTAAACACAACTGTATATACAATACTCAGACAGGAGGAAATGGTCCATATATATATTCACTCACACACACACACACACACACACACACACACACAGTCACGGTCAAAAGTTTGACATTTCCATTTAATTCATGGGACCCTGCAAAATCCCACACCTGTTCTCCAAATACTTTTTAAAGTTTTAATTTCTTTAAATTTCAGCATTTTAGTGATTCCTTGAATGTGTATTCTGAACCTCATCAATCGCTTATTTTTCACTGAACTGAGTTTAAATTTGTCCTGAACATCTGAGATACATTAAGGAAACTTGGCAACGTTCATTCATTTAAATAGTTGTTGCTGAATGTTGACAGTACTCAAACTAATAGAAGGAAGATTTTTTTTTTTTTACCAGAACAAAGAATCTGTCATTTTCAAAAATTCAAATCTGCACTTGTTATCACTTTGTGGGAACCCAATTTTGTTTTGTGTAGCATCAATGACAGTGCCACAGATCTTGTTAGTGTACAGTCATGGTCAAAAGTCTCCATCCACTTGTAAAGAACATGTATAACATGCCAGTCTTCAGTTCCAATGATTTCTACAGCTCTCATGTTTCTGTGATGAATGAGTGGAACACAAACTACTTTGTCACAAAAGTTTGGTTCAGAAATTAATTTATTATAGGTTTTCTGAAAATGTCACCAAATCTGCTGGATCAAAAATATACATACAGTAGGGACACTCAGCTCAGTTGGTAGAGCAGCGTCCCATGTGCTGAGGCTCTGCAGCAGACCCGGGTTCGACTCCCGGCCTGGGTCCCTTTGCTGTGTGTCACTCCCCCTCTCTCTCTCATCCTGTTTCCTGTCATATCTTCAGCTGTACTATCAATAAAGCCATAAAAGGCCAAAAACATATATATACATACAGTAATTCTAATATTTGGTTGAACGTCTCGTGGCCCTTTTCACCTCTGTTGGATGCTTTTTATAGCCATCCACAGGCTTCTGCTCGTCCTCTGGCTGAATTTGAACTACTCCTCTTGACAGAATCAGTGAAGTTCAACTAAATGTGTTGGCTTCCTGGCACAGACTTTTCTCCTCAGCACAGTCCATCTGTTCTCATTGGGGTTCAAGTCAGGACCCTGGGAAGACTATGTGTTTGGAACACTCACCTGCACCCAAGAGCCAATCTTCTGACTGATAACTTTAGGATTTCCTGAAGAATTTGGAGATAAACCTCCTTCTTCATTATTCTGTTTACTTTCTTTGAGCCTCTTTAGGACCTGATCAAACCTGTGAGCAGAAGGGACTTCTGTTTCCAAGGATTCCATTGTTCTCACCTGTCCTCATTAAAGGAGAAAAGCACTCCAGAGTTTGAGTTAATTGCTTTACACAGGCTTGCTGTTTATGTTTTCCACTGAGACTGTGATAT
This sequence comes from Sparus aurata, assembly GCF_900880675.1. Classification (NCBI taxonomy): domain Eukaryota; kingdom Metazoa; phylum Chordata; class Actinopteri; order Spariformes; family Sparidae; genus Sparus; species Sparus aurata. The sequence goes on along the minus strand of NC_044191.1, from coordinate 1,012,863 downwards.
TATTATATCATTCTTATTTTTTCATTGAATAACACTAAAATTAATAGTTATGCAAGATCAAAGCTGTAAAATGCCGTAATACCTGACTTACACCATTTTTACACCAAAAATAGTGTGTATATGCAGACAAAGTTACTAGAAATAGGCAATTCCTTAACTGTTACCGCTCTGTTTTTTTTTTCTTTGATGTCCCGTTCGTCATCATGTACATGCACCTACATGCTGGAAAAACGGGGAACAGTAGAAAACAGAAGATCATATACCTCATCAGACTATCAGGTCTTAATCATTAACATTCTGAATTAGACACATTGTTTTTTCCTGGAGCTGATGATGGAAGTTGCTAAGGAGTGAGACTCTGCGCTTCTTTTCTCATCTCTGTTGATTTTTGCACATGTGACAAGACTCTTGTAGTGACACGGAAGCCAGTGACAAGGTGGCATTGGTCATATTTTTTTTGCCTTTTACTTTATTCTTTCAAACTCTGTGGCAACTGAACGATGTTTAAGCAATGATTGAACAGAGACAGATTCAAGGAATTAACAAGCCAGCCACCTTAACTTCAGCACCCCTAATAGCAGGGGTGAAATGTACGGTGTCCACGTGGGGGGTTGTGTTTTCTAATGACAGCGGATTGAAACTGCAGTCTCATTTGACGTGAGACGGGATGCTGATTGTACTCATTTTCATTAGACTAAAGCCAGATGTTGGCGGCTGTTAGTGGATTTTTTGGTCCAGGGTGAAAGGTATTATAATGACTCACTGATTGTGTATTTCAGCACTGCAGCTGCACAGATGACTGCTTATCCAGTACCTGTGTGTGTGGTCAGCTCAGTCTACGATGTTGGTATGATAGCGTAAGTTGAGACACACACACACTCACAATCACACAAAAACGCAAATACATTCAAACTGGATGATACATTCTGTCATGTTTTAGGATGTTTTACATTTAACAATATGACACATGTGCGATGTCCACTGTTGTTCTTTTTACACTGTCACTTCCACCTGCTCACATGCATGTTTACTCTTGAGAATGTCTTCAATTCCTTCTGTTCTTCTAATTTATTTAGTATTTGTTTCACATTTTGCTGTGTTGCAGATCAGAGTACATGTTTACTTGCCTATTATTTTTCTATTTTTTGTAGCTACAAATAAAGACTCAAATAAACGTGTCTAAACAGAAACTGTTTTTATCCATGTTAGCAGTTTGTAACGTGTCTCTTTTATGCAGGAGGGTCGACTACCCCTGGACTTCTGTCAGCGGGAGCCCCCAGTGTTGTTTGAGTGCAACCACGCCTGCTCCTGCTGGAGGACCTGCAGGAACCGAGTGGTCCAGAATGGACTGAGGTGACCTATTCCACTTTGTCAATCAATCAATCAATCAATCAATCAGTCTTTTTTTTATGTAGCCCCTTTAAACAAATCAGAAAGATAAAAAAAAAAAGCAAAAAAAGGTTACGATCAAAGAAAGATGAAGATAAAGATTAAATACAATATTGTACTTAAATATTGATGTTGATAAAAAAATATCATAAATACAGCCAGACTGACTGACTGGATCCATCTCTCTTATTCCATCACTGTTATCAAGTTTTAATATCCAAATATATAAAGCAAAAACACAAGAGACTGGGCTACTTCCAGAGACCACATTTTGAGCACATTTACACTTGGATTATATCCAGATACAAGACACTTGAAATGAAAAGTATGATTTAATACACTTCCACTTAGTCACATATATGCATCAGAGTAGAACAACAGTAGAACCACAGTAGAACCACAGTAGAAGCACCGTAACAGCTGAGTACACCATACCAGAAGAATGAAGCTGCAACCATTTGTCAATTACATGACAACTGTTAGATAAAACCCTAACTTGTTTTCATAATTGTTTTTCAGTCTGAGCTGAAAAACAACAACTCAAAGTTCAAGTCGAGTTGAATATTTTCTGGTAACAGTAAACTTAATATCTTAGTGTTGTGGACAAACAACACATTTGAGGATTTCATTTTGAGCTTTGGGGAACACTGATCCATAATAACATGGACATGTCACATTTTATAGACAAAACAAGAAATTGCTTAATCGAGAGGGAAAAAAATAAAAACCCTCCCAGACAGAAACATTCATACAAGCCAAAAAATATGTAACAAATTGTGACCTCACCGTCTACAGTCTAAAATCTCATCAGCCTCATTAGGTTTTACGTTACCCAGTACTCAATCCTCCTCTTCATCTGCTAGCTCCACACCTTTCACAAACAAATTAAATGGGCCCCAAACCATCTCAAAAGGTTCTTGCTCTTTCTCTCGCTCCCTCTTCCTGTATGTTATTTTCTCCAGAGGAAACGTTGTTAACACTGGCCTAACCCAATATGTGACACTAACCCTAACCCTGCTGGACTTATGTCAAAACAATGCAATTTAAGAAAACTGGGTTCGTCAAATGAGCTTTTGAGATAATTTTTTCTATAGTTTTTTTAAATTTCCTCCCAAAAAGCTGTTGGTTTTCTCTTTCCTTTTCATTGAGTAATAGAACTGAGGACTCAGTGTTTTTAATTGAATATCCTGAGATGGCAACAAATGATTTAAATAACTAGTAGAGCAGGGATTGTTTTGTTAAGGTGCGAGATAAACAAGATAACTTCATCTGCATATAGAGAAGGTTGATGTTCTGTCTGACCAGTTGTTATTTCTTATTTTCGCTGCAGGATTTTAAGTACAACAGTTGAACCCACTTTATAAATGTACTCCCGTATCCAAATCTGTAAAAAGCCTTTCGGCATATAGAGATAGGAGGGCCTTATCTAGAGTGTCCTCCAAGCTTTGAATAAGATTATTATTATCTTAACATTGTGGAACCCTTGGCGACCATGGATAAACCCATTTTGATCCCTTTGTACTACACTGGGTGATCTTTCTTGTAGCCGTCTTGCTAAAACTTTGCACATAATCTTTTAATCAGTAATGTTATTAACCCACTGGTCATTGATCTGGGTAGACTACCATTACAGAATGCTTCCAAAAACATTTCTAGTAGTGGTTTAAGTAATCTTGTCCTACATTTTATATAGGGGTCTTTTGGGATTCCATCTGGTCCTGCTGATTTTCCAGCTTTCATGCCGTCAATAGCAATGCCTATTTCCACCTCCTTAAGATCTGCCTCTAGCTTCTTTGAAAATTCTTTCGAAACAATTAGAATAATCAGCTTACCCAGAAATGTTTTTTGGCCCTGGGGGTCATATTTAATTTGGGATTCATATAGATTTTCATAATATTTCCTGAATTGCCTATTTATTTCAGCAGGGTCTAATATTGTATCACCATTATTGTTAATGATTGAGGGAAGGTTTTTGCTTGTTTCTAACTGTCCCCTTGCTTGTAAAATGTTTGGCTCAGCCTAAGCATATTGATGCTGCCCTAGCTGCCGATAATTTCCTATGTAATTTATTATGTTGTGCTCTCTTAAGAGCACAACATAATGAACTTATCTGGTGTAACTCCCTAGATTTGGATGATGTAAAACTAATTATTTGTCTCCTCAAGAAGGCTTTGAAAGCATCCCACTTGATGCTATGATGTATTATACTTAAAATAATCTTGTATTATACTTACAATATTTTTTTTTCTGTCCCCACGTACACTACAAATTCTTCATCTTGTAACCATTTCTAATTCAGATTCTATCTAGGTAGATCTCTAATAAGGTTCCCATCTGTGTATATCAGATAGCAAATAAGCAACATCGTAAGGTTTCACGTATCTCAAGACATCTAACAGATTGAACTCTTTAATGAATTGATGAATGGTTGTTCTACGTCTAGTATGAGTTTGATCAGTACCTGTAGATCTGTCTGGATCGAGCGTACAGTTCCAGTCCCCTGCAATTATATACTCTCCTGGGAGGGATGCAATTCTGAGAAATACATTAGTAAAAAAAAAAAAAGGGCTCATCTGTATTGGGGCTGTATAAATTGACCAAATTCAAGTTTACTGAGAGCATCGATCCCTGGATGATCAAATACATACCAGATTTATCCTTGATTACATCAGAAGCTTGATAGAGAACTGATTAGTGGATAAGTGTCATAACTCCTCTTGATTATGATGTAAATGATGCTGCATAAATGCTTCCTGCCACCTACTTCTAAGTCTTACATTGTCCTGTGTCTCCTGCAGAAAAAACATTTTTTGAATCGTGTCTTTCAGCTTATTCATAACCTCTTTGATTTTGTAAGCTCGTTTCCATGTCGACAACTTTATTTACATTTTAGAGCATTTAGTGGACACATTTGTCCAAAGCGACTTACAAATTCATAAACTCAGGAGCAATTTGTGGTTCAGTATCACGCTCGAGGACACTTTGAGCAGCTAGGGGGAGCAGGGATTTGAACGGGTGATCTTCCAATTGCTAGGCGACCCCTCTACCTCCTGAGCTACAGTAGCCCCGGAACTTGCTTTAACCGTTTCTTGTAGCTCAGCGTGTTTGTCCTCCACAGTTGATAAACACACTTCTATGTGCTATCCTTTCAGTGCGGTCAGCCAGTTCTTTCCTGGTTTCTTCAACAGCAGTCAGAATCCTATAAAGTCTTGTTGAGAACTTGGATTGAAGCTGTTTATTGCCACCAATGTCTCTGCTTAACCCCGGGTGAGCTCGCTACTGCTCTCTTCAGGGGTCGCTGTGCCAATGTTAGCCTCTTAGCTTTAGGTCCCATGCTTTGCGGCATGAAGTCAGTTAACTTCGCTTGCGTCTGTGTATTCCCTCTATCTCTGCTTGATTTTCCAAGATTTTGCATTGCTTCTTCAAGACCAAAGGTCGCCTACACTCGGGTACAGTTCTATGTTTGATATCAGGATTTTAACGGAGCAGGGTTTAGCGTGACTAGCTCGCGGTCATACCGAAGCCCTACATTTTTGAAAGCTCTCCAAATGTCTCTCTTGAAACTGTGTTCTCTCAAATAAAATCTGTGTCATTTTTGCCTTAATGTTCCTGCCATTCTGTCAGATGCTGGATGAAATAATTGCCTTGTCGTTGTTTCAGAGCTCGGCTGCAGCTCTTCAGGACACAGAGGATGGGCTGGGGAGTGAGGGCCATGCAGGATATCCCTCAAGGAACATTCATTTGCGAGTGAGGACAGGCTGTCATGAGAGAAACGGCTGTATTCAGTTTTTTACAGCATGAAATATTGAAGAGAAGCTGCACTCTGAGCTCTTTCCCTCCCTAATGCTTCAACAGGTATGTCGGGGAGATCATCACTGATGCAGAGGCTGACAAAAGGGAGAATGACTCTTTCCTCTTCACCCTCGACAACAAGGTGACTCAACTGGTTTTCATGAATTTTTTAAGTTGGACTACGTAACCGTGCATGCTGGTTCTGAGACTGAACGTCATTATGTGGTTTGAGGGAAGAAAATGATCTGCTGTTAAAGGGTCCAGCTCTCTGCAGACAGAATGCTTGAGAATGCTTTCTATTGTCACATCTACGCTTTAAATGTCACCAGTGACTGTATCGACCAGGGCTCGTATATAACAGAATCATTTCTACAAACACTTTATTTCTAAGGCTAAACTGATTTTCAGCATTGAAAAGACAGCTGCTAGAACCAGTGTGACATAATGCTTTTCAGATATCATCATTAGAAATAATTATAGATATTAACATTGAGTAGTTTCAAAGTTTATATCATACCAAAATGAAAGCATGGATTAATCTCACAATATTCCTCTCCCTCTTAAACTCTAAGTTAACCTTTTCAAGCCATTCCTTCAGAAGTAAATGTATACACAAAAGATCCTATCAGCACCATTTAACCACATCATTGTACATACTTATAATAGCTCCATCCTTTGCTTGAAATTAATGCAGCAATAATCAGGGTTCGTACGGGTGCTTGAAATCCTTGAAAGTGCTTGAATTTCAATGTTGCATTTTCAAGGTCTGAAAAGTGCTTGGATTTTAGTTTAAGTGCTTGAAAGTGTTTGACATTATAACTCTGTGTCTTGGCAAAATTGGGATCAGACTGGATAGTTTGCTCAGTACAAGGAGAAATAAACTCAGTGTGTGTGTATCATCACACATGCAGCCTGGTAGGAATAGAGAAGGATGGCTGAGGACAATGATGCAATTTGGACAGATGACATGTTCAGTATTGATAAACTTTGATGAATAAGCGAACAGCTTAAAAAAGTTTATGTCAAAAAAGAAAATTACTGGGTGCTCTCAGGTCTCTCCTTGTCTCGGTGCAAGTGTGCCTGAAGAACGCCAAGTGGCTTCCCTTGTTTTTGGATAAAACTTTGTGTTCTCCTTTAATTTCTAAAGTTTTTGCTTTTTGAAACATCATTTTAGATGTTTACAGCATAATACAATGTACATAATTGTGATAAAAAATGAAAAAAAAATAATTAATGAGTATATATATTCTTGTAGATATGCATTTTACCCCAGCGATAAGGTACTGGAAAAGTTTGGAAAAGGCCCCTTAAAGTGCTTGAAAAGTGCTTGAATTTGACCTAAAAAATGTGTACGAACCCTGAATAATGTTGTACACATCATGTGGGCCTTTATATTGAACACTGAGCAGGTGACAGAGCCAGGTAGACCGTGTTAATGTGTTAAAAATCAAAGTTTGACTCTGCTTGCCCAAAGGATCCATGAGTCATGGACATTTTCTTTACAAGGTGTTTAGGGCTGGGTTAAAAAAATAATAATTCTGATCAAAACCATCTTCACTTGAATGATCTAATATCGATTCAGAAATATAGCCTGTGGCTTTTACCAGTAAATTGTTGGACCAATGTTTGGAAATGTATATCATCGGCTATTTACCGGTATAAACAGAGCCAAGAATATGAAGGCAAATTGCTTTCTTTATCTTTACATTTTCGCCTTTCTTATGGTGTGTCAGGTGTAATTAAACTACAGGTCATGAGCTTTTTTAACCCTTGTATTGTCTTGCCTGTTGGACCATCTGTTGTTCCTCAGGTCAAATTGACCTGGGACATATTTAGGGTTTTAAAAACAATGCTGAAATAAGATTTTACTTCATAAACCATTAACATGAATTGTCATGATCTCAATTTCAAACAATAGAGATAACATATGTGTTTAATGATTGCAATCAGTCTCTACTAGAAAACAATTATCAGAGGAAGTGCGATTAGTTTTGTTTGTCGTTGCTGGCTCTTGGGCAGCTCCAGCGTCCGCCTGTGGTGCTCCTTGTGGTGCATATTCCGAGTGAAGGCCATCTTCAAATTCACTTCCAGTCTCAGAATACTCTGAATTGATATCTAAATTATTATGTTTGTGTCTGTGTATGTGGGTCAAACTGACCCGAAGACTAAGATAAATGTGTAGGGTATAGTAGCATGTGTGTTCATTTGTTGTTTTTTTTGTTTGTACATGTTTATCACAGAAAGTAAGCTAAGGCCATTGAGTTTCAGGTTGAAAAAATTTATACTTGTACCATTTTTCTTCTTGTAAAAATTTGAAATGGGTCAATTTGACCTGAATACCATACAAGGGTTAAATCTAAATATCCATGATATTAAATATCTTATCGGTATTGGCCACGAGGAGCAGATAATTGTAATTACTGGCTGAAAAAAATCTAAATTGTGCATCCCTAGCTTAATGTATTGTTTAATAGATTTAGATCAGCCAAAATTGTGTGATGCTGTTAAATCAGGTCTGTTAAAGCACAAAAACTTCCATTAATTAATGTATTCTACTATTTCATTCCACTATCACAACACCCAAAGGTGCCCACACATGGTTTTGTATACATGTGCTGAGCACATCATATTAAATATAAACCTGATGAGCTTAATTTACAGTATTTCTCATACGTTAGTGTCAAGCATTTAAGAAAAACTGATTATTGTTACCTCCAATCATCTGTCAAACCCAACAGACTGGGTTGTCAGGCAAACATTGATATTGGTCAAAAGGTGGTGCTGCAGAGTTGCTCTCTCATACACTGCTCAGTGTGTAATGCATTGTCTTTCCTGTCTCATGGTTTTACATACTGTTGTTGATGTTATGGTGACAGCTGGCTGATTGTAGCAGGGTGGACGAGTGGCTCAGGGAATAATCCTGACACCACGGCTCAGCTTTGATTCGTTTAATAATGAAACACAACCTGTGTGTGTATTTATTTATTCCCATTCAGAGTATTGTGAGGCTATACAGTGGGGCAAAAAAGTATTTAGTCAGCCACCAGTTGTGCAAGTTCTCCCATTTAAAAAGATGAGAGAGGCCTGTAATTTTCATCATAGGTACACTTCAACTATGAGAGACAAAATGGGGGGAAAGAATCCAGGAAATCACATTGTAGGATTTTTAATGAATTCATTTGTAAATTCCTCAGTAAAATAAGTATTTGGTCACCTACAAACTAGCAAGATTTCTGGCTCTCACAGACCTGTAACTTCTTTAAGAGGCTCCTCTGTCCTCCACTCGTTACCTGTATTAATGGCACCTGTTTGAACTCGTTATCAGTATAAAAGAAACCTGTCCACAACCTCAAACAGTCACACTCCAAACTCCACTATGGCCAAGACCAAAGAGCTGTCAAAGGACACCAGAAACAAAATTGTAGACCTGCACCAGGCTGGGAAGACTGAATCTGCAATAGGTAAGCAGCTTGGTGTGAAGAAATCAACTGTGGGAGCAATTATTAGAAAATGGAAGACATACAAGACCACTGATAATCCCTCGATCTGGGGCTCCACACAAGATCTCTCCCCGTGGGGTCAAAATGAGCACAAGAACGGTGAGCAAAAATCCCAGAACCACACGGGGGGAACTAGTGAATGACCTGCGGAGAGCTGGGACCAAAGTAACAAAGGCTACCATCAGTAACACACTACGCCGCCAGGGACTCAAATCCTGCAGTGCCAGACGTGTCCCCCTGCTTAAGCCAGTACATGTCCAGGCCCATCTGAAGTTTGCTAGAGAGCATTTGGATGATCCAGAAGAGGATTTGGAGAATGTCATATGGTCAGATGAAACCAAAATAGAACTTTTTGTTAAAAACTCAACTTGTCATGTTCGGAGGAGAAAGAATGCTGAGTTGCATCCAAAGAACACCATACCTACTGTGAAGCATGGGGGTGGAAACATCATGCTTTGGGGCTGTTTTTCTGCAAAGGGACCAGGACGACTGATCCGTGTAAAGGAAAGAATGAATGGGGCCATGTATCGTGAGATTTTGAGTGAAAACCTCCTTCCATCAGCAAGGGCATTGAAGATGAAACATGTCTGGGTCTTTCAGCATGACAATGATCCCAAACACACCGCCCGGACAACGAAGGAGTGGCTTTGTAAGAAGCATTTCAAGGTCCTGGAGTGGCCGAGCCAGTCTCCAGATCTCAGCCCCATAGAAAATCTTTGGAGGGAGTTGAAAGTCTGTGTTGCCCAGCGACAGCATTAAAACATCACTGCTCTAGAGGAGATCTGCATGGAGGAATGGGCCAAAATACCAGCAACAGTGTGTGAAAACCTTGTGAAGACTTACAGAAAACGTTTGACCTCTGTCATTGCCAACAGGGTATTGAGATGAACTTTTGTTATTGACCAAATACTTATTTTCCACCATAATTTGCAAATAAATTCTTCAAAAATGTGATTTTCGGGATTTTTTTTTTTCTCATTATGTCTCTCATAGTTGAAGTATACCTATGATGAAAATTACAGGCCTCTCTCATCTTTTTAAGTGGGAGAACTTGCACTGTGTGTGTGTGTGTGTGTTTTGTGGTGCAGATTTGCTGAAAGTGTTGGCTTGTTGACAACTTGCCTGACGGTCTCTCTGCTGGTGTTTATTGCCCCGTCAAACTTGCTGTAGTGATGAAGAGTTTTTCAAGGTTCATTTATTTGTCATTCTACACAAAATAGATGTTTTTGTTTTTTGTTTTTTTTATGGTGGAGTGTTGAAGATCTTCAGAATGAAACTTCTCCATATTGGCAATGGATACCTCTACTTCTCTTGCTGGACAGCTGAAGGTGGAGGAGAACAGACTGTGGCTGGGTGGATGTTGTCTTTTAGTATCTTTGGGCTCTGTGCAGACCTCTCACTTCACAGATGTCACTGATGCTCTGTAGATGGTACCAGTGATGTTTTGGTCGGTTTTAATCACCCGCAGAGCCTTCTTGTCCTGGGCCGGGATGAACCATGACAGTTTGTGATGTTTCAAGTCAGATTGCTTTCTATTGCTCCTCTGTAGAAGAAGAAAGAGAATTCAGCTCTGGAATTTTACTCTCTTGAGCTCTGCTTCTTTAGGAAAGCTTTCTCAACCAGACTGAAGGGCCTTGTGAGGTGAACCTAAAGAGAAGATGTAACTGTGACTCTTGTGTTATGGTGCTGTGCAGGTGGAGGAGGTACACTGTATTGATGCTAGGCTCTTTGGCAACATCGGCCGCTTCATCAACCATCTGTGTGAGCCCAATGCGCTGGCTGTGAGGGTGTTCACCATGCACCAGGATCTACGCTTCCCCAGGATCGCCTTGTTCTCCAGCAGGCCCATCAAAGCTGGAGACCAGATTGGGTGAGTGGTGGGAAAAACAACCTCAGTCCTGTCTACTGTCTTCATTTTCCTGTTCTATTTTCAGTTCAAAAGTTGAAATAAAGTAAAAATGATGTACTGGTATGTCTTCCACACCAGGTTTGACTATGGCGATCACTACTGGAAGGTGAAGAGCAAGTTCTTCAGCTGCCACTGTGGTTCTGTGAAGTGTCGCCACTCAGCTGCTAGCAGATAGAAAACTGATGACCAGTGTCTGTCTGGACACATTCTGTGACCTCTCTAATGTCAGAAACACTGCCTCTGAACCAGCTTCCACGTAAAATAATGATGCTTTATTAGGAAAACACCGACAGGATTTATTTATACCATAACAAGGTTACTTTTCTATATGAAGAACACTCGGTTTAACTAGTTTTAAAGAGCTAACAGTCAGATGATTTAACATGGACTCTTTCATTAATACAAAGTGTTATATTCGTCTAATAATGAAGTGAAATGATATTTTTGATAGTCTGACCTTGTCTATGAAAGTGCTTTTTACTACATGTCAAACTAGCAATTAAACACATTTTTAAAGCATCTTGTCGTCTGGTTTATTATGGTTGGCTCACACTGCTCATCCCAAAGGTGTTGGATGAGGTTGAGGTCGGGGTTCTGTGCAGTCCAGTCAAGTGCCTCCACACCAATCCAGGAACCATAGGTGTCACTTTCACTCAGGACCCTAGAGACATGTCCCCACCATTTTCTGAAATGACTGATTTTGTCAGATTTTTTTTTTTGAGACAAATGTGAAATAACACTTTTTCTTCTACATTCTCCATCTGATATTATTTCTTTAAAAAAAATGAATAATAAAACATACGAAGAAAAAAGATCCTTCATAAACATTTTGATGGTTAAGTCAACTGGCTCTTTGGAGTGCACAGAGACACACACTGACCCAATCACCTCTGACCTTAAGGAGGAACGATGTCATGAAGACAAGGTACAGAACTGTGAAGACGTGTCTTGTACCTCCAACCACGGACTTTACATCCTCATTTTTATGTGTTACACTCTGTTAACAAAAGTCATAAATATACCAAGTTCTTTACTTTCTCTTTCTTCTGTTCACCCTAAGTGAATGGTCAGAACTGTCTACTCTAATGTGTGAATATATCTATATTTCTATATCTATATCGAGAAATATATATCTTGCATTTTAGAACATGTAATCATGTCGATATTACAAAACTTTAACTCTGCTTCAAAATCTACTAAATTACAGGATTCCATTCTGCTATCTGGTGAGTTTTGGTAACAACTTTTAACAGCCATATAAGGAAATTCCTTAGTGCTCTTAGCTTTAACTTTTATTTGTTTGTTGTTGTTTTTTTTTTATAACATCCATTCATTAATCTGTTTATTCTGTCAGCAATAGTTTAATTTAACAGTTAACCTGATATATGTGGTGAGAACGCTACATTCTTTATGTTTGTAGTTGCATCAGTCCTCCATTCAATTGTAAGAAGAATGATACTTCGTGATTTAATAATTTTGTTGATATTATGTGTGATGATATTACAGAAAACTTTTGGAGATTAGAATTTAAAATATGAATGTTTTCCCACATACGCACTTCTGTATACAACCATACATTTAAGAGAGAGGTATAAAAACCATGTATGTAAGTAAAGAAGAAAGTAGAAGTAATCACTAAGCCTTTTTCTGTCCGTACACTTTTTTTTTCATCGTTATTGAAATGCATTTTGTTTGCCTGGGTTTGAACCGCAGTCAATATGCCTGAAACGTCTAGAACAGCCATGTTGCGACACTGTCTAGTTGTAATTTCTCACAGTGAATTGGCTTCTTTTGTTTTCTTTCTTTTTATCAATGAGTGATCACGAAGTCTTCTCACTTGATCCCGGTGTGGCGCGGCGCGCTCTCCTCCCTGTTGCCATGGAAACAGGGCCGGTCCAGGTGGAGCCACTGGCTGGCATTTTGTCGGTCACGTGGGTGTCTCTGGCGGAGGAGCCGTGGAGAAAGTGTCTGAACAGTGACATTAGGAGAGTTGACGGAGAAGCTGCTCAGCCTCGATCTGTCCAGTGAGCGACAGAAACACAGCGGCAGCGGCGCTGCTCTCACCTGGACCGTGACACCACATCCAGCCGGCTGTGAGTCGCAGTGGACAGGTGGTCTGTGGGGGACACGGAGCATGTTTGCGGGCGCTTCCTGGAGGGAAATTCATCTCGAGTCCTCTCGCTGACGGCTGACGGTGTTTTTGTCTGCTGTGGTCTGTTGTGTTAAACTGACAGTTGTTTTTCCACGGGTGTTGGTAGAAGGCGCATCCCGTGCATGGCCCTGAAGCGTGGATGTCAGGGTATTTGAGCTCCTTCGGAGGACCGGGGCAGGCAGGCAGGCAGTCAGTCGGAGGAGGAACACCCATGAAAAATGATGCATCATGGAATGTGACCGTCTAAACTTTGAGCAACAATTTCATGTCGTGCAGAGAGACAGCATGGGAAGCAGCAGGGACGAGGAGAGAGCAGACTAACGTCGAGATAAAGAGCCGTCTCGTTGTGTTGTGAATGTCTGACTCTTCTGTTCGTGGACGACACACGCACCTAAAGGACTTCGAGGACGGGAACACAGTGTGTGTTGTGATGCTTCTTCTCCATTTCTTTTCTAGTGTCAGTTTTGGTTTCTCCAGCAAAATCTGTGCTATCCCAGTATGGCTCGCTTTGAAGACGAACTGTCCAGCCGCTATGGAGGCAGCTGTCCCGCGGGCCCGGCCAGAGGGGCCAGCCGGCCGCCGGGCCCTCCGGGGGGTCATAGGATGTTCAAGCAGACGATGGCCCAGAGAGCCAGGACCATGGCCATTTACAACCCCATCCCTGTCAAACAGAACTGCCTCACCGTCAACCGCTCTCTGTTCATCTTCAGCGAGGATAATATCATACGGAAATATGCCAAAAAGATCACCGAATGGCCATATCCTTACAGTCCAGTCCAACCCTTATACGTGCCGCTCTATGACAGTACGCGAGATCAACACGCCGAACTCCGCCTAAAAATATGTCAATTTAAGATCCCTCGCTTGCCGGCAGAAGATTCAGTTGTTAGGGATATTATACACTATCTTAGACGAAGCGAAATAGCAGAACCTATAATTCGGCATAAGCAAAGACGCGTTTATGGCAGTAAAATCTCAAACTTCCACAGTTTGTTCCGCCTGTTGTTTCCTCAGCCTTCGAGCGAAGGGCGGCAGCTTGTACCACGATTACAGCTCCTCGGTCGATTTTCTGTACAATCAATGTGCTGCCAGCTCTCATTTCAGAAAACGGTGTTAAACCATTTTCTTCCATGTATGTCGGCTGTGAGGAGTGACAGGCGAGGTGCCCGTACAGAGCCGCATTTCTAAAGGAGTTCGGCGTCTTTGCTGTCATATTTCCTCTCAAAGAAAACAGCAGTTTAATCGATCAGTGATTACTAAAGGGTATGCTGCTGGGGAACATATACAGGTTGATTGGTGTTTCGACTTGTGTTTCACTAAACTTCTAAAATTAGTGTTATGCCAGATTTACTGGATTCTTACTTGATGAAGGATTTGTCTCAGAGGTCTTAATCCAGGAAGGTTTCTCTCTGTTGTGGGCAGAGGGGGGAAACCTCTGGTCCTCTTATAATACTCTAAAGAATAATCTATGAACTGTGTGAGGATATAGAGAGCATCAAAGCAAGGCTTAAAGTTAAAGTTGATTTCTGGACTTGGTGATGACACCATTGTCTTGGCAGGCCCGTTGTGTCCCTGCCTGTCTGCAGGTGGTGCTGCCCAGGGTGCTGAACTGAACTCCCCACAAACAGTAGGCTGGCCTTATCATCAAGGCAGTGGCAATCTGCATGGGTGTGACACCAAACCAACAAGCTGCAGCAGTAAACCGCAGCAGGATGCAGGTCTGAGATGAGCTGCTGGTGTATTGTAATTGATTCAGCTAGCCCTGAATGAATGTGCGAGCCTGGATGCCACCTGTTGAGTTTCCATGAAATGACTCAAACAAAATAATGTCTCTTTCTGCAGGTCTGGATGCTTTGTGAGGAAAAGTCAATGGTAAAATACCACGTATGTTAATGAGTGTTATAGGTGTCGCAGTTTATTCCCATTTAGGTGTGTAATGGCTTCCATTACGTAACTCACTGGTTGGTTAACCCCGCTGCAGAGCAGACATTTATCATGCTTTGGTGTTGCAGTGCGTTGCTGAACCCTTTAACCTGATGCAGGGCAATCACAAAACAGTGGAGGAGGGTCTGCTGTGGCCCCGAGCAGCTGGAGTCAGATGGCCAGATCCCCTCCTAGCAGAGCTGGAGGAGTCCTGAGGGGGTGTTGCAGTGCTAGTGCTAATGTCACAACAGACATGCACTGTATGGAGGATATATACCCAGTAATCTGTACAGCCTTTTGACTGTGGCAGAGTGGGGATGATTGTCTTTTTATCTGACAGAACAGAAGATTTGTGAACTTGTTTCTATGTGTCATTGAGGACAGAAAGGGAATATCAATCCAACTAGCTCAACAACTACTTTGTGAGCATTCGAGTTAAAGGGGCACAAGGTCTACAAAAAAAGCCTTGGTGATGTCAGCAGGTTTATCTCAGAAAGTAACATGTAACATCAATTCTGCGTTATAAAATGGATCTGTGACAGCTGAAAGAAGCTGGCTTTAATGAGGCGGGGTGAGGGCGGATGGAGGTGGATGAGTTGCATTAGGAGACATGCAGGATCCAGTGTTTGATCCCTACATGGCACAAAAAGTCATGATATCCCGACCTTTGCTGCTTCAGTTCTGACCATTCTAATAAAACTTTGTCTTCTTGTGAGTTATCCAACTTTATGGAAATAAATGACTGTACATGGGGTGCACGCTCTACCAACTGAGCTACTGCAGCACCCCTACTCTCATCTTAATAGTGTACTTTAAAGAAATAAATGTAGGCCTGGCCAATATATCGGTATAACATTATTATCATGATATCAGACTATATATATATATATATATAGGATGTGGTTATATGGTGACATGTAACCAGTGTTGTAATTCCTGGTTTTCAAGGCTCATGACAGTAAAGTGATGTCATTTTCAGACTAACCACAATACTTGTTCTAATACTTGTCTTTACCCACTTAGTCATTATATCCACATTACGGATGATTACTGATCAGAAATCTCATTGTGTTTAAGTACCAATAGTCGTCCTTACAATACTGTCTCATTGCCGATATATGATATCAGAGTATGATTGAAAGAAGCTCTTTTTTTTCTTTTGGTCATGACAAACCGACACTATAGAGGCACGAGATAGACAAAAAATGACCTCAAATGTAATGTTGTCTTTTACATTGGTTAGAAAGATACACAATTGAACACCAAGAAACTGTTGAGGTCCAGAAAGTATCTTTAAAGAGCTTATGATTGATTTTTCAGTTTGTCATGTTTAATTCCGGTGTGTTTATGTATTGTTTTAATGACAGGGTTTGTGTTTGTATAAGTAACAACCTGTGAATTTGCTCCTTAACACTCTTACTCCATTTGAGTACATGATCCTGGCCACAATTATAGCAAACTGCATTGTGCTGGCCTTGGAGCAACACCTACCGGCCTCAGACAAAACACCGATGTCAGAGCGTTTGGTAAGTAGCCGCACGCCTGCTCTCCATCTGTATATATGTTTCCTCTCATCCACAGCTTAAGCAGATGCAATTGCTGTGAACTCTTCTGTCCAATCAGAGAGCTTAGGCGTGGCAAGGGCAGGGCTTTTTTAAGAATGAAGTGTCACTCCCTGCGGGCAACGAGCCTCCCAGCTGGCCGCTTTCATTGCTCCTCTCCCTGTGATGGGCTGAAAGCGTGTCTGTCAGACACACATCACAGAGTTCATGATGATAGGAAGTGATTAGATGTGTCACCAGGACTGTGAGACTGCATTATAAAATCTTCTATAGAGCTTTTCTGTCTTTACCCAGCTATTCTCTGGCCCCAATAAACATTCTGGGCAAGTAATTCTTTACCACTGAGAAACAGTACAAACCCCAAACATGATTCTTTTCATTATTATTCAGATTACTTTAATTTATGACGAACTAAAGTAATGAGTGCTTTCATTTAATGAACAAATCATAACATGTTAAGAAGCTGTGACGAGCAAATGTTAGACCCTTTTATCTTGAAATATAATGGCTGGAATCATTCCAATTTATCTTTTAAATCATCAAAATAGTTGCCACCATGGGTGAGCTTCTGTTAAAACTCCCAAATTCCCAGAAAAACAATTGAGTGCAGTCCCTCAGTGGTAGTTGTTGCTCAGAGTCGTACAGGGTGTTAAAGGATCTGGGCCAGCTGCAGATGATTCTGGCACACTGAATCTTACAGAGCTACAGACCGACACCCTGAGGCTGCTGACAAACGTGACCTTTCCTTTTTATTGACATTGACTGGCCAATACCTGATTTTACATGACCAGATGGAAGTCTGTTACTTGTCCGTAATTTCATGAATCCTTCTCGCTCTGCTCTGCTCTTTCATAACAGGACGACACAGAGCCCTACTTTATTGGAATATTTTGTTTTGAGGCTGGCATCAAGATCATCGCCCTGGGCTTTGCCTTTCACAAAGGCTCCTACCTGCGTAATGGCTGGAATGTAATGGACTTTGTGGTGGTCCTAACAGGGTGAGTAGCACTGGCCTAATGGCTTATACAGCTGCTAACTGACAGAGCTGATGAGCAGCAGCGATTAATGAGGGGCGGGGGAAGCTCTGCTCTGTGTGTGTGTGTGTGTGTGTGTGTGTGCGTGTGTGTGTGTGTGTGTGTGTGTGTGTGTGTGTGTGTGTGTATTGCATTTCTTATGATAAGTAAAGACAATCCATTCCAGATGGCAGGGTGTTTTCTTCCTGTATGAATAAACAGAGTCTTAATGAGGTGGTATTGTCCACATTAGACATGCAGAAGACCAGAGGGAAATTACTACAACACAGGACTTCAGTAGAATATTTTCTGTGTTGCCAATCAGACATTTAGACATGATGAAAGCCATACAGCCCAGTCCAGTCTCCAGTTTTTATTCACAATAACTTTGAGTTGTCAGTGGTGATGGTCAGAGCTTGTTTCACTCTTGTGAAAAATGGCTGCTGCGGTACAATGCAGTGCACACATTGACTTGAAACGTTACTGATGATTCTAAAAGTGCTTCAGTAGTTTGACAGTTCTGAAAGTTTGCAGCTAAAGTAAATGCTCTGCTCATTCAATCTTGTGATTGGTGACTTGGTGATTAGAGGAGAGGAGAATATGTGAGAGATCCAAAGTATGGAAACATCACCACCTGTAAATAAAGGTAATACAATTATGATGTCATTACATCATCAAGTGGGAAAATTGTGTTATTTCAAAAATTATACTGGTAGTATCTAAACAGTATAATATGACACACAACTACCTACTCATACTCTTAATTGCACCATTGTTCTAGACTTATAGCTGACACCATGTTTAAGTTGTTACCAAAGTATTATTGATTAATACTGATGCTGTTTAACTTGTCTTTTACCTGAATCGTTTCAGCAGTATGTAAAGCTGACTTGGCTCCATGTGATCACTTATGATCCTGTGGATGAACTAGTGTAAAATGACTTTGATCCTCAGAGCAGATGATTGTACTCTCTGTATCATGCACGAGCTACACAATATTATTGTTTAGTCATTGATTTGTTTTGTGGAAATGCCAAGCAGACGGAAACACGTTGCCAAACCAGTTCTCTCTTTTTGCATTTTGTCATCTCACGTTGTCTGTAGAGTAAACAGAGAGGATCCCTTGATACACGATAAATATCAAGGGACTATAACACTGGTATGAGAATAGTGCTGTTGGTGTGGGGGGATGGAGAGCAGAGGGGGTTGGTGGTTGGTGGGGAAGGTTGGGGGTAGTGATGAAGGATGCTGTTACACTGCAGAAAGTCCCAAGGCACTCGGTGGGTCCACCAGGGGACGGGCCAGCCTCTTATATAATGGTACAGAGATTTATTTGGCCCATCTATTTGGGCTTGTGTCAGGAACCTCATTGCAATAAACAGAGCCTCTGCCAATTCCCAAACCCCTCATCAATGCCCCACCCCACCCACTGGAAGTCACAGGGAGGCACTGAGCCTTTCTTCCTGTTGCTGAAAAGAAGAGGAAGCAGTTGTTGGAAAATATAATAAATGCCATCCACCAGGATGAGTCTGGTTTTGCTGGAATGACGCAGGGATCTGTTTTTGTGTGTGTGTGTGTGTGTGTGTGTGTGTGTGTGTGTGTGTGTGTGTGTGTGTGTGTGTGTGTGTGTGTGTGTGTGTCCATAGGGGTGTATCTGAGGAGCATGCCAGTATTTATACAAACGTTGGTGTTATAGATGTTATAGGGTTTCCTTTTTTCTCCGTTCATTTAACTAGAGTGAATGCAAACTTGTAGGTTTTCAGCTTGTTTGAGATCATCAGTTACAATAAAAATCTAACCTTTAACTTTTGTTTTTTGATTCAAATCATCTTGCATGGTTGTGATGCTATCGTGCTGACAAAAATCAGACAGACATACACACTATGAACACCTGGAAAAATACTCAAAACTGCTTCTGTAGTAGTTCCTGCTACTAAAAGTGTCAGTAGGAGTACATTTTGCCATGATTACGCACACACACACACACACACACACACACACACACACACTTAAACATAGCACAACACCAACTTTATCCTTTCAGTTATGTTTCAAGTTTGCAAGTTAAATGTTATACCATAGCCACAGCATAATACAGTTTGGAAACTGGTAAGCATTGACGTACAATTTACACTGAGATTTTGGCATGACTTTGATTTCATGCCATGGCTCCAGGTCTTTCATATCATGAAAAACATTTATCCTTAATCTTATCAGTAATGGCCATTTTTTGATCTCATGTTGAGGGTCTGTGAGGAAGAGAGTGGTGATGAGTAGGCAGTATGCTGAGATTGTACAGTTGACAGTGCTCTGCACATTTCTGGTGCCTGTGCTGCCTCAGTTGTTTGCAGCAGGCAGGTGATTCCTCAGATTTGTTGTTGCTGTAGAGGGAAGCAGCTGTTTTTTTTTTTGTATTTTTTTCTTACAGCTGGCAAACAGCCTGATCTTGGTCATTCTGCAATATACAGTGTAGAAACCAAAATACTCCCACACACTGCTTCTCAGATGGTGTTGTGATTTATGCGATCAGCATGGTTTTGCTCACTAATGTCCTCTGTTTATTTTACATTTACATTTACATCTTTTGAAAAGGTCAGTACAGGTAAAATATTTGATATTAAATTTTCATTTGATATTTTCTTCTCATTTGAACCCAAGTTTGGAATTTCAATAAACATAGTACATAGTAACATAGTAGTAGTTGCATTCCTATGACACTATGATTATGAGCTGTGTGAGTGCATGTGTGTGGGTGTGTGAGTATACGGTCATGAATGCAGCTTTTGATCATGCAGCCAGAGCCTCTCCTGTGTGTGTGTGCGTGCGTGTGTGTGTGTGTGTGTGTGTGTGTGGGAGCGGCCCAAGCAGGCCTGATTGAATTGGAGCTTAGTAGGCTGACATGATAACCATAATTGAAGGGCCGGGTGGTGAATATGGGCCATTACAGCAACAGTCTGGACATCTTATCAGTGCCGAGCTACACTGACAGCTCAAGCCGTGTTGTCAGGGTGGATACTCCATCACTCATATAAAGTGCATGCAGCTGAACGCAGACACACATGCTCTTTAACATGTAGGCACACACACACACTAACAAATCACTTATCCATGATGATGTCCATTTCCTGCAGGATGTGCTGTGTAGAAACCCATCGTAATTAGGCATTAGCAATGACTCACTGATTATTCAGTGCATTCAGTTCATTTGGACAGGACCTCAGGATGTCAGTCAACTCTGCCACCTGTTTGTAATACAAGCGTACGACAGTCACAGTTATCGTCGAGTGTTAAATGAATACATGAGGTGGGTCCCCAACCACAGCAACAACACGACATAGGTTTAATTGTTATATTAGTGCTGTTCCTTATCAGCCATAATTGGCTGTGGGTTCAACTCAATGTTCTTCAATTATTGAACAGCATAAAAGGATTACATATGCATGTGCCTTTACTTGTACCTATTTTTTCATTGAGACTGACTAGCCAGGGCCAAGACATAGGCCAACATAGAAAACCTGAGGGCATAAAATGTGACAGCAGGTTAACCATTGTTTTACCGTTAATTCATGTTTGCTTGTGCTGGAGAAATACATTTCATTAGATAATTAAATAAACTAAATGATTTTTATTTAGCAACTTCCATTGTAACATTAAATGTTAATAGAAATATATAGAGTAATTCAATGATCACAGTGAAACATGATTCTTTCTACAGCTCAAACATATGCAGGAAACAAACAACAAGACTAAAAAACGATCAAAAATGAAAATTAAGAACAAGGAATCAGTATGTAGTCTATGTGTTCCCTTTGGGTCATCGTTCACAAGCTGCTTATCAGATCATGTGGTGGGCTGCATGAACAGAAGAGCCTGCGTTTAGGTCCCCGAGGCCAGCCCCTACCTTGACCATGTTCCAATAAGATGTAGGGAGTTTCTAATAAGAGCATATATCTGCCTCCCTGTGCTCCCACCCAGATCAATAGTATATTGAGCTGAACGCAGAGGGAATAGATTCACTTCAGCTCTCCTCTCCATAGCTGGCTGGATCAAAGCATCTGTTGTTGGAGCGCTGCAGTGGCTCCTTCCTACAGCACAGCCTGCCCTCCTTACTGCCACACATACAGCAGAGGATAGCACCTCTCAGCTGGATGGTAATATATTTCAGATATCAGCGAAATGTAAGACTCATTTCAGGTGGCTCTGTTTTAATCTATAACACTGTGCAAAAAAGCACTCAAAATGGGCACATCTGACTTGGAACAACACATCAAGGGAAACCTTGTTTGCCCTCATATTCATCAAACTTGGAAAATTAAAGGAAATCTTGTGTTGTCCTGGAAATGTATTTAAACATTTTCCTATTTTTAGATTAGAGCTCCCCAAAATGGATGACATTGTCATCTGGTAGGTCTAAGTTAGAGATCATAGTAAAGTTCAAATTGAAACATTAGTTAATGAGTATTTTGAGAAGGTTGCATGTTGTGAACACACCCCAAGTCACATCACACAGTAGCACCGGCTGGGAGGATGACATTGATTTCATCTTAAAAATGAAAGTTACGTTATGCTTAAAATGTAAATATTAGTATAGTATAACTGTGGTCATTTAATTAGGTTTATAGATTAACGTTGCTCTCTTTCAATCTTGTTGAATATAATGTTACATTGGTTAGCATGTTTGGTTCAGTTGCTAAAGTTGTCGCTTTTGCTAGCTTGTTTTGCTTTCAAAGGTTTAAGGTTTGTGATTCAACTCTAGTTAGGAGCAATGGTTTCAAATGTATGTTGGGCGTGGTTCAGAGAATTGATGATAATGAATGAGAAGCTGGGGTTGAAATGATGAATTTTCAGCCCATCTGTTTGCATGTCAAACACTGGCTAAATACTAGCTAACTAGCTTTTTCACTTTGCTAGTGTTGTCTGTTCAAACGCAATACTGCGCTGTGACATAGCCTTCAGTGTTGATTGGGTATTATTCATGAAGTGTAACTAATCAGTTAGTGCTGTGGGTTGGACATTGAGGGAAACTACAGAGTGTATTAGGTGTACAATCATCAATTATATATATTATATATGGTATAAATACTAAACGGTATAGTATTAGTAGTATACTAGGTAAGTGTAATAAAACTGTAAATTAGTCTTTAAAAGGAAACCGCTGAGTAGTTTTTATTATTTTATTTGTTTATTTTAATCTTTGAAATCAGACTTCCACAGAGAGGTTGTATTAGTATATGGGCCCGATCCCTGTCTGACATACCAGCTAGATCGTCACTGGCAATGTACTGGAAGTCCCTAAAAATCATCTCAAGAAAAGAGTGGGAACCCTGTCAGCATCTTGGCCTCATAACACACTCTGTTTCATGATGGTACAGATCAAGTGGACTGATTTATACTTGTCTAATTTCCATTGTTTTTATTGCTTGCTTATCTAGCTAAAAGAAAATATGTTTTAATATGCTTAACATTCTTGCAAGCAAGACCATCCTTATTTTGACGGATTCAAGTGAACACTTTCACTTCCATGTTTAATCCAAAGCTGTTGTAGGATGCATTACCATTTAGGTTTCTTAAATCTACAAAACCATCTTGAGCATAAATCAGCATTGTCTAATTTGAGGGATGCTGTCTTCCATTGTGTGGGTCATTTGATGATCGCCTATACCTGTGGCTGTTGTACGCTTTTTCATTCACCCTCCAAATTTCCAAGTGCACCTTATTTTCAATGTTTTTTGAGACCACCAAGGCCGACTGGGTTAACTCTAAAGATGGGCAGCTGGTCAGCGTCTATGGTCACAGAAACACTACCTCTGAAGAGTTTTCAAAATAATATATCATTACTTTTGGAAGATTGTACGTTTTTTGCTGCTATGTTAAGAACACAAACTTAACTTTCCCTTCAGACAACCCTGAAGGTAAGAATTCATGTTTTATTGGGCATGATTTGCTGAGTTCTATTGGCTCTTTATGTACTCTTTATAGCTCTGGCCACAATTAATAAAAATTGGTAAAGTGCACATACATAAAACATCAGAGTGCAGGAGGTGCAGGTTGTATATGTAGTTTGTAAATAATTACACAGTGAGGATAATAGTTGTACAGGTGTGTTGAAATTAGAGATGGGACGATAATTGGATCGACCATCCCACTGACATACAGCCCTGTATTGGTCTGCTGATTTATCTTTCATCATGTCACTAGGCTGAAGGCATGGCTTGCACATATCCCCCCCCAAAAAACAGGACAGTCATGCTAGTGAAATGCATTGCTGGCCTGGAAGTAAATGAATATCATAACGTTAACGTCCCCATCCTTTACTCTCTTGCAACAACCCTTATGTTACTCTTATTGAGCAGAATTTCACTTTGTTATATAACGTTAACCTTATGACTGACCACACAAAAGCTATAGTTACAGCAGTGCACTGTTTAGAGGGCATCAGAGAGGTGCATTTCAAATTGCCAGTGACTTTATAGCTTATCTTTACAAATGATTAATGTATTATTATCTTTATATTTAGGTACTAGGTAGGTTTATAAGCAACATAATAAGTAATAATTCAGAAATGCCATAAAGTAAGAAAAATGTTTCATGTCTGAGTTTCAAAATAAAATGTTACCAAAATTGTAACATTGTATTTTTTAATCGGTTGATATAGTGTGTATATATATCAACATTTTTTACTCCCTAATATAGGTATCGGTATGGTCCCACAAAATCCATATCGGTGGGGCTCCTAACAAAAATAATACATACTTCAGGGGAAAATTGTGTTGTCTCCCATATGACTCAAGTGAATTTTGAAAAAATGATGAAAAATCCATGTGAACAGCCACAGAAATATCTTGTAATTGACACATAATTCTGCCCTTTGGAAAAGCACAGGCAGCCTTGCTATATTCCTGTAATGTTTTGTTAAAAGTAATATTCAGAAACTACATCAAGACCATTATATGGTAAATGTAATTTCTGAATGCCTCGATCATTTTAAATGTGGCCACCAACATGTGTATATTCACATGATCTGCTACAGTTCAAATAAATCTCTGACTGTCTTCTGCCTCTCTGAACTTTGTTGTTCCTGCACTGTTGCCTTGCTGTTTGACCTTTCAGACTAAGCAATAAGGTCGAGAATTTCACGCTATGCATGCATTTCTTTTAGCAGTCCCTACATGTTTTCCCTTCTTCATTTTTTACACCTGCGAGGAATCTTATTGTAGCTTGACCCACGATGCATGGCTACATTCTATAATGTCATAGTTCAGACTAGATAAACATTGGTGAAATGTTTGAAGGTGATGCCAGCCAAGTCTCAGAAAGATTTCTGAGCCCCCCATCTGTTTTCTTTGATCCCATCAGTCTCAGATGTAGTGTGGAGTGGCACAGTCTTAGCAACAGGCATATTGATATGATTATGATAAGAGCCAGTTTGTGTGTTTGCTGTGTAAATGCCTTGTGATCAAAAGGATCCTGGCTCTCTCTCAGCTGCACCCACACTTCCCCCTGAACCAACACCAGGGACAACTGGCTCTGTGTTTGACAAACTGTGGTAGTGTGTGATACAGCAAAATACTGATGACCGTTTGTAGATACATAGTGAAAGGCAGGAAAAGCAACAGAAATACCAGGATTGCTGGATCTTAATGAATGGTAAAACAGTATGGATAAACACTGTAGGTATTCTTATTCCACTACTCTGTTAAAGTTCTTTTTGTGAAGTAGGTGGTGGGATGCCTTTTTTGTGATCCTGATGTACATTTTCTAACCTAGAGGAGGAACAATGTGTTTTTTCCAACGTGACGGTTGAAGGCATACTGACTGCAATATGGTATACTTGGCTCTTTAAACTTATACTTGGATGCTTAACATTCACAAAAGGAAACACAGTGATACATGACAATGCTAAACAGTGTAGCTGGTTAGCAAAAGTGTCTTTCAAGTGACCGGGCAGCGATAACTTTAGTTTGTGTTCAGTGCACTCTGAAGTGGTTGAATTGGTTCAGAGTAATAACGTTACTCACTACTTAAAAAATGTTGCGCCGGGTAATGATTAACAAGTGTCAAACTAGCAGTCAAGCTAGCTCACATGAGATGAAAACATGGTTGGTTATTCTGGGACCGTTGTCACGCAACTCTCTTTACTTTCGATCAAAACGAAACTTAACTATTTCAGACGAAAACAGCTGCATACTAAACATGCAGCGAGGCATTACCAAACGAACACAGATTAATTCATCCTGAACGGACATAATAGCAGCTAGTCTCATGCCAGTACTCCAAAACATGAAAACAAGAAATGACCGGAGTGTGTAGACAAACAAAGTGCATACAGTATTCTGCCCCTCACACACCGCGCTGATTTGCTAGCACACCGCCAATCAGAATGGTCATACACCTGGCCCACAACCAATCAGAGAATCCAATGGCTCAGACGATTGACAGCCAACCTCCTCAGACTTCGCATGTTGAATCGGATCAGACAACGTCCGTGCGGCTCTGAAAGCTTCCAACGCAGCTGAACACTTCAAACATATTTGTTCCTGACCTCATCCGAGTTTCCCCAAACGCTCCAGACGTCCAATGGTTGGGGCGGTGTGTTCCTGCCTTTAGGGATAGAGTTGCAGATATTGGTATTAAAGGGAATCTATGCAGTTTTGGCAGTTTCTTTGCTGTTTTCTTGCTGGCCAATAGTTGCATGGCAGGTTTTTCCGCTCACAGAAACTGATCCAGTAAAGGGCCGCTGTGGCTGCTGGATTCGACTTATTCAATCAACTGAATTGTCTTTACATAGTTGATTTGTTGGATCAGGTGTGTTCTTGCTTGGTTTGAATGAAAACCTGCAGCCACAGCGGCCCTTTACTGGATCAGTTTGACACCACTGCGCTAGGGGGAAGCGAGACGGCCACCCTTCACCCCAGAAAAAGTCATATAACCATTCCAATGACTCGGAAGCTGTCAAGGTAAATTAAGCAATTAAAGTAAAATGTGCACTTTTTTTAGGTGTTCTACCCATTAAATAATTTTCTTGCATTATAATTTGATGGTTTCACCACTTTTTTGTCATGTCGTGTGAAAAAAAAGGTAATCATTACTTACAAACATGAAATTAATAGGCACAATAACGTGACTGATAAATCATATTTTCCATTTTGACTATATGATTGATTCACTGTGAATATTTCAGACATGTTACAACCGTCCCTGCACACTGGGACGGTTGTAACGGTGGAGAGACTGTATTAAAATCAATTTTGCAACCTGTACATATTTCATAAAACCACTTAAATACATTATTTCAGCAGTTGACAGATTGAAGTTTATAATATAACAAATGAGTTATTCCAGTGTAAATGGTTTTTGATGTGTTGCTAAAATTGCAAAAAAGTGTTACAACTGTCCCTGGTCTCCCCTACTGGTCATTGTAATTTAGTTATGTTGATCAGAAGTGGAACAATCAACAATTATTTTGTTGTTATTTTGAATGCGCCATCTTGGTTATCTGGTGTCCTCTGTTACCATGGTTACAAGCCTGCTTGTGCACAGCAGCCTCCTCTGTGGGAGGGGCTTTGAAGGCAGGGCTGCAGCAGCAGAGAGGAAGAAGGAGGGACCTGGGAGCTGTATCATTCACATATTCTGACCAAGTCCACTTTTTTCTCAAAACTCCAGACTGCAGCTTTAATGGATTTGTATGCTTGCTTGCATTAACTGAAAAACAGTAGTATGGAAATAACTTTTTGTATTTTGACTCTATTCTCACCAGAATTGTTTTACAGAATTATATATATTTCTACATTAAGTGAGCAAGGTGTTGTTAAAGATATTTCTACCACCAACCAAAAAACGTTGCAAATGGCCGGGTTTGGCAGGAAATTGGCAATAACTCATTAACCAAAATTTGGCCAGTCCTCGTAAATCCAGTTACAAATCTGCAGGCCATGTTTGAGAAAATGCTGATCACAGCATTTTGATTTCGACCTATATTGTCATACTTTAGTCCTTATGGCAGTAAACACAATCCTGACAGATCATCATATTCAAGGTGAAAAAGGGTACTTGTCAGCACATTTTACCTGTTCAGCAGATGTGCAGCAACATAAGCATTAATGTGTGGTCCTGTTTCTTTCTACATGGTAAATGTGGGTGCAGTATTGATTCTCCTTCTCGCTCTGGTTTTCTGGCTCTTCAGCAGCTATGTAAATGTTCCAGTGTGTTCACAAGCTAACTTTGTCTGTCTGCTGTTTGGTGCTGAGCAGGTGATGGACAGTAGATTTATCGGAGCTTTTTCACTTAAAACACTGCTGCTGCTGGAAACGAGGTGAAGGAAAGCAGAACTTTGGGGAATATAAAGATAAAGGACTTAAAGTTGCTAAAACGTTCTGCAGCGCCAAGGGAAACATTGTGGTTTCATTGCTAATTGACCTCTTTCATGTCACACATCACGTTTAATCAATTATGAAATAAAAAAGCAAAAATCATTTGGATGGACATGGGTCTCAAAATACTGCTGAAGCCTATAATGACAATAATTAATGGTAGAGGAAATATCACAATACAGTTTGCTTTTATATGAAGAATGAGTTAATTTTAAACATAATTGATTTATAAATATTAAGCAGAAATGTGGAATGAAAAGTAAATGTAGTATTGAACAGTTTAAGTGGCTGTGTTCCAGGTTAAATCTTATCTGTATTAGCAGCAAATGACACAGACCATGTGTTTTCCATCAATGGTCAGCTGGCCCAATGAGTCAGCAAATTCCCAGCATTCTATACTATCCAGTGTATTTTCACATCTGTGAATCAAACTCTTTTATTAATTTCTTCTCTTTACTTGTGTTGTCAGCATGTGAACTGAACACTGATAGCAGTCAGGTGTTGTGGCTCCAGAGAACTGCTCTGGTGATATAGAGATGGTTATCAGAATCTAGACTATGGACATTGTGATGATGGCTCTGTGGTCAGTGCTAATGCACACAGCCCGCCACAAATCTCTTTGAGAAGCCAGACTGTGGCGTTTGTATAGTGAGCTCCTCTCTAATCAGCCTCTCTCTGAAGAGAACGGCTGGAGCAAATGAATAAATAATTGATTAGGTTTCACTGTGGATGAATTAGCCCAGTTAGAGAGTGCATTTTATCTTTTTTGATAGGCACTGTGCACAGTACTGCTACAGTCGACTTTAGCTAAGGGATGTTATACATTGTACTATAAATAACATGTTGTAAAATGACCATTCTTATCTGACATTATGTGCGGGAAAAGTGAAAAGCATGAACTTATTTCAGGCACACAAATCACTCATGGTCTCTCAGATGTCAGACGAGGATGCTCTCTTGCTTCACTGACTGTTCACCACTTTTACTGGTGTTCAATCAATATTTTGGTCAGACATCTTCCTGTTATGTCCCCTAAAGTTGGACCAAGGAGCACTTTCACATCTTACACAATGACCGTCCTTTAACTTAGACAGGAGTTAAGATTTATCGACCAGTATGAAACCATTTCTTACCCTCTGATCAACACTTCTGTTGACATTCATTTATTCAAGCTTAGTTAACAATTTTTGGGAGAATTAATGTGGCATCCGGGTCAAAAATGTGTAGTAACATGATTACATCCACATTTCAGGCCTAATACAGTGTATTATTACTCATGGTTATGTGTCAAAACAATGATTAAACCCCTGTTGTGTTTCAGAAGAAGACTGACATCTGAAATAATCATATCAGTCAAAAACCTTAAAACCTAAATTGGGAAAACTCCATGTTGTACCACGTACATGTTATCATGGAGAATTTGTTGCGGTTTCCGCTTAGTAACTACTGTGTAGACAGCATGCAGCAATATTAAGGATCAAATATTAGAATAAAAATCTGATTACGACAGGTTGGTTGTTTGTTTTTGTTGCCACTGTTGGTCAAATCTGATGAGACTGACTCACACAGTGCTGGTTGAGCAGATTAATTGATGTTTTGGTGTTTCACTCTTGAAAGATAATGCCTCTGGCTGTTTCATGAGCATCTCTCGTCAAAACTTTATAGCCTGTTTCATCTCAGATGTGGATGTGGTCAGGTGGGATCCGTCACACCTTTAACCACATCCTCAGTGATGTCACAGCATACTGACAGGCACTGGAGCACACTTGTACATCACTGTAGTAAGGACAGAAGATTAACTAGATGGCTTCAGTGTTTCAGATGTTTCAGTGTTTGGACATAATATTT
The DNA here is from genome assembly GCF_900880675.1 of Sparus aurata. NCBI lineage: Eukaryota > Metazoa > Chordata > Actinopteri > Spariformes > Sparidae > Sparus > Sparus aurata. The sequence goes on along the minus strand of NC_044191.1, from coordinate 983,405 downwards.
TCAAAGGCCACAAGAGCTGTCTTGAAACCTCCTTACCTTAAACACGTTTTAGTTCTGAGAATAATATTCAGCCAAAGTCTCAACCTGGGAATGAAATGATTTTAAATGACACTCAGAGTTCAATGTATTCTACGGAGCCCCAGACATGACATGGTCAAAAAAGCTTTCATTGTGGCCACAATATAGCTATACCGTGCGCACAATATACTACTTCGTGGCCACAAAATACTAATTCGTGGCCACAAAGTAGGTATAATGTGCGCACGAAATGCTAATTAATGATATTAATATAATTCCTGGACAACTGGGTAAGCAAATCGAACGCACCTTCTCTAGAAACTGCAATAGCATACGTGATGTCCTTAAGGTGAGTGTCTTTTCTTATTCTGTTCTAGTCAATATCTTGTTATCCCGCATTTAGGCAGGGCCTTAAGTAGGCCTATAATATAGTGAACTTTTAATCGTCTGTGATTTTATTGAAGGACAAATGTCCAGAGAGCACTACAGACACCTTCAGTAGTTCAGTCAGAGCAACAACAACCTCCAAATCAACACAAACTAGATTCTGATCACTGATAGGATATAGGTATAGGTATAGATATAGATATAGGTTCCCTTGGCAACGCGATACACACAGTGAGCGCTACTGTAACTGCACGGCTGTGTTCAGTGGCATCATTAACGCTGCGGCTCATATAGAGTCTGTATCCCCTCAGCTGAGAGTCTGACACACATGATGCTACTTTCAAAGGAGAGGATCAGTGAAAGGCCCTGCCTAAATGTGGGATAGCAAGATATTGACTAGAACAGAATAAGATAAGACACTCACCTTAAGGACATCACGTAGAGGCTACTGCAGTTTGTAGAGAAGGTGCACTCGATGTCCAGGAATGATTTTAATATTATTAATTTGTATTTCGTGTGCACATTATACCTACTTCCTACGAATGAGTATTTCAAGCGCACGTTATAGCTATAGTGTGGCCACAATTGAATTTTTTTTTTGACCATGTCATGTCTGGGGCTCCGTAGTATTCTATACAAATGGTGTTGAAGGATGATTGTGTTTTCCTACAATTTGCACATGTGCACATTAAATTTATAAAAACCCAATAACACATCCAACTGGATATTCAAAAGTCTGTATAATCCAAATTGAACGTATTTTTGGTCCACATTTAAATTCATTAAGCTATTTATCACCAACACCCCTATGAGGCAGGCAGGTAGGTAGGTAAACTGTGTGTGTGTGTGTGTGATACACCAGAGGCCTGTACTGTGAAGGGGGCTCAACATAGCCAGGCTTTGTGCTCATGATGCAGCTCAACAAAGCCCCAAGTCCCCAAACAGAGTTAAACTGTACTGCGACGGTGGTTATCAACTTAATTAGTCAAGTCCGGTTCTCTGCTTTGTGCTCTGCGCGCGTTCACATAAAAGGGGGCGTTTGACGTCATATTATTCTACTTCCGTGCGAAAATGGATCGATTCCGGGCCACATATTTTACTCAGGATGAGCAGATTCTTATTATGCAAGGCTATGAAGAATTCAAGGAAACCATCAGAAAGTAACACTGTCGCCGCCAACAGAGCGAGGGAGGGCTGCTGGCAGAAAATTGCTGACCGTGTAAATGCGTAAGTTAACAATGATTAATATTATGATCAATATTATATTAAGCCCTTAGTGTTTTCATTTCTGAAAGCTCAACATTGTGCAACTTTTACATATTAACCCTCATCCATTTAAAAAATAAAAACACTGAAGTAACAACTATCTTTTTTCATTTTTGGATGATGTCTATATTGTTTTCACATTTTACTGATCTCAGTTATAGAATGCGCATGTGTGTTTTATTGAAAGCGAGGCTGAGTGTGCGTAGGCTATAAATGTTCAGTGTTTTTTTTTGTATTACTGTGTCGGGATGAACAAGCAAATGTAGCTACTGTCCCTGTACAATGACAATAAAGACCTTTCTGACAGTGAAAATCGCTCCAGCCTGTAAGATTTGTGTTTGGGCGTACACTGCCCGACAACGGGTGAAACACTGATCAGTTCATCAGTTTATTCATGGCCACATCAAAGAAATAATTAACTCTACTCATTATCTGTGACAAATAAATACTAGGTTGGCCTAATTAATATGTCATATTGCATTTTATTAAGATGTGGAAGCAGCAGTCGGACATGGCAGCAAGTTAGAGCCAAATACAAAAACATCATTCAAAGTGGTATGTAGCCAAGCTGCCCCATCATTTTGTCAGTGTGTGTTCTTGCTCAGATTTTCTGCATCACCAACTGAATGTAAGAAGGTTCCCGTGGCGAAAAAACGAAGGTACACAAACAGTTTGCCCGACAGTGAGCACACAGCTTCTTCAGTGGCATTCCTGACACTCGGCTCAATAAGGGAGCAAATGTACCGTATTCCCTCGGCTGAAAATCTATATCGCTCATAGAGAATTTGATCAGGAAATGCCAGCGGATCAGCGCGATCTCGAAGAAGCCGCTCACGTTGTAGTGCTGCCCGAATTATTCTTGCTCCCAGGTCCACCGGGTTCTCAATGAATGGTGACGCCATCTCCGAATGAGTTACACAGTGAAACAGCGGCGCTTTTATAGCCGATTTTAAGCTGAAACTCTGAACATAACCTGGTCGGGACCAGGGTATGAGCTAAGCATAAGTTACCATGGTGATCTAGCCGGGTTAAAAGAGAGCCACCTTTGTAGTACAGGGAAGCCTGGCTTTAGACTCAACATACCTCGCTAACCCACTAAACTGGCTTCACGGTACAGCCCTCTGATGACGCAAAAAAGGAAGAAATGTATCTATATACATTGTAAAACAAGGAGAATAAGAGCAAAAACCTACAACTGTTGTTTATTTTTGCAAATAAAAGTTTGTAATTAATCACTTTATTCTTTCAGTGTATGCGGGTTGGGGTTGGGGGGGCCTGGCTTGTCTTGGACACAGGCAAGGGGGGCTTCAAGGAAGAAAGGTTGGGAACCACTGGTCTGAAGGATGGATGTTACATGCATCAATTTAATTGTTATATCAGTACACACACACAAGCACATTATACTGTACATGCAGTCAGGCCAGTTTCAGCATTGGTGTAGTATTATAACGCAACAAATTCAGTGGTGTTGTGTTTAGGCATTTTGCCCTGTTTTCTAGTGTTGATGAGGGTTCTCAGTCATCTGGGTCAGGCTAAATCCAACAGCTAAATCGTAGACAACTGGACTTGTTTCAGTTGGTATTAAACTGTTCCCTTACATTTTTCAAACTAATCAAACTGTCACCAAAAGCAGAAAATCACTTTTGCTTGGATTTGTTGACACGAATCAGTAAGTGCTAAACTCAACACATTGTATTTCCTTTTGTTATGGTTTGTACAAGATCTGAACCCAAAAGCACGACTCTGAACCACAGGTAACAGTGAAAAAGTCTTTAATGTTAAAGTGAGGAACACGAGTGCAGGTGAGGAGGGGTGGTGCGAGGTCCCGGGGTCCCGTCGTGGCTTGTGAGGTCACCGGTGAAGACGAGAGTGACGGTGGCGAAGCGTGACGTCTGCTGCAGAGCAATGGAGGTGTAGCGGCACGGCGTGGTGAGGTCCATCTCCTCGAGCGTAGTCACTAGATGAGGAAACGCAGAAGAGCAGGCGGCAGGTCTGCAGGTCTGCAGGCAGGCAGAGGAGAAGCAAACACAGGCTGCTAGGTTAACACGACAATCTGAGGCAAAGTGGAAGAAGCATAGAGGTATTAGCCACACAAGCTAAAATGCAGCAGCACAGAGTCAATAAATTCAGAGCGGAGTCAGGAAGTGAACAACCACGTATACTGAAGCAACGATCTGGCGACAAGCAGGAGAGAATCCAGAGGCTTTCTAGGGAGCTGATTGCAGAGTGGATTCACCTGGCTGCTGCCTGTTGGAGCGAGACCACGCCCACATGCACACACACACACACACAGAACAGAACAGACAGGGGGAGAGACACAGGAGGAGCAATACAGACAGGGGAAACAACACAAACACCATTTGTTGTTTTGTAAATGTTTTTCTTGTGATACTCATAGAAACTTGATCGGCTGAAGCCACAGGGTGCACAAGGTCATTAGTCACTGTATTTGAAACCAGGCATCTGTCTCAAATGTCTAGCGACTCAACAAATGAGGTGGAGACAGCCAATGATTGAACTTTGGACTTTTTCAGAGCACATATGGGGCATTTCTCCTCTGTGTTCCCTCATTACTGTGAGGGGAGGAACCTGCTGCCACTCAGCATAACCAGCCTCAGCCTGTTTCAGCTCGTCACACTCATCTCCAGGAAAGAGAGGCGAAGAATGAGACAGAGGCAGACAGACAATATCTGCACTGATGTGTCTTCTTTTTTGGACTGATGTGTCTGAGACAGCCGATCAATGGCCCGGGAGGTGTCTCAAGCTCCCTGGTTCCATCACCACCACCACCACCTCCTCCAGGGAGCTGATTGATCTGAGAGCTGGTTGTCAGGGAGGATCGGGACCCCGCAGGCAGCCAGGCGCTGCTGTCTCCACTCAGCTAGTAGCGATGTATCTCTGCATGCTACCTTGCTTACACTTTCATCCGTGGGAGAAGCCAGGCAGAGAGCATGCTGGAAGAATCAGCTTGTGGCTGTAAAGCCTGAGTAACTGTGTATATATACAGAAGGATCAAATGACACCATGCGTCTAATGTATTCTGGCTGGGTGCCACACCCAAATAGAAGTCTTGAATAGGCTCTTTCCAGAATTGGTTATTTTGCCTCATTCAGCCATGTTATCTCTTTGCCTAGATGCTAGACAGTGATGAGTGTAGTTTATTGAACGTGCTCTGTCATTATGTTAAGCTGATGTCCATTACATGAGTACTGACTTTGGCCCCAAGCTCTGAACTCAAAGCATTGATTTGCACTTACTGTCAATCACAGAAATGGTCCAGCCTCATTTTATTGCACAACATAAACAGTATGACATGTTTGACTAGAGAAATATTGCAGTCCTGTGTGTTTCAGTGGCTTGAAGATACCCATCTACAACTGAATGTATTTGTGATACTGTAAAGCAGCAGATAAAGTTCTGTTTAGGGCTGACAAACACATGATGCATTAACAAATAATCGAACAAAACACATTTCTTTAATACAAACAATATTTTTTCCTCTAATGTATATACTGTTAGGCATCCATTATGTTTCAAATAAAAAAAAAGATGACATTACATTCAATAAAACATATAACGTGAACATCAAGATTCAAATGAATGAGAGTCATTGATAATTTGTACTTTCAGCCGTCATGCTGTGAGCTGCTCTGTTGTCCAACAGTCTCACATCACAGGAGAGAACTCTCTGTTTAACCAAGCAGCTTTGCCTGGTAGTTCAGTCTTACAACAGAAGCAATTTGCCCCTTGCAACTACTAATGAAGGGAAGGATTTGCTTGGACAGTGCTCTGTGTTGGCTCATTTATGCCATAAATGGTACCATTTGCGTAAATGTCCTGGTCATAAGCAGTTAAAAACAACTGAACACTGCTGCTGACACATGTACACTTTATTTATTGTAATAAGCACTAGTGAAAAGGTAATAAACCCATAAAAGATGACTCTAATACATTAGACTATGTATGTGTAGCAGTAAAAAACACAATAAACATATTCATTGTTAGATTGTAATGTAGATGTAGATGTTTACTGCAGTGACCTAGGGTTGATTTTAGCCTTCATCTAATGTATTATTCAATAAAGGCAAAAGCCAATATGAATAATCTTAAAATACAAACTGATAATCCAGTTGTTTAAATCCAGTAGCTATAAAAAGCATTATTAATTGTTAATAAGTGCATAGTTAAGGACCCATTAACACGTGATGAAATGTAATATTAATATAGAAAACAAAAAAGCTTCATGTGAATTTAACAAAAACGTATGTAAACTGAATAAATGTGTTGGTAATCTATTATCAACAGTTTATTATAAACAGTCATACAGTACATTTGTATTATGCTATTTTTTACACTTATTATGTCACTTTATGTAATATGCATCTTTATCTCCCAGCCCCATTTAAGATTAATTTGTTGCCATGGAGATGAACTGGGATAGTATGCACATTTTACATCTTATGTGTGCATAATAACACTCAGAGTGGTCTTTTTGTCTTTTCTTTTTTTAACTACAAGCAGCACTTCCCCCAGTGTGTTAATAAAGAATTTCCTGGTGAATTGGGAGCTAAGTAAGGCGTCAGAGTACACACACACACACACACACACACACACACACACACACAACCACTAGCAGAAAAAACACCCATCACAAGGTGAGATCACAGAGCCACTATAAAGGCAATTTGCTTCTCCACACAGGTCAGGTGAGCTTAACAAGCTAAACTGTCATGCACACAGATGTTCAAGGGCTCTGTGATGTTTTCTTAGCTAGTTAGTTCTAATGGCAAAGTAGTTGTGGTGTCAAGCACTGTACAGTGATAAGGCACAATGCTGTATTCAGATCCATTGGAACTTAATGTCATCATGCTGTCTCACAAAAGAAGAAGGCAGTCAAATCTTTTTTCATGCTCACTGTGGCTGCTGTATTGGCATGTATATGATTATATACATTGTAATACTAAAACAAGTGTGCTAATTGGTCAGGTTCCTTAAAGAAATCTTAGATTTAAAGTTGTCATGGGCAATACACATGCACATAACACCTGGCATTATTATTATTATTCTCTTAAAGTATATCCAAAGTGGCTATAGAGTTATGTACTGTCTCAAGATGTGTCTTGAGGTTTTGAGTTTTCCCTACAGATGACACGTTATAGTGTGGAAGATTCCACTGCTTAGCCTGATTTGAGCTGTGACGGTGCTGAAGGCTGAGATGTGTTAGCATTTCTTTTAGCTGTACTTTGGGTAGAAATTATTTGTGCCATTTGCTGTATATCACTATTTCTAACAGCCTACCTGGAAAACTGTTACTGCATGGCAGTAAACGAGTTATGTTATTATGCAAAAGACCTTATGGATGAAAAATGATTTAAAAACAAACCATGTGTTTATTGGCTTTGTATAGGAAGAAAATTATCTTAGACATAGACAAGGGGTAGGCTCAGCCATTTCAACAGCATTTATTTATTAAAAAAAAACACTTCTTCAAAGAATATTTCAGTTTAATAGTCAGTGTACCACAGGCCATTTCTATTAACATACAGCATACAGCAGCAACAGACACAAAGATCATGATCAGCTGAGCTTGTGTTGCAGTATTAGGTTCCACAGAGAGCAACGTGACAAAACGTTCTCCCACATCTGACCTACGTCTGTGGTTGATGTGTGTAATCGGCTCAAAACAGTGCTCGACGGTCACAGTTTCTCATGACTCTTTTTCTTAATACTATATACTCAACATTGTGCTCCATTGTGAGGTGTATCCTGCTTTTTACATTGATGTCCCTCATTGAGAAAACGTCCTGAAGTAAAATATATAGCGTACAGTTGTGGGGACATTTCCTTCACAAATAAAGTGAATCCACTGGGTCTTCACTTTCTCTGATGGTGGGAGTAGATGAAGACGACAACAACAACTAATTGTGGTGTTTTTATTTACCATCCACATGTTGATGCTACCAAAGTCGGCATTGGCAAACAAACTGGAGTTAATGGATGCACCTTTAGTTCTGCGAGAACATGTTCAGCCCTGTAGTTGTAAAGCATATTACTTTTAATGCGCTGAAACATTTATTACTGTATTGCCAAATCCATCGAAAACCCAATGATGGCCCAAAGTGACACTGGTGACAGTGACGATACCGCACGACCCTAATTGTGGGTAATTTAATTGGTGAGTTATGGTTCAGTGTTCACCTGAAGCAGTCTGCAGTAAGGTTTGGCCAGTCCTCTGCTATCAAGGACGCGGATGTGCCCGTCTGTGAGTCTGCATTAGCTGTAAAGTATGGACATTTGGATGCAGCCTAACACATTGTTGGATTGTTGACATTACAAAATAATTCCAGCCTTATCCGTTTCAGAATAGTTTAGTATATATGCACCATGTCATTGTTTACGACCTCATTAGGACTTAATGTGTGACACCAAATAACAATTCCAACATCATTTTCTGGTAATTGTATTTATTTTTATTTCTTATGCTCTCTGTTGTTTTGTCCAAATCTGTTTTCATGCAATGGCAGAAACAAGCGTATACTATCAATCTATACACCATGATAGTAGTCCAAGTAATTTCCCAAGCATTTGTCGGATGACAAGTTGTCACACATTGGACATAACTGCTAATCATGGCATCAGAGCAAGGTACACATAATACCTTTAATGAATCCTAATCTGCACCCTGACTCTTCTGTTTATGTATAGATATGAAGATGTGTATGTAAAGAAACACACAGTATTCTAGTGTTGGTCTCCTGGCTATTTGTCTCTAATGAGATCAGCGAAGCCTCCTTTGTTTCTATGGCGACATCTCCGCTGTGGTTTCCCCTCTCCAAGCATCCCTCACTCCCTCCTTCTCTGTGTCTCTCTTGCTCTCTGTCTCTTCATCCATTGCCTCCTCTGTTCTCTGCACTTCCCTGTCTGATTCAGAGTGTTTTTATCAGCGTCATCCGGCTACTATACATCTCCCTCAGGGACATGTATGAGAATGAATCTGTGTTATAGTAAAGACAAAGGTGGAGGAGTTACAGTGTAGTCTGCTGGTGTTTTGGCATCATCCTAACATAACAACTGCAGTTATAAGTGATTATCAGTCTACATTCAGATGAGTAGGTATTAGGTTTTTACTGCCACCTGTAGGGCAACATGTCCACAACATGGAGGGTAGTTGATCGAGCCAATTCAATACTGAACACACCAAAACATTTGAGAGAGATTATAGCAGAACAACATGAATCAAATTATACAATTGTTTGAGAAAAGATTTTTAAAAACTTAACTCGCTGGAGTTTTGTTCATACTCTGTCGTGCCAGATATCTTTGATGATCGTCATGTCACAATCTAGGACAACTTAAGCTATATTTATTCTTGATCTAAAAGGTTAGTGATGGTTCTGTTGTAGATACATAGCTCAAGGTTTCAATTTATAGTTCAGTGTTGGATTTCATTGGTAGCTGAACCGCAGTGCTAGACTGATGTTTAGTACATGATCGGGCCGTGATGTGTACGTATTTGAACACTTCATAAAACTGTCAAACTGGTTAACACAGTAGGTTTGCGAATGGGTTGAAGTAAGGTAATTCGTAGATCAAGATTTTGCATAGATGTAATAAGAAATATATAATAAAAAAAGATGAGGCATTTACATCGATTAATGCTCCTTAATATGTTAATGCATATACATTACAATAACAAGATATGTATAATAATTCTCAGGAATCGTTCTTTTACTTTTGATACTTACATTATATTCACTTTGATGCAACAGTGAAACAGAGTGAAAAAAACGTTTTCTTGTGAAAGAATTTGTTTTTGTAATTTTCACTTTGACCACGAGAGGCTGAAGTGCACAGCTATTCATGCCCTTAATAAGATGCAATACTATAAAATATTTTAGAACTTCGAAAATGGATCACCAGGAAAAAAAGAATTCTCACTCGTCCCTCGTGGCTTCTGTAGGATACTGATTTAAAAGCTGTAGATGATCAGTCAAGGTGTCAAACTTTGTTAGAAAATCCAGGTTTCACCTATTTAGAGCTAATCTTTAATTATCACAGTTTTAGTGCAGTGAAAAGGAGAATTTGTCTCATCTCATCACATCGCATCTCCTTCTTTAGTAGTGTGAATAGAGTGTTTGTGTTTCTTTCTGCTTTGGTGTTATTACTGTTATTATTGTTAATATTACTAGTGCAGTGCCCGTAACAAAAGTGTATTCCTATAAAAAAGTGGGAGGTTAAGGAGCTTTTTTGTTGTTGTTGTGAAATCCGATATTCCAGGGTATAATTGGCTGTTTTTGACTATTTTTGATTTTGCCATTATATTTCACCTTAAAAACTATTTACTTGGTGTCATTATTTTCAGCACAACCTCACATGTGTGACTGTACAGTTCTTTTTTCATTTTGACAAACTGTATTAACACAATGGACCAAAAATCACAAAAAAAAACCATAAAATCAGAGTAGAAAAAGTTTGATTTTTTTACTGTGAAAACCACAAATAAACATATTTACAACAAACCATTTTTTTTTTTACTTATAATGCAAATATAAATTGTTGTTAACTAAATTTGTGCATACATTTAAAAAATGTGCAAAGTTAAATAACATTTAAATGCAGGCAATGCTCAGGTCTGCATGTGCTCCTTGAGAGCTGCACTGCCTGCTCCACATTCAGCATCTTCTCATTGTTCTGACTCATTAAACAAAAAACCGACTCCACTACACACCAAACACACTACACCAAACACTACATAACACACTAACTACACACTCCAAACACGCTAAATGTCACAAATCTCTCAACTCTCAATATCGCTGTCTACACACCGACCGTCGTTGCATGTCAATCATCCGCCTAGGTCCCTCCCACAACTTCCTGTTCCTCAACAACCAAACTTGCTGCTTGGACACTTTCGTGACAAAAGCCTGTTTTTACCGTTTCTTCCTGCACCAGAAACAAAGCAAACGTGACGGCAATGTTCGTGAAAAAGCGTGGCGGACATTATTTACCCTAAGTCCGGTTTTGGACGTGCCGATGCGTCTGGTCCGTGGGCCGTGTACATCCACAGATTCCGATTCCACTTTGTTGACCGCGCGTCTCCGGATCTCCTCAGACCCGAACAGACTCGGTCCGGACTCGTTTAATCTCATTAATCCACAGCAGTCAGTTTAGATGCACAGAACAGAACGGGACTGAACTGCCAGCAAAATCCCGGTCCAGCTCGCGCCGCTGCAGGTATCAATCCGCTTGTTTCTTCAGGTACGTCGTGGGCTTGAGCTCTGAAGTGTGTTTACTTATAATGCAAATATAATGATATATGATAGCCGTGTAGCTAGCCGCTAGCAGCTAGCTAGCGGCTAGCTACACACGAACATCCACAGATTCCGATTCCACTTTGTTGACCGCGCGTCTCCGGATCTCCTCAGACCCGAACAGACTCGGTCCGGACTCGTTTAATCTCATTAATCCACAACAGTCAGTTTAGATGCACAGAACAGAACGGGACCGAACCGCCGGCAAAATCCCGGTCCAGCTCGCGCCGCTGCAGGTATAAATCTGCTTGTTTCTTAAGATGGGGGGTGGCGGTGGGCTCTGAAGTGATTGGCTCTGGTGCGCACGTGACTGTGGTGGCTCTGGTGGACAATGCTCGGCCGAATTTGTAAAGCATTTATGAAATAATTTATTCCCGGTATCATTGCAGTCCAAACAAATGCTTAGATGCACACCACTGAACCACGCAGCAGCCATGTTGAAAGTCTCGGGTCAGTGTGATCCTGATCCGCAGAGATATTTGACCAACAGACACATACACACACAGACAGACAGAGATTCCTTGTATTTATAGATAGATTGAATCCAGTTCTTGATTTATGTGACCATCTGTCCTTCCAGCCCTCTGTCTCAGTTCTGAGTGAACTTGCCTTTCTCTCCCTCAGTTTGATACAAGGAATGATGAGGGAAATCAATCTTCTCAGCTCTCTCTCCTCTTTCTTCCCCTCTCTACCAAATGGCAGAGGAAAATTCATGGGTTGAAAGAAAAGTACAGTCAGAGCAAGCAACAAATGCACTGTTAATCGGATTTGTCACCGAGACTGAACCCTAGAAACCCCCCCCCTCTCCTGCCTGCTGCTCCGGGATGATATTTTCTGGGCATCAAGCCAAGTCCAAGTATGGTGCTGCCATAAATATTCAATTGAATTTGAAATTTTGGGGTCAGTGAGAACGCAGAATGCAGCACTGAGTGTTCAGCTCTGCTGGAATCACAACACTACACCAGGGTGATCTGGGGTTCTGTTTCCCTGGACGTAAATAAAAATGATCAAACAAAGAGACTGTGGCTCAGGATGTAGAGCAGGTCGGGTTTGATTCCCCTGCTCCCCCGGCTGCATGACGAAGTATGCTTGAGCACATTGCTCCTGATGAGCAGGTCGGCACCTTGCATGGCATCCTCTGCTATCAGTGTATGAATGGGTGTTTGAATGTGTGAATGTGACAAGCGCTGTAAAGCACTTTGAACTGGAAAACGATACAGTAAGCAGATGATAATTCAGGGATGGTTGTCCAAAGACACAGGATGGTTGTGTCCTCCATTTCTTTTTCAATCATCTGTCCCATCTGTGTGATTGTGTACATGCGCTCCTCAGTGTGTCTCTTTATTTTAGTTGGAGGTAGGTTACAGAATGTTGACCTGAAGACTTCCCCTTCTAAGTTGTTGCATACATGCTTGCGCCACAGTCGCTTCTCCTTCATCTGTATACTCTGTTTTTGTTTTTCTGTATGTATTATTATTATTATTGTTATTATTATTATTGATAATATTATGTCTTATGTGTATATATATATTTACTAATTTACTATTTAGCATTTCTGTAGTGGAGCATAAGAATTTCACACGTGTACTTGTACAGCCGGAGTGACAATGAACATCTTGAGTCTTGAATCTGTGCATTCCTTCTTGTATTGACCTGCTGCTGTGTTTATCAAATTGCTCCACTTGGTACTGGGTCTTGGTACGCACTTAGGATGAAAGAGTTTCTACAAGTCTTTCACAAGAAATGCACAAGTGCACACAAGGTAGAGCACAGAATGAAGTGCATCATGGCAGCAGAAGTTAAAGTGGAACCATTTGAATTTTCCTGCCTATAGTTTTTTGGCTTCCATTTGTTGTAGAGCAGGACTCTGATGTTTTTTGTGGTCTTTCTGAACTTTAGCTTTTTTTTTTTCAAGCAGACATTGCTGGCTGCACATTGGGATGAAGCACTTGTGGTGATAGGAAAAAAAGGCTGCACATTACTAAATACAAAGAGCAATCTCTTAAAGTCTTAACAAAACCAAACTTTTGCATATATATGATTAATGTTAATTTGTCTTGGCAACTGCTTAAATGTCACACAATATTACACTATTAAAAGTGACTACGAGGAACTTTTCAGTGTTTATGAAACACTCTTGTGATTCCTCTGATGATTATGAATGACCTGTGACAACAAACAAGACCATCAGCGAAAAGACTGATGTTATTATCAGTGTTGGGAAGATTACTTTGGAAATGTAGTTGGTTACAATTACAAGTTACCCTGTTGAAAATGTAATAGTAGTGTAACTATTTCAATTACTTTCTCAAAGTAATGTAACTAATTACATTTGATTACATTTTGATTACTTTTCTTAATTTTGAATGAAATCTCTTAACTGTTAACCATTTTCACATTTTAAGACCTATAGTGTGATAAACCTTTCAGTTCAAAGGTTTAACCATATATTATGAGTCTGACCTTCGGCCTGTACTGCGAAGGAGGCTCACTTCCTCACTAAGTGGAGCGACAACAGGCTGATTTCAGCCAAGAGGAGCAGGTTGTTTTAATGGAGAGAGTATGAGCGATACAAAAAAGCCTGATCACAGCCTGAAGCAACAGTGTTGCTGCAAATATGACAAGAGGAGGCTGATTTTAATTTCTGACAGCTCTACATTGAGCTGCTTTTAAATATTAAGCTTTAGAGCAACAACAACTGTTGTTTTAAACTGTGTTTTATATTGTTTTCATATATTTCACTGATCGCAATTATAAAATGCCAGTGTGTGTTTTATTGAAAGCGAGGCTGGGTGTGCGTATGAAAATAGGTTACAGTGGGTTTTTAGGTGCTGTAGCTACAAGCAAATCTCATGTTGTCTCTGTACAAAGACCTTTTTAAATGTGAGAAAATAGAGTAGACCTACTCAAGATTTACTGCGTTTGGGCAACACATAACAGGCGAAACAATAAATGTATTCATCACCACGACATTAAGTTAAATTATCTGTCCTGCTGCGAGCGCACAACTTCTTTCAGTGGTGACTGTATATAAAAGTAAATAAATGACCTTCTGACGCGAGTCGGATCATCAGCTGAGCAGCGTATCCCCTCAGCTGAACATCTGTATAGACGCTCAGAGAGAAAGTCAACAGCAGCGGATCAGCGCGATCTCTCCCTCCGTACAAATGTTCTGATCCAGCTCCACTGGACTTTCAAAGTAAAGGTGACGTCAGCTGTAAATGAGTTGAATAGTGAAATAGCGGCGCTTTTATAACCGATTTTATGATTAAACTCTGAACATAACCTGGTCGGGACCAGGTTATGAGCTAAGCATAAGTTACCATGGTGATCTAGCCGGGAGAGCCACCTCTGTAATACAGGGAAGCCTGGCTTCTGTCTGTATAAAGGGTTTTTGTATTTCCAGCCCAGGAACATCTTGTGCGCCGCCAACACTGTTGCTGCTGAGTCTGACTGCCGCCGTGCGGTTTGTCGGTTGAGTCGAATGGCACATGACCAGAGAGAGCCAATCACAAGCGTCAGTTTTGGAAGGAGGATGTTGATATGAAAAAAACTAAAAACAAACATGAATCCAGGGGGGCGAAAAACTATTTGATAAATCCGAGCTTTTGCGGCGATTTTTCAAATGTAACTTCAGTTGTAATCATTGAAATTTCCAAAAGCAACTGTAATTTAATTACATATTTTCTCCCAGTAATGTAACGGATTACAATTACGTACATTTTGTAATTAAATTACGTAACGTCGTTACATGTAATTCGTTACTCCCCAACACTGGTTATTATATAATTATTATTAATACTTGTACTTGGGTCCGATCACATATATATCACAAATAACATACCTCATCACGATCCATCCTGCTGTGTCTCTGGCACACACTTCCATAACAATTGCATGTGCCGCTGGCACATAGGTGCTACAGCAGGCACTGGTGTTGTACCGCTTTTGTCTAAGGGTCGCCTAGAATCAACATGTAGTCACTTTAATATGCTAGTAATATAATGATTTATTTTGGATATTTAACACTAGACGTTTTGGCTGTTGATATTCTCACAACTGCATGTGATACTGGTAAAACATTACAAAAACCCTGGTCAAGACGTGGTTATTCTTGCTGAACAAACAAGAACACTGGAAACATGGAAACAGCTCTGGCTCTGTCTACAGCTCAAAGATTCACCTATCAACACCTCTGAAGCTCATTAATCAACATGCTGTATCTTGTGTAATTTTTATGAAAGCAGAAAATGTAAAACAAAAGTTGGTGTTTTCGAACATTTAAGACTTTTTTGGATACTTGACATAAAAAAAAATAAAATCCCCAAATAATGTGTATCAGGCATAAAAACAACAAGTTATAATATCAGCATAATAATACAAAACAAACTATTTTATAAAACACATTCTGTGTGTAATCTTACATTTCAATCAGACTTTTACAGTTTATGCAACACAATATTGTTATTTAAAATCTTGGGTCCTCTTCTGGTTGTGACAAAAGCTTTTGTGTTCCCTGTTCTAAACATCTGCTATCTGTTCCCGGGAAATATCCTCTGTTTAATCATCCTGCAATGTAGTCCCTGGTTTGTTGGGGTATTCATTAAAGACCTTGTTGACAGCTCAAGCCAAAGCCAGTAGAGCTCCATGGTTTTAAATGGATTTACATGTATCGTGGCTTGGTCCGTCATACCTATCCAAATCTACTTACACCAAAGTATCCGTGAATGATGGCCAGCCTTTCAAAGGAAAGTGCTGTGTAGAAACTTGTGGTGCTATGACGGAGTATTTGTATGTGTCTAAACATGTCCTGTGTTTTTGCAGACGTACATGCCTGTATACACTGTATCATGCTCATGAACCTGTCAGTCTGTGAGTTTTACGCAACTGAGCTCAATGTGTCTTCCTGACATAATTGGCTGTTTTCCACTTCACCTGCTGCAGCGTGCAGCTAACGGAGCTCCCAGGTTGGGCTTGTGCGGGATGACGCTGGCTGAGTGTGTGATGTTCTTTTCCACCGGCACAGCAAGGCAGTTATCTACTTCAGGCTGACTATATACTATCTACCTGTCTGCGTAGACAGCACTGAGTTTAGGGCCAATGAGGTGTGTGTATGTGTCTGCACATGAAGTGTTTTCCTATACAGCTGTGATTACAGGGTCAGTGAACCTCCCCTGGAATGCAAATAATGGACTTGTAATTCATGTTGAATGAGTTGTTGAACATACTGCCAAATGAAATCGACAATGATTCGCATATTAAGCTCTTGTATGACAGGGAGATACTGTTGTGTGTATCAAAGCATTCAGCAGGTAAGGCTAAAAACAGCTGTAATGGAGTGTGAAGGATGTGCTCATTCACTTGAAGGGATAATAGACAGTGTTGATCCCAGCTCAGCATCCTAGAACAAAGCATTCAGCTCTGATGTTACAACTGAAGCCTATCAACACACTCAGAGTGAGTACAGAGGATGGACATATATCTCACAACACATCTCAAAATGATTTTAGTGAAAATATCCATAGTAATCATTTCTTGTAGTAAGTTTAGCTAATATGTTAAATATACAATCTGGAATTGAACTGATTGTCTGTATTAATATATTCAGTGGTACATATATTAAAGTGCTATACTCAACTCCAGTTCTACTATACTTGTACTTTATAAGGAAATATATACATTTTAATATTTAAATAATAAAATAAAAAAATTCAATTGAATTATTTAGCTTTAAAATACAAAATTAATTTCTGACCCTGGTTACACTTTCAGATTTTCTGTTCTTTGGACATAGAGTAGTCAAGTAGTAAGTATTTATTATACTTTTTGAGTCAAATATTGTATATTGTCACTGGGAGTACTTAGATTTGAATTTTGCATCATGTCATTATATTAAAAGTTACTGACAGTAAATCTGCTTCAAACTCTTTTATTATCACCTATATTCATACAAATACATCACCATATATGGTGAAGGTAATTCCACCCTATACATTTTAATATCATACACACTTATACAGCTACACTCATTCAATACAACCCAGCATAAGATTTTAATACAGCCAGTGTTCAGTGTTTGTAGTAGGGCTGCACGAAACATCGTTAAAAAATCGCGATCTCGATTCACACATACACGTGATCTCATTTCCACACACAGCGATTCTGAAGCATTTTATATCTCGAGCTGGATCACAAACAAATGCTCCTATTTTCCTCCCGGCGCCCCCAAACGCAGCACTTGATTCAGTGGAGGAAGCCCGCCTGCAGTTGAGTGTTTGGAAGGAGTGAGAGTGAGAAGCCGTTTTTAGACGGGGCAGCAAGCCGCCAATCTGCCCGTCCTTTTGCCGGCTAGGTCCGCGGTTTTAGACAGAGGGCGGCAAATTGAGGGTCTGTTTTGGTCCGCCGATTTGTCGCCTCGGAGGGTACACTTATTTCCACCTCGCCTGCTAGATGAGCAACTGGACAGCCGCTGAGATCCGGGAGACGCTAGCATCTCCCGGATCTCTAGCTTGTTGTTGTAGCGCAAGCTAGGAACGGTCGCTACTTTCAAATTAAAAGCCCCCCGCTTAGAACCCAGTTCTAAACTCCAATGGGGTGCAATGTAAAGCTCTTATTTTGAAGAATCAAATTCATTGTCATTGTTCACAGCCCAACTTCGGACTTCACGTCACGTCACATGTTTACGCCGACCCCAGAGGCGGCTTTTGGAAAAGGAGGAATATTACGCCCCCGTTTTAGAAAGCCGACAACAGCAGCTATCACATATCGTCTAGCCAAGGATACGGCCCTAATAAACATTGTACAACATGAGGGATTAAAGGATGCCCTCTCATCTTGGAGACTTTTTTGTTTTTGTTTTTACTTTTGTAAAAATCATTTCTCATCAATGATAGAACTTCAACAAAACAAAACAAAACATTGCTCTGCATACTACAATGTTTTTTTTTGTTTTGTTCAAGTTCATCAAATCATGCCAGAGAATTGTGAAAAAAAAAATTGTGATTCGCATTTTTTCCAGAATCGTGCAGCCCTAGTTTGTAGTTTCACTGCACAGTGCCATTTGAGTGCACAGAAAGCCTGTCATACGCACACGCAGGCAGTCATTAGAAAATGTATAATTCTTCAATTGTGTTAAAGTTGATAAACTACACAAGCAGTGCTTGTGACAGTTCTTTGCAACAGCTCTCTCTCTCTGGTATGACATCATCAGGTGATTTGTGTGTCGACTTCCACTGTCTGCCGCCTTTCTCTGGTTTTCATCATCTGTGTAGAATTGTAGAGCTCACACTGAGCAAGTGACCACAGACTTCTGTTGCCAATGCTGATGATGAGCTGTTGTGATCCTCCCCTCTCTCAAGTCTGACTGGGTTGATGGATTGGTACAGTAACTGTGTAGTCCATGGTTGAGAGAGTCGTGTTATGCCTGGAGCGACTAAACTGTATTGTGCAGTTGGAATGAAGTGGATAAACATCACAAGATCATCATGAGACAACAGATTTTGCTCAACCATTTATACTGAGCTTCTGTCCATTTCCTGGTTATATTTATTAGGGATGTAGCGACCCATCTATCTAGATCAATATATTGATTAAATGATCAGCCATCCAAAATGTTCCATGCAAAGTTAAAACATTGATCGATATAGATCATTTTTGAGACGTGTCATTTTGTGTGTTCAAGCACGCTTCTTCCTAAACACTGACTAACACCAGTTTATTGTTTTGTCTCCCTGACAGTTTATACTGAGCAGAATTTTATGCTCTTGGTTTATGTTCTTGATGTTGAGCCATGTCTTATGTGTGCCAGTTTAACATGAACTATACTGTACTAAACAGCTTACAATAATTTAGAATTATTGATGTGTTTTATTTTCTACTGACATGCATTTAAAAAAAAGAAAAATAAGCTTGGTGGCGCAGTGGTTAGTTCCGTTGCCTCATCACAAAGAGGTCTGGGGTTTGGGACCCCACTGGGGAAAGGCATTTTTATGAGGAGTTTGCATGTTTTCTCTGGGTACTCCAGCTTGGTACTCCTAAGACATGCAAGTTAGGTAACAAATAGGGTTAGGCTCTGAACTGCCCGCATGTGTGAAAAGTTGTGTGTCTCTTTATGTCAGCCCTGTGATTACCGGTGACTTGTCCATGGTGTACCCCGCCGTTCACACAATGACAGCTGGGACAGATGATATTGTCTCTGAAGTGTATCAAATGAAGATGACATCATGCCAAACTTTGAGATGTCATCAGATATTGCGTTGTTGTCCAAAGAATCAATATAACATTGTATCGTCATCAAACTGCTGGTCTACCGGTTTACAGCCGTAATCTTTAGTTCATTGTGGGTAATGTTGAAAATCCTCTGAAAAATCTCAGAGGTGTGAACCAGCACTTGTCTCACGCTTTGTTATTGACTATGATTGGAATGGAAATCGATTCTCTGTGCTTCTCAGTGTATGGCATCCTCAATTTTCTATATTACTGCACACAGCTGCTTTTTCCTCATTCAAATTCCACCTTTATTTTGAAAGTTCTTTTAATAATTAGACTACAATGGTCTAAATTTTAAAAGCTGCATTTTTTCAATACTAGCTTATGTGACCTCCTCAGTACATCAACATTACAAAAACAAACCATCAATCAATGTTGCAGTTTCAAATGTAGGGCAGGTTTGGTTATTAGCAGTTAATGATTACTAATAGTAATGATTAAACTCAGAAGTTACATACGGTTTGATTTTCATCCAGTTCATGCATACCAGCAAGTTCATAAAGAATGACTTCCCCCGTGTTTTTCTTAATCACTCACTGCTGATCTCTGCCTCAAGGTATCATATCTTCATATCTCCTAACATAAGTCGTGTTAGGCTAATATCTGGCTCCAATTCAAAGCCTGCGAGCGTCTTTGTGTTGTAACTTTAAAACTGTATTGTCCAGCCGAGGCTGGAAAGATAACTATCAACAGCTCTGCCTCTGCAATGATATGGTATCTACCATGTCCACATCATGATGCATCTTAAAATAAAGACATGTCCACACCTCTACTCTCTCTGCTGACACCAGTGGATGTGAGCAATGATCTTTATAGCCAACACAAGTCAGACACTTATTTATTTATTTATGTTGTTTATTTCGGGCATGTCAATTCATAAACATCACATTTCATCATTGTTCAAATAATACAACACACATGGCCGAAAGGGAAAAGCGGGAGAAGCCAAAGCTTATCAAGTCCCGCCCCCATTACCCACAGGATAAAATCTTCATCCTGATCTTTTCTTGTCTTTTGCATTTTACATTTTCTTTTCTCTTTTTTTTTTTTTTTTTTTTTCAACTTCTTTTGTTATGACCTTTGACAAAACATATTACAGCAGTAGCATGCAGAGCTGAATTCAAGCTCTAGACAGTACATACAGATTACATGTGTGTCTGCACATGTGTCCATATTAGTCCATCATGAGTGAACAACAGTCTCATCTTATGGCCTCATCTTATAGCCAGGCTTGCCACAAAGTCAGAATATCCAATCGACAGAGAGCAAAAGTCCAGTGTATTTATTATTTGTTGAGATGGTGTTGGGATGGTGTAAGAGCCCTTTAATGCATTTTTATGTTATTCATCAGTCTCCTGTGCAGCTTTCATCACTGCTAGCTTCGCCATGTCCTCCCGATTGGTGGCTACATCAACTCGCATCTGTATCACGAACTCGCGGATTGTTGAGATGTCAGAGCGTATCCCGACCACAGCACTCCGAGTATTGGCGTTGTCCGCCCTCGCACTGGTCTGCTCAGTAGCGATCTTTCTCATTTTCCGATATTGCATAAAGATTCCAAATCCCAAAGCGATCGTTCCAATTGTCATGAACGTGAACATGTACACGTCCTCGACATCCTCCACATCCAGTGCGGCAAGGCAGAGGACTCTCCACTTTCCCCAACCATCCATAACGTAGCCGGACATAAAGGTCCCGTCCGGGCATGTCGGTTCACCAGAACCCGCACGCCGTGTTGAGACCACTCTGTCGATGGCATTCATTGACCTGCTCAGCAACTCCATCGTGGATTGATCGATTGGTTGATTGGTTAAGAATGTTGTTGTACAATATTAGACGAATCTCAATCGAATGACTGTTGTGTGCCGATTTACAGGGCTAGTTGAGTTCTTCACAGCTCAGAAGAACTTGTGATAACTCACAGTAGTGTCACAGTGTTCGTACCTAAGTTATCTCACATTGTTGATACACATTATAACAACATCCTGCTATGTACAACTGGCATTGGCCTTGGACCATACAATTTTCTCAGGTTCAACTTATTGTTTGGGTACAGAATGGTATTTGTTATGCTCACATGCCGTCTCAACACAGTGTCTGCACAGTGTCTGTTGATTCGTGCCTCTGACCTTTATCAACCCTCCTGTATTGATCTGTACTGATCAACGATTGAATGTACATACTTTTTCTTGAAGCCACTTAGTGTTGCTGATTTTTTGACATCTTCTTCTAGCACATTCCATTGTTTAACACCTTTGACCGATAAAGAAAAGGATTTTAACGTAGTTCGTACTGTACTTTGCCTGAAAATCATGTTCCCTCTGAGATTGTGTCTCTCCTCTCTGTCTAGGAAGAGTATTTGCAAATTATGAGGGAGGCTTTTGTTAGCAGCCTTGTACATCATTTGTAGTGTGCGATAGTTTATTAAGTCATATAGTTTAAGTATTCTTGATTCAATAAATAACTGATTTGTGTGTGCCCTATAGTTGGCATAATGTAAGATTCTCAAAGCTCTTTTTTGGAGTATTAACAAAGGCTGTGTGGAGCCTTTATATGTGTAGGAACTTACATGTAGTACACAGCAGAAAGGATTAGAATATTCTTATTGTGGTCACAGAGCAGCTCAGTACCCCTACTGCCTATCATACAGGGCTGGACACTATAATAGGGACACCCTACAATAATAACACTGCAAATGTTGTCTGAGTTCCATCTTAAAGATGGAATTTGATTTCTGATGGTAACCCTTAAATCATTATACTGTTTATTTAGAACGTTTTTAAACCAAAGCATTGTCCTTTTTATTTGACAGACAATAGATTTTGTGAGATTGGTTTTCCTCCTGGCTGTCTCTAGACTTCTGTCTTGTCAATATATTTACACAGCAGACAAGGAACTGTGAGTATAACTTTAACAAAGGTGACAACATCAAAGTTCAAATCAGACTAAAACCTTTCCAAAATGCTGCAGGAGTATGAGGTGGTGCTCCATGTTACTTTAAACATCCTTTCTTCAAATTTAATAAACCCTTATTGCTTCCCCTTCTCCCTCCCTCTGCTTTACTGTTGTGGATAAGCATGTTCATAGTTGTTTTTCCAACAGCCTTTTACTCCAACTAACACTGATTTTAAATATTACTTGCAAACTTCTTGTTTGGGGAAGATAAATCCACATTTAAATTTCAAAAGTTTATGAAGGAGTCTATGAGCTCTCCTCCTCTGTTGGTTAACATCTCAAGGTTAGAGCAGAGTCTGATGTTAATTCCTCCAGAGGGTCTGGCTCTGCACCCAACTCACTCTTACAGAGATATCTGCCTCTGCCAACACAACACTCACCAAACGTCTTTTGTTTTGTTCTGATAGAGACCCCAAGTGGCAGAAATGAATATATCGTGTGGTCAAGCGAACAATTTATGGACAGCTAATGGAATTCCAAGACCTTTTCGTTCATTGATGATCAATGACAGTTAGGAGGCACATATACAATTCATGAAAATCAGATACCAGTTCAATTTGCTCCTGCACTTTTGAGTCAGAGGGTTAAGTTGAGAGAAATTCTTTCATCGTCGACGTGCGATAGCTGCGCTTGTTCATGAGGACAGCATCTACCCTTCCTCTCCTTCTTGCTTCCATCCACCTTTGTGGCACAGCTGCACTTTCAACAGCAACAATAGACGACAGCTGTCTGATAGTATCTTTATTATTGTAACTGATGTTTGACAGCTACACTTCAAGGGTTAGCCCTAACCTTTGAGGAGCAGATGGGCATGTAGATCAAATGATTTAATGATCAGTTTATTATATTTCAATGTGACAGAGTTTGACACTGTAGGTGGCAACCTGCTGTCCTTTGCTGCTGTAATATCTAAGTGAAAAGAGGACTGGCTTTCCCCACATAAAGCCTTCCTTAAAAGCTGTAAACAAACAACTTTTCTAATTGATAATTTGTTTGACTCAAACATTTCTTTCATGTCATCTGAGTTTATGTATGCAAGCAGAATGTATTATAATAATAATAATAATAATACATTTTATTTGTACAGCGCTTTTACAGCTCTCAAAGACGCTTTACATAAAACCAAAAACAGAGGAAAAATACATAGAGAAATAAATAAAAAGTACATGTAAGGACAAACAAACAATATGCAAGTAACTGTGTGTGTTTGTGATTACAAAAAAAATGATTGATGGGGGGCACAAGAAGATAGCTATTATTGCAGGTTAAAAGCAGATTTAAAAAGGTGGGTCTTGAGTAATGATTTGAAGGTGGATGGGTTAGAACAGTCACGGATGTGTTTGGGGAGGGCGTTCCAGAGGGAGGGGGCGGCTATGGAGAAGGCTCTGTAGCCCCAGGTGCGGTGCTTGGTCCTGAGCGGGTGTGAGAGGAGGTTAGCGTCGGATGATCGGAGGTTGCGGGTTGGAGTGTGGTGGTGGAGCAAGTCTGTGAGGTAGGAAGGGGCCTGGTTATGTAGGGCTTTGTGGGTGAGGAGGAGGAGCTTGAAGTTGATTCGATATGGGATAGGGAGCCAGTGTAAGTGTTGTAGAACAGGGGTGATGTGTTCGTGGGAGCGGGTGTGGGTAAGGAGGCGGGCAGCTGAGTTTTGAATGTACTGAAGTTTGTTGAGAACCTTGGATGATGAGCCATAGAGGATGCTATTGCAGTAGTCGAGTCGTGAGGTAATGAATGCATGGATGAGAGTTTCGGCGGCAGAGAAGGAGAGTAATGGACGAAGGCGAGCGATGTTCTTGAGGTGAAAGAAGGCAGTTTGGGTGAGGCGGCTGATATGATGTTCAAATGAGAGGTTGTTATTGAAGATGATACCAAGGTTGCGGATGAACGGGGAGGGTGACAGGGTGGTGTTATCAATGCTGAGGGAGAAGTTCTGGGTTGATGTGGCAAGGGATTTTGGGCCGATGAGTATGATTTCAGATTTGTCACAATTCAGTTGAAGGAAGTTAGTTTGCAGCCATGATTTTAGTTCTGTCAGACAGTTGGTGAGGGTGTAGAGGGTGGCAGGGGTGATGGATTTTGTAGAAATGTAGATTTGGATATCATCAGCGTAGCAGTGGAAATGGAGACCATGACGGCGGATGATGGAACCAATGGGGAGTAGGTAGAGGATGAAGAGGAGAGGACCAAGCACCGAGCCCTGGGGGACGCCTTGAGGGAGGGGGACTGTGGAGGAGGAGCAGTTGTTGATGTGGATGAACTGATGTCTGTCGGTGAGGTAAGATTTAAGCCAGGAAAGAGCAGAACCAGTGATGTTGAGTGATGTTTGTAGGCGGGACAGGAGAATGGAGTGGTTGATGGTGTCGAAGGCTGCAGTGAGGTCAAGGAGGATCAGTATATTGAGATGCCCAGAGTCTGCAGAGAGGAGGAGATCGTTAGTGATTTTCAGGAGAGCGGTTTCGGTGCTGTGTTGTGGGCGGAAACCAGATTGGAATGGTTCGTATAGTTCATGGGAGTGGAGGTGGGTTTTGATTTGTGCGGCGACCACGCGTTCCAGAATTTTTGACAGAAAGGGGAGGTTTGAAATGGGACGAAAATCTGAGATGGTGTCAGGATCCAGGGCGGGATTTTTGAGGATTGGGGTGACAGCAGCCAGTTTCAGGGTTTGGGGGACAAAGCCAGAGGTGAGGGAGGAGTTAATGATGGTAACGATGAGTGGGGAGATTGCTGGGAGACAGAGTTTGATGATGGAGGATGGTATGGGGTCCAGGACGGATGTTGAACTTTTCATGTTACTGACGATGGGGAGGAGTTCCAGGGGGGAGACGAGAGTGAACTGTGAAAGGGGTGGAGTGGTCGGGGCGGCGGGAGGTTGAGAGTCAGAGGTGGTGGGGGGATTGCTAAGTTGATTGTAGATGGAGTCAATTTTGGACTGGAAGAATGACAGGAAGGAGTTGCATTTGTCAACTGTGATGGAGGAGAGGGTGCTGTCGCAGGGTTTGAGGAGTTTGTTGACGGTAGAAAATAGAGTCTTGGGGTTGTTGGAGCCAGAATGGATGAGCTGTGAGTAGTAGGAGGAACGGGCAGAATTGAGGGCATTTTTGTAATCTGAAAGGTGGTCTGTGTAGGCATGGAGATGAACCGTGAGACCGGTTTTCTTGTATAGTCGCTCAAGCTGACGTTTACGGGTTTTCAGTTGACGGAGTTCGGGAGTGTACCAGGGAGCTGTGTGAGTGAATGAGACAGTTCTAGTGTTGAGAGGAGCCAGTTTATCAAGACAGAGGGACAATGTGTTGTTGTAGTATGAGGCCAGGTCAGAGGGGCATGCAGTTGGAGGGGGTGTGGATGTGGACAGAGTATTGGCCAGAACGTCAGAGAGAGCTGAGGGGTTGATGGACTTGATGTTACGGAAGGTTATGTTGCGTTTGAGCTTTGGGGGAGGTACGGGGGTGATAAAGTCTAAGGTGATGGCCAGATGGTCCGAGATGTGGAGGTCAAGACTAGAGAGTTGGTGGAGAGTGAGACCGGCGGAGCAGACTAGGTCCAGTATGTGGCCGCGACAGTGGGTGGGGAAGTTGACATGCTGGGTGAGGTGAAGGCAGTGAAGCAGTTCCAGGAGGTCTATTGCACTTTTGCAGTTTGGGTCATCAATGTGGAAGTTGAAGTCGCCGAGCAGAAGAATTGAGGGGGATATGGCGGATAGCTGGGTGACGAAGGCGGCGAGGTCAGAAAGAAAGGAGTGGTTTGGTTTGGGAGGACGGTAGATGATGGAGATGACCAGGGGAGTGGGACCAGGCAGTTTGAGGGCAACATGTTTGAAGGACTGGGAAGGAGGGATGGAGATTGTGGAGATGTTTAAGTTTTTCCTGAAAATGGCAGCAACTCCCCCACCCCGCCCGTCGGGGCGGGGTTTGTCGATGTAGGTGTAGCCAGAGGGAGTGGTTTGGTTCAGGGAGAAATAGTCCAGAGGTCTGTGCCAGGTTTCAGTGAGGCAGAGAAAGTCCAGTTTATTGTCAGTGATGAGTTCATGTAGGATGGCACTTTTGTTAGTTAGTGAGCGGGTGTTGAATAGGGCAAGTTTCAGGTGTTTTGGGGTTGGAGTAGGGTGGGGAGTGGCAGGAGTGCAGAAAATGGGGCACAGGTTTTTGATATTAACAGCGTTGGATGTACAGCGCGGGCGAGGTGGTCTGTGTGAAGTGATGGACTGTATGGGGAAAGACTCAGGTGGGAGGGTTAATGACTGATTTGGTCGGAGGGGGGCGCTGGTGAGTGGAGGTGTGCTCTGTGCTGCTGTGGGCACGGGGTGAAGAAGAGTGGCTGCGGAGGGGGTTTGTGGTGTAAATAGTCAGTCACATGGAGCAGAATGTACAGTGTGCTGAATATTGGCTGCAAGCATGCGACTTCCAGTAGTGGTTGGGTGAATGCCATCGGACTTGAAGAAAGAGGGACGGTTCCAAAAGAGATTAAAATTATAAGGTTTGCCCCAGGCTTATGGTTTGATAGATACTTTTGCTGTTGAATTTATAAAGGCATCCTTCTGAAAACCAATTGATATATTCATGCAATCTTCAAGAAATGTAACTTCGAGCTATTTGTTAATAATGTGAGATTATTCATTTTCTCGGCATCCTCCACATCCTATACTATCTAAAGTATGTTTAGGTCTCTATGGAATCAAGCAGATAACCAGCAGTGTTTCTTACATTCCCTTTCAATGATGAGAACTTGTACATTATCTCTGCTTGTATTATGAATATGGAAGATGTTTCTAGCATTATGTTATCATGTCAGTCCCCAACTACTTTCAGTTGAAGGTCTTGTGATGTGATGTTTTTGTGATGCAAAAATGTTCTTGTTGGATTTTCTCCTTGATCTTTCTAGTCTCACCTGATTTAGATATTGCTTTAAGCCCATCTGAAAATAAGTAGCATGATTTTTGTTTGGCTACAGTATAAACATGACATTGTCATAGTTCGAGTTTGTGTTTCTGTTATTCTCTGTTTTATGTTGAAGTTCTGTCCTCACGTGTCTCGTTGCACTTTCCATTTCTTCCCTTTGTCTCCTTCTTTGTAATTGTTTGCCCCTCCCTGATTTGTTACACCTGTGTTCAATCATCTCCCATCTCTCCCATTGCCTTTTGATTCGATACTTTGGCTTTTTGTTAGTACTTTTCTTTTCTTGGCTTGCACTTTGTTTAGTGTTTGTGGTTCATTTTTGGATTTAGAATTTGGGGGATTTAAGCTCACCTTTTGTTCCTTACCTGCATGCTTGTGTGTATTGTGTTTGGGTCCCATGCTGTGTAACCTGACAGTCAGGTCTGTGATCACTTGAAAAACAAATCTGTGCACAAATGGGAAAATATTAAGTTCAAAGAGGTGGAAGGCTGTGAGATGAGGTTGCAAACTTCTCTTAAAACTGTGGGCCTTCTTGGAACTTTTTGTATCTTTTTGGTTTCATGAGGTGATGTGTATATACTAGACAGATTTCTGTTGTTACTCTGCCATGTAACTAAAGAACTTATTTACATATAACCAATCAAATCATTCATTCCGCATGAAGAAAATAATGTAATTGTTTCATCATTGGTAAACATTAACACACAGCCTAAAAGGGGATACCAGAAGTTCCCCTGACTTCGAACCACAGCAGTTCCCATTAGTTCTGCAGCCACTGTGTCCTTGTGAACTACAAACACGGACATGTAATCTGTTGCAGCTCAAATCTCTAAATATGCCACCAAACATACTGTACCAGTAAAAGGTGCACTAACATTGATGTGTAGGCTAGCTATCTTGTGAGCTAGTCAGATCAAAATGGCTTAAAAACTCACCTGCAAATGTCTGACATAGTTTTTTTAGATGCTTTATGGATTTGTCTTTATTCTTCTACACTGCTGCTAACAAAATGTCCTCATGTTATAACACATACACCAGCCTGCCCACTCAGATGCTAAAGGGAACATTTTGAGTGTATCTTCACCAGCGTTATTAAAGGTACCCCAATGTCATACTTGGGTTACAGTGAAGATATTGTGTATTATATTGCTGCAGTTCTAATCAAATTAAATCAAATCATTATCAAATCAATCACATTTTGCTTATATAGCCCAAAATCACAGTCACATTGCCTGACAAATTGTAATATATGTAAATGCAGATATAAGGAGATAGTAAAACAGAGGAGAATATATGGTATAACGAGATCTGACGTGTACGACGGGGCAAGGCCGTGTACAGTTTTGTATGTCATCAGCAGCACCTTAAAGTCTGATCTTATATGTATTAGGAGCCAGCGAGTGAGGCTAGGATTAGTTTGATATGATCAAATTGTACGTGTTAAGACTCTGGCTGCAGCATTCTGAACCATCTGAAGACTTTTAGTGCACTCACACAGAAGACCGGAAAATAAGCCAATGCAATAATCCATCCTAGACGAAACAAAGGCATTAATCAGGATCTCTGCGTCCACTGTGGACAGGAAGGACCTCATTTTAACTATATTGTACAGGTGGTAAAAAATGATCTTGGTTATTTCTTTGATGTGCTGATCGAAAGAGAGGGTGTCTTGACAATGGAACCTTGATAAATAACAGTTGTCAAGAGTTATCGTCACCCGATCAAAGTGGTGTCCCTGTTGAGCGGGGGCAATGACCAGCATCTCAGTTTTATCTGAATTCATGAGCAGGAAGTTTTCTGAATTCCATTTCTTCAGCATGTACAAGCAGGTCTCTAATTTCATGATTTTGAGATTTATCATCAGCTTTTTTGGGCACGTACAGCTGAGTGACGTCCACATAGCAGAGGAAATGTATTCCATACTCCAAATAATTTGGCTGAGAGGTGAAATGTATAAAGAGAAGTGCAAAGGGCCCAGAACAGAGCCCTGGGGAACTCCATACATCACATCAGTAAATATTGATGTAGAACCATAAACACATTGTGTTCTTTCGGACAGGCGCTGAGATCCTAGTCTTAGAGTCTAAAGTAAGTGAAATGTCATTTACCACTTTAGTAAGGGCGGTTTCAGTGGAGTGACAGGCTCTGAAAGCTGACTGAAAAGGTTCCAGGAGATTATTATTGAGTAGGTAGCCTGAAAGTTGCTGGAACACGACAAGACTTTAGAGAAGAAGGGAAGGTTGGATACTGGTCAATAGTTGTTTAGTGATCCTGGGTCGAGGTGTGGTTTCTGAAGTAGAGGCTTACCCACAGCAGACTTAAAACTAGAAGGGACAACATCGATCATGAGTGATAAATTCATAATATTTAAACAGGTTTGCTGGAAGGGGCTCCAGGACGCAGGTAGTTGGTTTTAAGGATGATCAATCAATTTTAGACAATATCTCAAGGGACCAGGACCTGTGTAGTTATCAGACTGTCAGACCGACACGCCCTCGCTCCGCGCCTCCAGATTATCCGTTCACACTGGGACGGCTCACCAATAATGCAGCCCTGATACTACTGCCACATCCCGCCGGTGGGACCCGCCGTCAGCGGGATGGAGAGCGTCGGCTGCGGCGGCCACATAAGGCCGGTGGCACTTGCTGTCAGTGGGACGGAGAGGGTCAGCTGCGGCTGCGGCCACATAAGGCCGGTGGCACTTGCTGTCAGTGGGACGGAGAGGGTCAGCTGCGGCTGCGGCCACATAAGGCCGGTGGCACTCGCTGTCAGCGGGACGGAGAGGGTCAGCTGCGGCTGCGGCCACATAAGGCCGGTGGCACTCGCTGTCAGCGGGACGGAGAGGGTCAGCTGCGGCTGCGGCCACATAAGTCTGGTGGCACTCGCTGTCAGCGGGATGGAGAGGGTCAGCTGCGGCGGCGGCGACGGCCACATATGACGGTGGGACCCGCCGTCAGGGGGACGGAGAAGGTCGGCGGCGGCCACATTATGCCGGTTGCACTCGCTGTCAGCGGGATGGAGAGGGTCAGCTGCGGCGGCGGCGACGGCCACATATGACGGTGGGACCCGCCGTCAGGGGGACGGAGAAGGTCGGCGGCGGCCACATTATGCCGGTTGCACTCGCTGTCAGCGGGACGGAGAGGGTCAGCAGCGGCTGCGGCCACATAAGGCCGGTGGCACTCGCTGTTGGCGGGAGGAGAGGATGCAAGCAGGGGACGGAGAGGGTCAGCAGCGGCCACATAAGGCCGGTGGCACTCGCTGTCAGCGGGACGGAGAGGGTCAGCTGCGGCTGCGGGCCACATAAGGCTGGTGGCACTCGCTGTCAGCGGGACGGAGAGGGTCAGCTGCGGCTGCGGCCACATAAGGCCGGTGGCACTCGCTGTCAGCGGGACGGAGAGGGTCAGCTGCGGCTGCGGCCACATAAGGCTGGTGGCACTCGCTGTCAGCGGGATGGAGAGGGTCAGCTGCGGCGGCGGCGACGGCCACATATGACGGTGGGACCCGCCGTCAGGGGGACGGAGAAGGTCGGCGGCGGCCACATTATGCCGGTTGCACTCGCTGTCAGCGGGATGGAGAGGGTCAGCTGCGGCGGCGGCGACGGCCACATATGACGGTGGGGACCCGCCGTCAGGGGGACGGAGAAGGTCGGCGGCGGCCACATTATGCCGGTTGCACTCGCTGTCAGCGGGACGGAGAGGGTCAGCAGCGGCTGCGGCCACATAAGGCCGGTGGCACTCGCTGTTGGCGGGAGGAGAGGATGCAAGCAGGGGACGGAGAGGGTCAGCAGCGGCCACATAAGGCCGGTGGCACTCGCTGTTGGCGGGAGGAGAGGATGCAAGCCGGGGACGGAGAGGGTCGGTTTGTGAGGGTCCCAGTGACCAGCGTCAATGGACTCTGCAGAAATCCAGACATTACCTGGTGATAGTTGCTGAAACTATCAGGGGTAAAGTGGACACTGCAGAGAGGTGATGGTGGTGATGTTTAACTCCCCACAGTAACATTAGCTCCTCTTGACAAAATCGATCCACCGTTTCCTTACGTTGTCATCCGAAGGAAACTTAAATAAGCCAACAGCGCCGTCACCCTGCACACTGTGGCATCCAGGAAAGATGCAGAGCGATGTGGAGGAGACATGACTGGTTAGCTGACTGGTTGGCTGGTTAGCTGGCTGCAAACTATTGTAAGCAATGCTATCCACGACTGGAGAGCGAGTGGGAGAACCGCTGAAGCTGACGCGCTGAACGTATTTATACCACTTCCGCAGCAGGGCGGGGTTTATGCAAATCATGGCCGCGTTACGTAACGCGGCCATGATTTGCATGATTTCTGACCCGCCCATTAAATCATGAACACAGAAATGTTGAAAAACTGTTTGTGAGCCTAGCTCCAAAATTAAATTCTAAATGGTCGAATGGCTTTTACATGTTTTAAGTAAACACATTTATGACCTGTTTAATGTGTTTAGAAGAAAATGGCTGATTTTGCTTTACACAGACTGAAACAAGGTACGTTTTAGTACTGGTATATTTGGCTGCGTATGCAGGTAGGGATGATGGGATGCCGTAGTGATCAGCTTTGGTATTTTATTATGTAAGAATGTGTGAGGTGCTTCCTGAGACTTGCTCTCTAGTCAGTTCTATATGTCAGCAATCAGTTCTATATGTCAGCAATCAGTTCTATATGTCATCAATCAGTTCTATAGTTCTATTCAAGATTCAAGATTCAAAGTGTTTATTGTCATATGCACAGTAAAGAAACATGTTCTCAATTTTGCAATGAAATTCTTCATTTGATGTCCACCGAATGCCAACATTGTAATAAAGAAATATATACATCCGAAATATACAATATACAAAGTAAAGCACTTTTACACATGTGATAAATAGAAAAAGCAGCAACAATAATAACAATAAAACAGTGCAAATCCGAAAATTGTGCAGTTGTGCATGTGTAAAAAATGTAAAAATGTAACAGAAGGGACAGTTTTGAGGTAGAATAAACTCCTATCTGCTGTTTAGGAGTCTGATGACAGCAAGAAAGAAAGAGTTCTTTAGTCTGGTGGTCTTGGATTTAACACTTCTGTACCTCCGGACTGAGGGTAGAAGAGTGAACAGTCTGTGCTGGGGGTGGGTGAGGACTGCTTAGGATGTTCTCACCATATGGAAGTCTGACCTTTGGTGGCATACTTTTGTCACATTTATATGAGTAAATAAAACCCTCTTGTGTTTACTATTACTTTCTCTCCATCATCTCCTGATCTTCCGTCCCTTAAGTCTCTCTTTCCCTCCATCATCTTTTTCTCCAGCCCTCCATTCCCTGTTGCCTCATCTCATGTTCCGTCTCCCTTTTCACCGTCTCCATTATATATTTTTATTTTTGCCTCCTTTAACCTTCTGCTACTCCTTGTTGTTCACCCTCTATGATTTTCTTCTTCTTCTTCTTCTTCTTCTTCTACATCCCTCCATCTCTCCTCTCCTACTCTTACTTATTCTTCACCTCCCCTACCCCTAGTTTTCACAGCTTTATCAGAGTGTCTTACCATCAGTTCTAGGCAGGAAATCTCTGCACTCCAAACTCTTCCTGTATGTTCCCACAGTGGTAGAATAATTTACTGAACTGAATTCAGTCATCAGAATCCCTCTGTGTTCTCAAAAATCTCCATCTCTTTCTCCCTCATCATCTCATCTCAATTCATCTGCAGCTCGTATTGAGACACTTTTTCTCGAAGGCTTCTCTTTGATCGACTGTGCTATGGATTGAACCTAATTTGAAAGTCACTTTGGACAGAACAAATTAATGAATGCAAAAGTGTGTAAGGCTTACCTTACACGTTCCTGTTGCACCAGAAAATGAGCAGGCTAATAAGAGAAAACCTCTCTGCTCTTACCCAGTGTAATAACTGTAAGGAGTGTAGGCAGGCACAGGGTGTGGAGCAGGAGGAATGGTGGATTTTGGGCAGAATTGTCTAGAGTACGCAGAACCCCCCAGGGGGACACAGACAGAGAGAGTTATTGCTGTGAAGCAGCTCAGCCAATCATGTAAAGCTGATGAAGAAGTTCTGCTGTGAATGATTAACATTTACATTCAGAACTGCTGTTTGCCTGCCCCTCCTCACTGCTGCACACCACTCTGCATACCAAAACACATGGATCATTGCTATTCTACATGTTGACTGATGCACACACTGCAAATGGTTGGTTGTACCAATGAGGCCCTGGCAGGACTGAGTTAGCACTGCGCTCTTTGAATACATTAAAATGTCTGTTGTGTTAAATGATCATAATACCCTGTCCCTCATGGACCTGTATAACAACATGTCAAAGCAGACTTACAGCACTCAGTATTCATGTCAGGGATAATGCCCAACAAGGTGTCTGTTATCAGGAATTAATGGACAATGTGGACGCCTGAACCATCCTCCGCACGTCATCCATTCATTCCTGATAATTGACACCTTGAAGGACATTATCCCACGGATACCACGGTCACTTGCCAAAGAAGAAAGCATGAAGACTATTTTGCATACATTTTTACATCTCTTTCTATAACACTGCGTACGATCGACAAACAGTGAATATAATTTCACAACGTGTTAAACAACAAGACAAGCCAGCTAACAGCCACGTCACTGTCATTTTCATTTCCCGGCACCCACGTTGTGTTAATAGCAAATGTACTTGCACCCTGCTGTGCTCCCCTTGGTGTGTTGGTCTTAAAATGAGGTGTGGTCAGGCAGTAAGATGCTCCTATACAGGCAGGTTCACATCTTGCATACGCTCTGATTTTATGATTTAAGTGGCTGCCTTCTGTTATTCTAAACATTAACATGCCTGCAGTAACACACAGTAACAAATATCGTGGCACATTTAATCAGCAAAACTGAAAGCTGTATTTATAAGCTCTCCAAAAGAAATGAGTCAGGAGTTTTAAAGAATCCCACATGTAACCCGATCAGGATGATCGTTTTTGTCACCTGTCCCAGTTGATCCACGGACTGAGATCCATGCACGCACAGAGTGACGCAGCACTCCTCCTCATCCTCCTCCTCCTCCTCATCCTCATCCACCTCCTCCTCCTCCTCCTCCTCTTCTCATCCTCCTCCTCCTCCTCATCCTCATCCACCTCCCCCTCCCCCTCCTCCTCCCCCTCCCCCTCCTCCTCCCCCTCCTCCTCCTCCTCCCCCTCCTCCTCCCCCTCCTCCTCCCCCTCCCCCTCCTCCTCCTCCTCCTCGCCCTCATCCTCCTCCTCATCCTCCTCCTCCTCCTCGCCCTCCTCCTCCTCCTCATCCTCCTCCTCCTCCTCCCCCTCCCCCTCCTCCTCCTCCTCCTCCTCCTCCTCATCCTCCTCCTCCTCGCCCTCATCCTCCTCCTCATCCTCCTCCTCCTCCTCGCCCTCATCCTCCTCCTCCTCCTCCTCCTCCTCCTCCTCCTCCTCATCCTCCTCCTCCTCCTCCTCTTCCTCCTCATCCTCCTCCTCCTCATCCTCCTCCTCCTAAGTTAAATATCAGTGCTTTTTTTCATATGCAGTCAAACAGAGTTGTTGATGGGACAGGTGATTGTGAACCCTGGGACTTGAGCCCAGGGCCACAGCAGCGAGGACAAGGCCTCTGCACATGGGACGCCCACTCTACACTGTAAAAAAAATTCTGTAGAATTTACGGTAAAATGCTGGCAGCTGTGGTTGCCAGAATTTTACCGTAGAAAATACGGTCACAATGTAACTGTAAATTTCACATTAGAGAACTGTTATTTGTTTACGATAATTTGCTGTAAAAATAACAGTTATCATATAAACCTGTTTACGGTAAATTCTTTTAAAAATAACATATATACTGTAAACCTAATTACAGTCCATCAGTGAAAAAACACGGTAAAACTGTAAGATATATTACGGTATTTTATTGCAAAGTTCAACTACGGTAAAATACTGGCAGCTGTGGTTGCCAGAATTTCACCGTAAAAAATATGGTACAACACACATGGAATTACAGTTTGTTGGCGTAGATTTTACAGTCAGCAAATGCAAATGGTAAATTATAAAGGAAATAACCAATTAAGCCCATTGTAAACCAAAGTACAGACTATAATTGATAAACTTTAAGAACATCTCTTTGCATATACACATTCTCTTTGAAAAACAGAACTTGTCCAGTATACTCACAAGGCAGTGTTGACATCTTCAAAAGACAGTGTGTGTCCATACATATGAAGGATAGTCCATGGTAGAAGAAATAAACGTCATGAAAAAAGGAGCCACTTGCCCTGTGTTGATCAACACTAATGAGTCACTGAGTCCAGACTTGGCTGAAGAGGGCTCTTAACATGGAGATGGTGTTCAAGAAACTGGAACTTAAAGCATTCGGCAGTCACCAGTTCTGCTTGAAGACTCATGTGTTGTCCATCTGGTGTCCACTGTAGACTGGCATGATCCTCTCTGCAGCCAGAAAAAAGAAACAAAGCAAAGGTTAGATTGATGCAGTGCCTGAGCATGATGCCTACAGAGATAAATTCAGCCTTCTGCTGTTAAACTGAGCTCCAATGAGCTATACATAGAATGAAACCAGCACTCTGGAATATAGTTTTGCAGGTCATCAGGAGTATTTCATTTATTTTATTGTATTAGTGTAACAGTCACTTTTCAGGACTAAGTGATCATCACTATTTGTTTCACCCTTGTCGAATTGCAGCCTAAATCCTGAATCCTGTCCATAATACTGATTTTTTTTTTTCTACTGTATGTTTGTATGAAGCTGTTGGCACCGTTCACTTGAGGGAGATCGATTGAGTGTAGTTTGAGTGCTTGCATCTACTCATTTGCTACACTGACATAAACCATAGCTTACCTCTAATTATCCTTGACAAGACTGGTGTTTGAGTCATTGGGTCCAGACTTGACTGAAGACAGGTGGGACAGAGTCTTATACAGACATGTTACAATGTTAAGGAAACTGGAACTTTGGGCAGGTGTTGTCATCATTCCTGCTTGAAAATTCACGAGCAGTCTTCAATCACGTGTTTACTTTGGACTGGCATGAATCTCTCTGCAACCAGACAAAGAAAGAAAACAAAGAAAACATTGTTAATGATAATTATTATTATATAGCACTTACACTGTTGCAAAGTGCTTCCCGCAACAACAACAACAAAAAACAAAACATTAATTAAAGAAGTTGGAACAGAAAAAAAATTAAATGGTGAATGAAGAGTAGGTTTAAAAAATCTCATAAAAAGGCCATCCTATAAATATGATTTCAGGAGGCGCTTAAAACAGTTAACAGATTTAGCAGATCTAATAGATTGAGAGAGACTGAGGGAGAAACTGTGGAGAGTGACTACAGCTGAAAACACACAATCCTTTGGATTTGACATCGAATCAGTGATTTTGATTTTTTTAAGGATAGTTCCGAGGATTTACCCTTAAGGAACTCCAGATAACAGGGTAGTAGACATATATGGGAGACATAATTATTGATGTGGCCATGTAAGTATTTGACAGGTAAGAAGAAACAAAAACATTTAATGGCAGCACCAGTTCAGAAGCTAATCTATTTAAATGTACTCACTGAAGATGAGTGCTGATAACGATGACGACGAATCAGAGGACTGGCCATAACGCATTCCTGCAAAGTTGATTGCCTTACATTATCCAGCTGCACCGTGCTGTGGAGAAGGTGAAATTATTTGTTAAAAAATTGTATGGCTAAGGTGTTAAAGGGATCATTCTCACTTGTTATGTTATCTTTGAATTCGCCTAGATCAAGTGTCAATAAATGTTTCCTTCGTAATACATCCAAGTCTCCTTGTATCATCTTTTATTAAGAGTAAACCAGTTTCTCCATTATCAAAGTCTTAACCGACTTGCTACAGAAGTTACAGCTGAACATTTTTCTAGCATTAGCAACGTTAGCTGTAGCTAGCGACTTCTCAGAGCCCTTAAGTGACTCTTTTATTCGGCAAAAAGCAGATAGTGACATGTCCAGCAACTTTTAAGATATAGCTACCTGAACTCCTCTGCTTGAAAGTCAACGAATAAGAGCTAACGTGGCTCTGCGGCTAGCTAACGTTAATCAGACAGTCTCAATGAGCTGTGAATGTGCTTACCTGAAGAAGAGACTCTGCTCCTGTGGGCGCGAAGCAATGTGACCTGAAATTTCAAGCTTCCGTTAACTCGCGGTCCTCTCTCTCTCTCTCTCTCTCTCTCTCTCTCTCTGTCTTGTCTGTCTGTATCTATCTATCTATCTATCTATCTATCTATCTATCTAGCTATCTAGCTGTGTGTCTGTGTGTCTGTCTCTCTGTCACAACAACAAACACTGCTCCTGTGGGCGCGAAGCAATGGCGGTGAACTGAAATTCAAAATTTCTAGCTTCCGTTAACTCCGTGGTCATCTCTCTCTCTCTCTCTCTCTCTCTTTCTCTCTCTCTCTCTGTCGTTCTCTCTGTCTCTCTCCTCAATTCAATAAAGCTTTATTGACACGAACAACTACAAACACAACAACGTTTTCATTGTCATGTTTTACATATAATAAAAAAAGGACATGTACAAGAATAAAATAAAAATAGAAATTGTGTTTTCACTATACAAAAGAAAGATATAAAATAAAATATACTATTATTTTATGGAAGCCCATTTCCGCCACTTGACAAAAATTATGAGATACTTTGACTTAGTATCTCATAATTATGACTTAGCTATCTCATAATTTTGACTTAGTATCTCATAATTTTTTTTCATCAAGTGGCGGAAATGGACTTCCATATTATTCAAAAAGGATGTGTTAACAATGTTGCAATAAAACTCTATATGATAAACTCTAACGATTGTTGTAGGCCTATGTTTTCCTGTGGGACAATAAAGTTAATCTTATCTTAATTCACTGTGTTATGACAATAATACAACATTTATAGTTTTCTATTGCATTAAGTGCTTTGTGTCGGCCCGAACAATGCCCCTTAACTGTGATATAATAAGCACATACCACGGCCTGTCATGATGAATTGCTTAAATATACCATACTTTTTAACATTCTACTTTCTATACAAATGATGGTATGATTTAATGGTTTTGTACCGTAAATTTAAACGTAAACATCAGCAAAATCTGTAATTCAGACAGAATGATACCGTCAATTTTAGGGTAATTACACGCTTGTGACATTACGGTATTTTACCGTGAATTTAGCAAACTTTTTATAACATTCACAGTAAATTCCATATTTTCTACTTAGTAAGGCCGTAAAATTTAAGTTATTTACTGTTTCTTGATTTACGGTAATTCTTTGTGTAAATACATTTCTTTAATGTATTTACTACAGTGATATACAATTTTTTATTTTACGGTATTTTACTGTTGCTATTGACAGTTTTTTACCGTAATTTCTACAGACATTTTTTACAGTGTACCAACTGAGCTAATGGGCGCCCCACACCTAGCTCTTAAAGGGAATGGGAGACGACACTTGGATTGGTCTGATTTATGTTCAGACTGAAACACACCCATAAGTAATTCAGTCTAAATACAACCTCTTTGCACCATGCGCCGCACTTTGTGCCCAGATTATCCGCCATTTAAATAGCAGAATGGACTTGGACACGCCCTTAACGCTAAAGTGCACTGCGCTACAGACCGTCTAAATAGGGCCCATAGGGTAGGAATAATTGTCGACCTTAATGCACCCACATCGACTTGCGTCATCTTTCTGTCTCTCTCTTTCAGTATGTGTACAAACATTCTGCAGAATGTTTTATCAAGATGCCAAAAGATGCACCACGCGTTTTGGATTCAGCTTTCACTCCAGCAGGCAGCAGGCTTTTGTAGTCTTACTGAGCAGCCAGGGTGCTTAACAACATGAGTCAGCATTCCCCCATTTAAACACTGGTGGCAAAAGCTACCATTCAAGAACCCACCTGCTCATCAGGAGCAATAACCATTCATACACGCTCACACACTAATGGAAGTTCTGAAACAATTTTGGGTTCAGCATCTTGCCAAGGACATTTCTCAAGGACATGGAGTAGCCAGTTACAGGGGTTCGAGGTTGGAATAATACTAGTAGAAGTCACAACTGAAGTTGTGCTAATACTTGGAGTAGTAGTAGTAGTAGTAGTAGTAGTAGTAGTAGTACAGTACAGGCTCACAAGAGTGATCTAGTTTTTTAAACTAGATGAAGTAAACTAAACTTCATAAAGTTTGATAAACTCAAGGGAGATATTGAAAAAAGAATGGTCCAAGTCAAACCTGAGAACTCTCTCACTCATTGTCATTGTCATGTCATTTATACTTTTTTCACCAGTGCAATGTTCTAAGTATTATTTGTAGACATTTATCTGTTTAATTAATACAACATTTTGATGGTACCTTATGGCCCATGTAGTGACAGCAACATGTTAGCAGAGCTGCAGCAGCAGCTTCAGTGCTCTGTCTGTGTCTGCAGTGCTTACACTGGATGCGTTCAGGGATAGTATTGACTGTGGGTCACTCACATTTTGGCAGCATTTGGAAGCTTAAAAATGTCATCAAATAGACTGTTTGGACTGCAGTATTGATTGTGTTAACAAGATAATACTAATAATATCTGTGTCATATATCTGCATAGTCAACATGATGCAGCACTTATTTAAATACCTGTAATCTTGAGCCAATGCTGTTGCTGTGTGTGCAGGATTCTGGCCACCGTGGGAGCTGATTTTGATCTAAGAACACTGAGGGCAGTGAGAGTACTGCGGCCGCTCAAACTGGTCTCTGGCATTCCAAGTAAGTTCACTTCACATTCTAACACATTGTTATCACTGTTAATGTCACCACTAAAACTCCTATTCCCAAAAAAGTTGGGATGCTGTGTATAATATAAATATAAGCAGAATGTTAGATTTGCCCATTTTATAAAAGATATTTAACATAAACCAGGTAGAATTACACTTGTCACTGCAACATATCTGGCAAAACACTACTTTATACTATAAACAGAGTTCTTAAGAAACTTAAAGGAGTTTAATCATAGAAACCATATGTGCTCCTAGGATCAACTCTTCAACTCTGACTGAAGTCTAAATCAGTGACTCTACATGATTGAAATGAAATGTAGTGACACTTTTCCAAAAATCTTGATGAAGATCTTCAATTCACTTCAATTCACTCTCCATTTTTAACAGTCGGAAACACATGTTTGTGAACCAACAGTCTGGCTCCAGACCTCTCAGTCATTGCCCACTCTGATGTGCTCAGTCATTTAAATCAGTCTGTTGCTATTGCCGCTGGTGGCCATAAACTCAGTTGTAGAAAACAGTCGACCAATGAGAGCTTTTCAAGCTGGATTTAGAATTAAACCATAAATAGCTAGCTACATTTATGAAGCTGAATAAGCCGGATGTTTTTCATCAAGCTCATGGTGCTTTACTGAGAAAACCTAGGTGTAAGCGAGAAAATATGTCATCAATTGGTGGAAGTGAATTAGGTTTTGACTTTGCTGCATGTCATGTGATTATTTCTCCCTCCCCATGTTTCCTGACAGTCCTTCCACTCTCCAGTAAATGAAAACTAAAAAAAGAAATACAATAAAATAGTCTCCTGTGTTTCCAAAAGCATGTTTCTCTTGTCTGCATCAGGTCTTCAGGTGGTATTGAAGTCCATTATGAAAGCTATGGTACCTCTGCTGCAGATTGGCTTGCTGCTCTTCTTTGCCATCCTCATGTTTGCCATCATTGGCCTTGACTTCTACATGGGCAAATTCCATCGCACTTGCTTCAGGATAGACACAGGTAAGCAGGAGGAGGACAAGGGATAAACACGTTTTTGGTGTTATGATAGCAATTTGTGAGATATGAACAGGATTTTTGTTTAAAACATTTAAAATGTGAACTAACATTTTCAGCAGAATGTAAAGGAACGGTGTTGATGTTCTGTTAAATGTCTGACATCTATGTACTGTTACTGTTATAGAGTACAATAATATACTATAATTTACAATATAAATTCTCAAAATGTGAAGAAAAGAAAAACTGAACAGAAAATACGACTGCACACTTTCTGAATTCAAGTTTCTCTCTTTTTCTGAACTCAGATGAGCTTAATCGCCTCGTTAAGTCAAACACACATTGATATTTAAACTGGACATAAACTAAACAAAAGTCTCCAACATAGTCTTGGTTTATCTTTCCACAATCACCTCTGTTATGTTCCGAATGAATCCTTTGTTCACAGAGTAAGAATCCGACTCTCTCTCTCACTCCTCTCCGGTCCCTGCCTGCCATGTCTTCTTGTCCCCGGAGTCATAGTCCTGGTCAGAGCTGCTGTTAATCACCTCTGAGGTCTCAGTTCAGTGTCCAGCCATGTTTACTCTTAGGCTGCCTAATCAAGTTAAGCCCCTTCACATGTGTTGACTAACGTGTGATCAGAGGTCCCAGTCCAGACAAACTCTATTGCTACTAGCTCCACTGCTAACTGAGCCATGAGCTCATTGGCCCTGTAAGATTGCTGCAGCCAAGGAAAGAGCAGCATTTGCTGGTTACTTTGGTGATTTACTACCTGCTATATTTTCAGAGCTATTTTAGAATTTTGGCCATATTTTAAAAATTACAAGAAACTCTTTGTCCTGGCCAAGGACATGTGGCCGATCAGGGCATTTTTAAATGGTTTTTATATAACTGGATCCATCAATGCTCCTTTGTATATTGTACTCCAGTTGTCAAAACACCCTCTTGTTGTGTAACTAACTGAGGTTTGTCAAATTTCACCAATATGTGCTCCAGCATATAACCAGGCCAGCTGGCTCGGGGATGTAGTACGGGTGGTGGGACGGTTTTGTTATTTCAAATCTTCATCGGAATAAAATATACTTTAAACAACAAGAACAGTCCATCTGGCCCCATTCAAACAGTGTAATCTTACCCTTAAGTGCAATGACAAGCAAGAGTGAACCCCAGACTGGCATGAACACACAGACAGACCATTGCTTTTCCACAATGACGGTGTGCACAATTAGCTTTGGCCGGTTGCTTATGTTTTCGGGGACATTTCTTAGGGACATCATGTATTTTGATTGCTGCTTTGTGATGGAAAAACTGTATTTGAATTTAAATATTCAAATATAGAGTCACTGAATGTCCAAATCTTTTTATCCCACAGAAAAACTACAGAGTGAGACATATTGCCTCTGTTCAATCTTTGATGAAAGTTGCACATTTGCATTACTTAACAGGCAGTGTGTAGCCAATCAGAGGCAGAGTAGGGAGGGTCAGGCCAAGTAAGGTAGTGTGATCCAAAATAACAGCTACAGCTGGTAACCATGGCTGTGGTACAGCAGAATATATTTTATAATATATATAAACATATATATTTCTATATCGCCTGTTGCATAGTGACCCACATAAGTTACGAAAGTAAAGGCTTGACCACAAACCAGGTGTTTCAGGCAGACCAGGAGCAGTATGTTCTGTGGGAGAGAGTCACTCACTTTGGCACAGACTTTTTCACTTTTCAGACCTTTTACATGCACAAAAATACTTCATAACACAATAAATTATCCAAAACAGATATCCAAAACAGCTGACTATGGACATTTAAAGCCTACTATAGTTTGTTATAGTTTCGGCACGATACTGGAATTTCTTCTTTGGTACAGTACCTCATAAAATACTATACTGAAAGATATTGGATACTGATTCTGATACTGCAGGTAAAAATTGAGACACCAGTGAGGGCATGAAATTGTTGAAGTTGTTAACTGTGGCTAACACCCTTCACTTTAATCAGCGGGTTGCAGCTTGGCTCACTGCTACAGCTACTGTAAACTTCCTACTCACTGTCACACACATGCTCCCTTTTTCTCTCTCTTGACCACACATGCTACTCGTGTGTGTGTGTGTGTATGTTTGTGTGTCAAGAGAGATGACAGAGTGAGAGTGCACCTGCTACCTGAGAATTGTTACTCTAGAAATTCAGCATTGAAAGGGTTTCAAATATTCAGAATGCATGTCTATTGAAAAATCTGCTAGTGTGTTCATTTTCAGTCGAACTGTATTTGAAATGAGGTCAACAAATGTGCTCTGCTTAACTGTTTTCATCCTGTGTATCACTGTAGTTGGACTCATATATTATGCACAAGCTGGCATGTTATTCTGTATCTTAGCACGAGAAAGTACTTTTACATAATACATACCCAGCCTTCTCTACAGTGCCTCACCGTCTGTGTGTATTTCTGTGTATGTGATGGTGTGAATGTGTGTATTTGTGGCTCTAGGTGAGCCGGCAGCAGATTTCCCCTGTGGCTTGGAGCCTCCAGCCCGGACCTGCAGCAACGGCACCACCTGTAAGGAGTACTGGATCGGACCCAGCTACGGTATCACCAACTTTGACAACATCCTCTTTGCTGTTCTCACCGTTTTCCAGTGCATCACCATGGAGGGATGGGTGGACATCCTCTACAATGTGAGTCCACTGACAGGAGACACATGTGGGCCTGAATGCTATTTCATAGGGACTGTGGGTACAAGATTGATTGGGTTTGCTGTGCTCTTGAGTTATGGAGGGAGGAACTGTTGGCACTAGATTTCAACTTCAGTGTGTTACACACCGGCTATATGCCCAGCCTGGTTTCAGAATCTCTGAATCACCACACAGATCATCAGTTTTTTCACAGATTCAAAGAGTTTGTTTGTGTACTCACACTTGCTGCAGAAACATTTGGTTGCATAGCGAGACAGATAGTTTCATTCATTTTTTATGGTACCCCTTTACTGGAGCACAGGATTGGTGGTTTGATTCCAAGCCTTCTCTGTCAACATTCAGAAGTGTCTTTGAGCAACAAAGTGAACACTGAGTTGCCCCCGATGGTAGCCCACTGTTTGAGTGAGTCTGTGTGAATGAGAGGAACATCGTAAAGCACTTTGAATAACATAGATATGAAAAATGCAGTTCCTATAATAAGCATAAATAGAAGTCTTAAATGAACATATTTCTTTGAGCATCATGAGAAATGAGAAGTTAATGGCTCCCAGCTCTATATCATCGGAAACTCAGCAGTGACACCAGCAGGACAGATCACCCATTATTGATTGGTCAGGGCAAAACTGACAATAACAGCATGTCCTAACAGCAAACAGTCAATTAATTAACCTCAAATAGCCCACTCTGTCCACACTGAATCCGTTAAATATGCCTCGTTACCTCATGGAAACAAACCACGTGCCTATCAGCTGTGTGCTGGAGATCAGACTCGAGACATAATGCTGAAGTAAAAGATGAATATGTGCTTCTTACATTTGTACTTTTTGAACAGAAAACACACATTTCACACTGTGATATTCAGATGTTTCTTTACGGGGCATCACATGAAATATGGCCAACAGCAAGTAGGAAACTATTAGCAGGGGTGTGTTTTCTTACCAGAAACTTCCACCTTATTTAGGTTTTTTTGTAGTAAAATAAAGAGGTATCATATAGATAACTTCACATTTCAAGGGAATTAAAAATCATTCCTCGTCTGCGTAGTGCTTTGAGGGAAGGGTAAGATTTACATTTATATCGCAGTATTTTTGGGGGGTTTCAAGGTATTATATCAGTATTACAAAAATAAAAAGGATACCCCACTCAAACATGATTCTATGATATGTAATGAAACATATTTTAAGATAGAAGAA
The DNA here is from genome assembly GCF_900880675.1 of Sparus aurata. Taxonomy (NCBI): domain Eukaryota; kingdom Metazoa; phylum Chordata; class Actinopteri; order Spariformes; family Sparidae; genus Sparus; species Sparus aurata. The sequence continues at coordinate 938,673 of NC_044191.1, read as the reverse complement.
AAGATTAAAACAAAACATATGTGTTTATTGGCTTTATATAGGAACAACATGACGTGTAGGCCTACATGTGCTTGCGAGGAGTAGCCTGCCTCTTAAACAAAGAAAACAACAGAATATTGAAGTAAGTTCAATATTCTATTAAGTATATTTACATACAGCAGCAACAGACGCACACACTGTGAGGATCATGAGCAGTTTTTGTGTAACGTTAACTACAGATCAGCTGAGCTTGTGTTGCAGTTGCAGTTTCTCTCGACTGTACCGAAGTACTGAATACTCCAATATTGTTTTGGTGTGCTACAATTGATGGAAAATGGCAAAGGCATGAACGTACAGGCTAGTCTGTCTTGTGCATTGTTGCTGAGACACTGTGCTCTTCCTACCAACTCCTCCTTCCCCTCCCACCCTTCCTCAGGGGGATGATTAGAGGCAAGCATAAGAGCTTGCGGAGGATGACTCACACACAGCAGCTCCCATTAGGACCACAGCATCGCAGCCTTACAGCTAGCATGAAGCAAATCACACCTATCTTCCATTTGCATAAAGTCAGTATTATATCATGCCATGGAAACAATTATGCAATAGGCTAAATGATTAAATAGTTGTAGAGGGGAAAGGCTGTGTGAGTTTTCCCTCGTAGGGCTGAAAGACGGAAACAAAAACAGAGTGAGAGAGGAGGGAGGTAGAAAGCGATCAATAGTTGTTTGGTTGCTGAGAGAAAGAAAGGCATGATGGATAGAGGATGCTGCTTTGATGCTTCTTAAATGTCAAATAATGGTTTCCCTGCTGTAACACTTATACAAGTATTGGACACAGGAACATAGACAGCAGGACAGAGCTACAAATTAACTCTGTTTAGTAGGGTTGGGGGCAATGTCTGCTGAATTGGCATATGACAAAGTCGACAGTGAATCATTGTGATGGACGATGACATCAAAACGAATTTGAGGCACCGACACACATCCCTGTGCAGGTTTAAAAGGGTCCTTGTCTCCATAGCACATGTCCGTAACTCAGCTTTGTTCAGCCTCACATGCATAAAACAACGTTGGCCGACTTGCCAAGGAAGCTAAGATAAGGAAACTGTATCTCGGGTTCTCCTGACTGAGCTGGTTAAATAAGAAAATAATAACGTGACATGGAGGTAAAATCTTTTTTTATTTCCTCTTCCCACAATCAACAACTACTCGGAAACTCTGAGGGGACACGCCACGTAATTGTGCACTCTAGTGAGAAGCCTTTTAATTCAAGATGTTTCGATGGTCAGGGATTAGTAGTCCATGGCTGTCAACCATCGCCGATGGACGCTGACATCATCAATTGGCCCAACGTTAATGTTTTTATTCACCCTTAAGAGCAGGAGTGAAAGCAGATTAAGCACAAATTCAACCTTGTCTTCCTTATTATGTAAATTTAAGTTTTAACATTTTTTCATGTCCAGGACTTTTGCCACAATAGCCAGCCACTAGCCCCATTCACACTGCCATTTGAGTGCGGGGATCCTGCCCCAATTCTCCGCCTCCGCCTCCGCCTCCGCCTCCGCCTCTGTGTGAATCTCTTGGAGGCGGCGATTGGTGAAATTTTGCTCCGGCACTGATCTGCCTCTGGAGGTGATTTCAAGGGCGCATCATTGGTGAACCGAACCAGTGTGAATGGATAAGCCGGCTTCACGTATTTGGGCCATGTCGATCAAACAGTCTGATAACTGCACAGGTCCCTTACTCAACTTAATATGGAGAAAATTCCCACAAAGCAACGTTACATGACCAAACAACAGTACTGTAGTTACTGTAACTGTCTTTGGCAACTTATATGAGGAAAAAAATACCACATTATACATGGAGAAGCGTCCGTCCTCCCGCCTGTCCTCCTGTCTGTCCTGCCGACTCTTCTTCACATTTCTGCCCGAAAAACAGCGTCTGTCACCAGCAAAAAACTTTAACTCACCGAGTGTTTGTGATGAAAATAAATCACCGCTACAGTCAGCCCTCTGGACCGAGACTTCAGGGAACTATCCCCGGAAAACAGCCGGGGGATGTCACTTTCCAGGATGTTTGGTGTGTCAGGAACACAATCACTACACATTATAACAGCATCCAATTGATTATAAACTGTCTGCGGGTTTAGATTGACAGGGAAGACACACAGACATAATCATCATGACGTGTACCGTCACGCCTCTTTAGGAGCCGCAGTGCCGGCTTTCTGTGCAAATTACACAGCGGTTCATCTTTAAGGCAGAAATGCTATGAAAATTACAAAACAAAGCGCTCCAAGGGGAGGAAACAAATAAACAATGAAATCAAGACTAGCAGGCAAAAAATAAACAAGCTGACCAGAACTTTGCAAAATGAAAATCACTCTTCTAAAGAGGTAAGCAATTGAAAACAGAAAAACAAGCGTGGCAATACTTAGTAATACTTGGCTGTGGAAATCCAGGCTTGGGCAATCGACGAGACGAACGATATACTCTGGCAACGAAGACAGGGGAAGACAAAGACTATATACACATGAGGAGGGAAGACACAGGTGGAGACAATCAGGGATCAGGGGAGACGCCAGACCGGTGACACAGGAGGAAGGGCAAGTGACCTGAAATGAGAGGAGGATTACTTTTCAAAATAAAACATGAATTTCACAAGACAAAGAACCCAAGACAGGACAGCCCTCACCACGGTGTGACAGTACCCCTCCCTCTAGGGCCGGCACCTGACGGCCCAGCCTGTTCAGGATGGTCCCTGTAAAAGTCGTCAATGAGGGTGTGATCTACAATGTGGCGCGACGGGACCCATTGTCTTTCCTCCGGCCCGTAGCCCTCCCAGTCTACCAGAAACTGTCTGCCCCGGCCCCGGCTGCGTACAGCCAATAGCTGCTTGACTTTGTACACTGGACCTCCGTCGACCACCTCCGGTGGTGGTGGAGGAGTGGCGACTGGAACCATGGGGCTATCCTTGGCTGGCTTTACCTGCCTGACGTGGAAGGTGGGATGAACTCGGAGGGACCGGGGCAGACGAAGCCGGACTGCTGCTGGACCGACGAGTCTGGAGACTGGGAAAGGGCCAACAAAGCGTGGTGCCAGTTTCTTGGAGGAGACCTTGAGGTGTAAGTCCTTGGCGGACAGCCACACCCTTTGGCCGGGCTGGTAGTGGGGAGCAGGCCATCGCTTGCGGTCTGCTGCCTTCTTTACTCTGTCCCCCTGTCTGATAAGTACCTGGCGGGCGGCTGCCCAGATGCGGTGGCAACGTCGGACCATGGCATGGGCAGAGGGGACTGATACTTCCAGCTCATTGTCTGGAAAAAGCGGAGGCTGATAACCGAGAGCACAGTGAAATGGTGAGAGGCCAGTGGCTGATGTGGGCAATGAATTATGAGCATACTCTACCCAGACCAGGTGTTTGCTCCATGTAGAGGGATTCTGAAAGACCACACACCGGAGGCCGGTTTCCAGCTGTTGGTTGAGGCGTTCGGTCTGGCCGTTGGCTTCCGGGTGATATCCCGAAGTCAGGCTGGCTTTGGCCCCGATGAGTCTGCAGAACTCCCTCCAGAACCGGGACACGAACTGGGGCCCCCGGTCCGAAACAATGTCCTTTGGGAAACCATGGATTCTGAAAACTTGAGTCATCATGACCTCTGCTGTTCCTTTGGCAGAGGGTAACTTGGGCAATGCGATGAATCGTGTCATTTTGGAGAATCTGTCCACCACTGTGAGAACAGTGGTATTACCTTGAGAGACCGGGAGCCCTGTGACGAAGTCGACGGAGATGTCGGACCACGGTCTGGAGGGGATCGGGAGCGGCTGTAGAAGTCCCATGCGGGGCCTGGAAGATGTCTTGTTCCGTGCGCAGACCGAACATGCCTCGACGTACTCCCGGACCTCCGGTTCCATAGACGGCCACCAGAACCGCCGGGAAATGACGAACTTCGTTCTTTTCACTCCCGGATGACATGAAAGCAGCGAGGTGTGAGCCCAATGGATCACCTGTGGAGGGGGGGCTCAGGGGGAACAAACAAACGATTATCAGGGCATCCACTAGGTGACGGGGCCCCACCATTAGCTTGCTTTACCTCAGATTCTATTGGCCAAGTCACTGCTCCTACCACACGGTTCAGTGGCAGGATGGTTTCAGGTTGCTTGGCGTCAGGCTCGGGGTCGAATAATCGTGACAGGACGTCTGGTTTGATGTTACAGGACCCCGGCCTATAAGACAGAGAGAAGGAAAAGCGATTAAAGAAAAGTGCCTACCTGGCCTGGCGAGAGTTAAAGGAGAACTTCGGTCGATTTAACCGACCGAAGTTCTCCTTTAAGTCTCTTAGCCTTTCGGATATATTCTAGATTTTTGTGGTCGGTCCAGACTATGAACGGATGAACAGCCCCCTCCAACCAATGCCTCCATTCCTCCAAGGCGAGCTTGACAGCCAACAGCTCCCGGTTGCCGACATCGTAGTTCCGCTCAGCCTTGGAAAGCCGTCGTGACAGGAAGGCGCATGGGTGCATTTTACCGTCCTTTTCTGAGCGCTGGGACAGGACAGCTCCCACTCCCTCGCTGGAGGCGTCCACCTCCACCACGAACTGGCGTCGAGGGTCTGGCATGGTGAGAATAGGAGCTGTAGTGAAGCGATGCTTGAGGATCTGGAACGCCCTTTCTGCTTCAGGAGACCAGTGGAACTGCACCTGGGTGGAGGTAAGAGCATGGAGAGGAGCCGCTATGGCGCTGAAGCCTCTGACAAACCGCCTGTAAAAGTTAGCAAATCCCAAGAATTGCTGAACCTTCTTGCGACTGTCGGGTGTAGGCCAATCTGCTACAGCGCTAACTTTAGCCGGGTCCATCTGAACCTTTCCAGGAGCTACTATGAAGCCCAGGAAGGAGACAGTATCGGCATGAAACACACTCTTTTCTGTTTTGACATACAGCTGGTTTTCTAACAGTCTTTCAAGAACTCGGGTCACGTGATCATGGTGTGTGTCGAGGTCAGGAGAGTAAATCAGGATGTCGTCCAAATAAACATACACGAAGTGGTCAAGGAAGTCTCTCAGTACATCATTAATCATAGCTTGGAACACAGCCGGAGCATTAGTAAGACCAAATGGCATAACTCTGTATTCATAGTGGCCACTGGGGGTGTTAAAGCCAGTCTTCCACTTGTCCCCCTCTCTTATCCGAATCAGGTGGTAAGCATTTCGGAGATCTAGCTTTGTGAACACTTTAGCTTGTTGAAGCTGATCAAAAACAGAGGACATGAGAGGAAGGGGGTAGCGGTTCTTTATTGTGATGTCGTTAAGAGGACTGTAATCAATGCAGGGTCTTAGGGACCCGTCTTTCTTCCCCACAAAGAAGAATGACGAGGAGGGACGAATCAGGCCGGCTTTAAGTGACGCGGATATGTATTCCCCCATGGCTTCCCGCTCTGGTCCCGAGATGGAATACAAGCGACCCTTCGGAATAGTAGAGCCGGGAATCAGGTCTATGGCGCAATCATAGGGACGATGAGGTGGGAGTGACAGGGCTTTAGTCTTGCTGAAAACCTCCCGGAGGTGGTGATAGGCAGGAGGAACCAGGTTCAGGTCCGGATATTCGGGGTCTGTGACAGGGTTGGCAGAAAAAAGGTTAATCTCTGTGACAATCTTGCCCTGATCCACAGAGGAGACACAGTTCGCGCTACAGTTCATTCCCCATTCTCTGATCTTTCCTGTTCTCCAGTCAATGCGTGGATTATGTTGGACCAGCCATGGCTGTCCCAGGATCAGAGAGTGGGAGGGCGAGTTGATCAAGTAAAAGCGAATTCTTTCGCTGTGGCAGTCAATATGCATGTGAACGGGCTCACTGATGTGTGTGATCGCAAATAGTTCCTTCCCATTTAACGACCTAGCCCTGATGGGTTTAGCTAGCAGTTCTGAATTAAGTCCCAAACCTTTAGCCAAACCCCAGTCCATTAAACTCTCATCTGCCCCTGAGTCGATGAATGCTTCCAAATTGGTGGCGGTACGATGTATTACAGTAACTCTCGTGAGTGTGCGTGGCGCCGAGCTTAAGCTTGGTGCGTGACTCACCACCTGGGATCCCTTGGCTGGGCAGGAGCTGACAAGATGGCCGATCTCTCCGCAGTAGAAGCACCTTCCCTCCAGCTGCCGTTTTCGTCGCTCCTCTGGTGTTAGTCGAGCCCTCCCCAGCTGCATGGGTTCCTCCTCCCGCTCGTTGCGGGGGGGGTGACGTGGCGCCGGCGGCGATCGAGGAACAGCCGACCAGTTCGGCATAGGTGGACTCGAGGGCCTTCCCATAGCTGCTGGTCTCTCCTCTCGCTGCCGTCTAAGCTGAGTGAGCCGATTGTCCGTCCTTATGGCGAGCGCGATGAGGGAATCCACGTCAGCCGGTAATTCCAGAGGAACAAGGAGGTCCTATATGTGGGCTGCCAGCCCCTTCAGGAAAACGTCGTACAACGCCATGGCGTTCCACCCACTCTCCGCTGCCAGGGTGCGGAAGCGGATGGCGTAGTCGCAGACGGATCCACTGCCCTGCTTCAGGCTGCTCAGCTCTTGCGCCTTTTCCCTGTCAGAGGTAACCGGGTCAAAAGTTTTGGTTAGAGCAGCCTGAAAGTCTTTGAGAGAGTTACAGATCGCTGAGCCCCACCCCCATTCTGCGGAAGCCCATGCCTTGGCTCTGTCGGTCAAATGTGAAAGCATGAAGGCTATCTTGGCCCGATCTGTGGGAAATGCATGGGGCATGAGCTCAAAATGAATGGAACAGTCAATCAAGAATGCTTTGCATAAACCCGGTGCTCCGGTATACTGAGTGGGGGGAGCTAACTTTACAACCGGCCCCACTGACCGGCTGAGTCGGTACTGGGGGGGCGGGCGTTGTCGGATCCTGGACTGCGACACTCGGTCGAGCAATCTGTCCAAGCAGGTCTTGTAGCTGGGAGGAAATATGGCCCATGTTCGCGGCCATGGCCGTCTGAAACTCCTCTTGGCGTGTAAGGCGTGCCTCCTGGGTGCGCAGAATCTCCGTCAGCCGTTCCATCTCTGCTGGGTCCATTTCTGGCCAGAGTATACTGTCAGACTTAAACAAAGGAGAGGACTCAGGTGCAGAGTAGAAACGGTATAGACAAGCTTTTATTCTGGTTTAAGCCGCTTCCCCTTCAGACAAAGCGATAACACAAATGGCTATGAAAAAACTGATCTTGCCCGCACAGGCGGAAAACATGCAGAAAGCACAACACAACAGAGGGCGATCCCGAAGGATGAAAAAACAAGCAAAATTCTACACTATCCTGAAACTCTAATACCTATAAAACGTTACTAAAAGAAAATTCACTCTTAAAGAGGACAAAAGGCAAAAGGCCGAAAACTTAAACTACGCTACACAGAGCTATGAAAATTACAAAACAAAGCGCTCCAAGGGGAGGAAACAAATAGACAATGAAATCAGACTAGCAGGCAAAAAATAAACAAGCTGACCAAAACTTTGCAAAATGAAAATCACTCTTCTAAAGAGGTAAGCAATTGAAAACAGAAAAACAAGCGTGGCAATACTTAGTAATACTTGGCTGTGGAAATCCAGGCTTGGGCAATCGACGAGACGAACGATATACTCTGGCAACGAAGACAGGGGAAGACAAAGACTATATACACATGAGGAGGGAAGACACAGGTGGAGACAATCAGGGATCAGGGGAGACGCCAGACCGGTGACACAGGAGGAAGGGCAAGTGACCTGAAATGAGAGGAGGATTACTTTTCAAAATAAAACATGAATTTCACAAGACAAAGAACCCAAGACAGGACAGCCCTCACCGCGGTGTGACAGTTTTACTTGGCTGTCATTTATGTGAAATTGATTGACAATGTTTTGCAATTCCTGTGAAATGGATTCAGTGCAATCAATAAATTCTGAATTTCTTCAGTGACACAGATATCGTGATGTATTGTGGCTGAAATTTCTTGCGATATATCGTTAAGCGCAGAATCGCTCTATCGTGATGTTATCATTATCGTGGGCAAAAGATAGTGATAGTATTGTATCGCGAGGTACTTGGTGATACCCTAGCGGAGAATTGGCGAAACAACTCTGCGGTGATAATGCGTCTTCTCCTGTGTAAAAAGGGCTACTGTGTTCATTGGGTTTAAGTGCCTTGCCACAAAATATTTTTTATTGTTACTAACACCTATTCCTGCAGTATGGGAACTATAGTTTCTCTCATTACTCATTTTTTCTTTGACTTTTAGCCTTGACAGGAAAGGGGGGAGAAAGTGGGGGAAGACAAGCAGCAAAGGGGCTGAGGGCTCACCCTCAGAACATGGGCCACCCTGTCTATCAGGTGAGCTATCAAGGTGCCCTGAAATCTCAAGTATTGAAATGTAGGCGTGCAACAGATGTCATGTGTAAGAGCAACCAACAAAAACATCACAGTATGAACAATTTACAAAGACAAAATTACAGATACAAAATATAGACGCAAGCGGCAATCCGCGGGTTCTAACCCCTTTCGCCCCAAACTGGCCACCCTGAACCTCATCCCACGCAGTCGATGACATCGACCACCGTGTTCCTCAAAGATCTGTGCAACACATAGCCATGATAAGCCACATGCTAATGGCATTTATAGCGCCCCCTATCGGTTGAGCTCAACATGCTTTGTTAGGCAGATTCCTGGTCCTGTTTTGAACCTACCCACCAAGTTTTGTGATGATAGGACAAAGAGTGTGGGAGTTATGGCCAATCATTTCTAAGCCCTGCCCTTTGCAGAAATTTGTCTTTTCATTCCCTGAAGCTGTATAGCAAATTTGGTGTTGATAGAGTCAATCTTTCAAAAGTTCTATTCATTTTACTGTTTTGAACGTTATGCAAATTAGCAAAAAATCTGTAATAGCGGCTTTCACGGTGCAAGAGGCTTTTTTGTACTATCAGGAGGATGTGTATGAAAAATTTCAAGTCAATAGCACTTATGGCTTGGCGGGGAGAGCCTTTCAAAGTTCACACTCTATGTTATAGCGCCCCCATCTGACTGATTAGGATCACATTTTTGGAGCAGCATTTGGACATCATTTATACTCAACATACCAAGTTTCGTGTCTCTGGGTCCTTCCAGCTTGCCATATATTAATAAAACGCAAACAATGATGGTTAATGCTGAATAGGCCACGCCCACTTTCACCTATCAACATGGCAATCAAGATATCAGTTAATACTCCCCCCTAGAGCATGCATAACAAATTTGGTGAAATTCAATCAAATGGTCTATGAGATATGCATGTGTAGCATTTATAGCGCCCCCTATAGGTAGGCAGATTCCCAGTACAGTTGTGAACCTACCCACCAAGTTTTGTGATGATAGGGCAAAGGGTGTGGGAGTTATGGCCAATTATTTCTAAGCCCCGCCCATTGCAAAAATACATTGGTCCGTGGCGACCATGTTTTTTGACCAATCTGGCTTATTTATTGTAGAAATGTGTCTTTTCATCCCCCGAAGCCGTATACCAAATTTGGTGTTGATAGAGTTAATCTTTTAAAAGTTCTATTCATTTTACTGTTTTCACATAATGCTAATCAGCAAAAAATCAAGAGGCTTTTTTGTAGAGCACATGAAGCTGGACTTGTGTGTTAAATTTCAAGTCAATCAGACTTACAGTGTGAGGGGCGTGGCCTTCCCAAAAACGCATTTTCAATCCTTAATTACAGCGCCACCATCTGGCTGACTGGGCTCATATTTGAATAAAAGTTGATGCGCATCATTTCCAATCATTGGGCCAAGTTTCAAGTTTCTGGCCCATTCCAGCTCACGGGAATTTGAGCTCAAGCAGCAGACAACAAATAATAAACCGGCACAATTTTAGAAGTTGAGAATAAATTGAGCACACAAACACACAGATAGGAAAAAATAACAAAAAGAGACAAGAAGAGAGGCAGGATCTCCTGGGGGACGAAGATCCACATCCAAAAACATCTGGAATGAGGCATCGAGAGCCAGCAGAGAGAGAGAGGTTCCAGGAGAGCTGACGGCTGAGAGAAGCCTGAATGAAAAGAGAGGGAGAGAGAGAGAGAGCACACAGCTCGGACACTTGTCCAAGGTTACAGTAGGCTCGTTGACAGGACAAACATGGACTAAAAAGTGTGAAGTTTACAGTAGAACATTAGCTTTTTTTCAAGTCCTCATTCTACCTCTTGATTTTGTAGGTGATGGTCATCAGTGTTGTGCCTGAACGCGTTCAATGAACGATCGTTCATGAACTCGTTCATATTTTGGGCGAATGTGAACTGAATGTACTGTATTTCTGCCTGATGAACGTTATTGTGAACGCGTTCATTCTGACGTTTGTGAACGGCGCGTTCTCACAGTTTAACTTCGTTCAAGACAGTGCCAGATTTCCATCGAGCCTTCCAGGCAAAAACCGGCTAAAACACACCGTGAACAGTAATATGTAGCGGAAAAACACCCAGTCTGGCTGTTGTGTATAAAAAGGACGCTGGACGAGAGGTTTCTACAAGCAACTCGCTTTACTTTCGATCAAAACGAAACTTAACTATTTCAGACAGAAACAGCTGCATATCAAACATGCAGTGAGGCATTACCAAACGAACACAGATGAATTTGTCCTGAATGGACACAACACTGGCAACACCAGCCACCACAGAGTCGCACCGCCGCATGCGTCATCAATGTGCTAAGCATGGAGGCAAAAACAAATGAAGGCTTCACATCTGTTTTTTTATTGTGATATATCTAAAAAGTTTTGGAGTGATGTTGAATCTCATTTTTTTGATGCTGCTAACTCTGTCCACTCTCTTACCCTTAAACATGTTATTTGCTGTTAACCCAGAAGTTAATGCTCTTGAACACCTGATGAACTTTGTTATCCTATGCAAAATGTTTTATTCACAAACAAAAATTTGCAAAATCACTACCTAAATTTGCTCCTTTTCTCCTGAACTGAGCTCTTTGCTTAAATCTCTGATTTTGTTAAATAACAAAAAAAGTAATACCTTACTGAGTCATTTTGAAAAGTTTTTCCCTGAAGCCACTGTCTGAACTATCTATTTATTTATTATTTTATTTTTCCCTTTCTTCTTCTTCTTTTTTTAAAATTATTTATTTATTTACTTATTTATGTATTTTATTTTTAATTTGTACTCTATCCTGTACCGCAAACCTGAAACGGCACATTGAACTAAAGCACCCGGCGAGCCTTTCAAGGTCTGTGCAAGTGAATAAAAAATGAAAAGACACGGCAACGGCGAGCCAAAACAGATCCTCTACTACCCAAATTGCATTAACGGAGTACAGTAGCGGCTCCATTGTCTTCATCTCCCAGCCGCAGCTGGACAACCTGGTTTTGCAGAATATTGTGGGAGAGCTGCAGTTTCAGTGTTAAAACTGATAGAATAATAACCGTCTGTGGTTCTATATGGGCTGTGGCAATAAGTTTGAAAAATAATAGCTTGCATCAACATATTGGGGAAAAAAAGAACTATGAACTAGTTCATTTTCGGAACTGTGAACTTAGTTCAAAATTTTGAATTATGAACTATGAATTTTAAATTTGTGAACTGAACTTTGAACTAGTTCATGTAGAAAGTGAACTTTCCCAACACTGATGGTCCTACTGGTCATGTTGATTCCAGTTCATGGTCTAACACTTCCCATAAACATATCTTTGATGAAGATTTAGACCTTTGCTCCAGAAGTATCAGCCATTGGCGTCATTAACATGATGAATAATCCCCATTAAACTGAGGTGGTAATCCAGAATTAGTCCATATGGGCTGTAAAGGTTTGGGGGTGAGGGTAATTCTGTCATCCATCATCAGACAGATCTTTTTTTTCCTGTCTTCTGGATCACTGACAGACCTATAATGCTCTTTTACCATGCGGGTTAGGGTTGCTGTTTTGGCTGAATATGATTGGTGGATTTCCTGATTGAATTTTCAAGGGAGGAGTGACGCCTGTCTCGTTTCCTGCCGCTGTGGGACCTGGCTGTGTCCTCATCATCAGAGTGGCCATCCATCATGGCCCGATGGGCCCTCATCTGTCTCTGCCAAAGATGGGGGATGGAGGGCAAAAAATTCAGTTTGTCAGCTTCTCATTAGGAGACCCCCAAGACCTCTTAGACATAAACTCTGGTTTCTGACAGGTGCTCCAGCCTTTTTATTCTTTGTCTCAGCTCTGTGTGTAGAAAACATTTAACATGTCACTGACATTGGAGATGAACATAAATACAGTAAGGATTTAGGATTCTAAATGTAAGATTCAACCCTAAGAGCAGAATAGATTTAGTGATGAATCATCCAAGTAAAAAGAATTTCACATTGAAAATAACAACTAACAACTAACTTATATTCAGTCCTTAAGAATCTACACATACACTGGGAATAATCAGATATAGATGTGTCTCCTCAGATTTGAAAGCTTTGTTTAGGCCTTGTGCTTTACCCTAATATTGTGACATATCAAAGCAGAGGCATCAAAACTGAAAGTCTGTCTCCGCAAAACTTTGTCCTGATGTGGCCAACATACAAGCAGCTGCCTTGGCTGGCTGCTGCACATACAGACTGATAACATCAGGTGTCCTATCCTTTGACCTTTGCAAGGAACCATTCCCTTAAAATCCAACTCAATTGCAACCCATGAACTGCTTAAAGGGAATAGTTTAGCTTGGTTTCTCTAATCACCAGCTGTAACACATATTTCACTTTTTATGTTAGTCTGTCTAACTGTCCAGTCATCAACGAAGTGCATGTGAAATATAGTACTATACTACCAAGATGATCTATTAAATCATCCTGCAGGAACCTCACTCTAGGTTCTCTGGTTTTATGATGATGAGGTGTCATTATCTCCTAAAAACCCTGACATCTAATTACTAGGCTGAAAAAACTTAAAAAACCCAAATCACATAAAAGCTGAGTATCAACGTCCCACAAATGTGTAATCTCCACAATCACACAAGTCAAGTCAAAACTCAGTGACACTCAGTTATTTAAATAACCACACAAGCTTAACAAGTCATCCAGATTCAGTTTCTGTTCTTAAATTTAAAAGGACTTTGAAGTTAATCTACCGTCATCACAAGAATATACAAATATAAATAAATAAATAAAAAGGTCAGCTTTGTACAAAGCTTAAAGGACTACAAGCTGAGAAGAACATCACTGTCGTCTCCCTCTTACCTTCATAGCTCAGTGTTAAATTTAACAAGGTCCATTTAGCTTCAACAACAGCAACCTTTAACATAGCTCTTTTATCTTAGCAAACAATGTAACTCATAAAACACATGGTAAATATATCAAGGTGTTAGCAGAGTGTCAGGTGATTAATACTAGCCCATATATATATTGGGTGACTGGTTCAGGTTTAGATGTCCCCCTCTTTCCAGATTACATAGGAATATTTAGAGTGAAATTGGTGGTAGGGTTGCTGTTGTGTGACTCTGTCATAATTTAAATAAGTATCATTTCACTATCACACCTGATTTTCCCTGCTTTGTTGTAGATGAAGTATTCTCCAGGAAAAATGCAGAGACTGCAGCTTATGTGTTTGGAGGAGTTTAGTTGAAACAGAACAAAAACTTAGTATCCACTGAACAGCATCCACTATCCCCTTGTAAATTTAAACTAAGCTAATATGAAGATTGTTGTCCGATTGAAGTCTGCATTTCTAATCAAGTGAGTGTCTCCCAGTCTTTGTATTATGAAATTCTCTTTATAATTTAATGACTTACACTTTGAAGGATGCACTCTTGAGTTGTCTGATTCTGACTGAAGCTTGTGCGAAGCCTCATATAAGCACATTCTGAACATCACTGGATTCATGTCTGGAGGTGGTCTGACAGTTTTGTGATCAGATCTGCCATGTGTCACACCATGTGTCCACCTCATGCACTTATAATGGTCCGATTAAAGCAGGTGGAATTGAGATATGATATGATGATATATAATATCAGCTGTCAGTACAGAAGCAGGTGATCAGATGTCATCATTTAGATAAGATATCCAGAGATGTTAGGTGTAGGTGTGAATTTCTTCATGGAGTTTTATGGTTCAATTTCTCAGGACCCTGGTGCTTTCAGATCCAAAGCTACAAATACCAGTGAGAGATGAGGGAAGGACACGGACGTAATTTTGGGGGGGGACACAGAGGACATGTCCCCTGCACTTTTTCAAAAGGCCGTTTTGGTCTCCTGCAGTTTTTACCGTCTAAAAACCATGTTACGCTATATTTAACAGAGACGTCATCTGTTAAAACCTGTGAGAAGCCTAGCTGCTGCGTTCTGGACCAGTTGGAGGCGGGAAAGCGACTTTTGATTTATGCCGAAGAGGAGGGAGTTACAGTAGTCTAGTCTGGAGAAAATGAATGCATGAATGACTTTTTCCAAATCAGAATGAGAAAGTATCGGTTTGATTTTGGTGATGGTTCTGAGTTGGAGGTAGCAGGACTGGACAACTGTTTTAATGTGTTTGTCAAAGGTGAGATCCAAATCGAATATGACTCCCAGGTTTAGGTTAATGTTACTGGAGAGTGGACCAAGGCTATTTGTAATGAGGATGGTGTCTGTGTTTGGGGGACTGAACAAGATGATTTCTGATTTTGACTTGTTAAGTTGAAGAAAGTTTTGTGCCACCCAACAGTTGATATCATTGAGGCAGTCTAAGACAGCAGCCAGGCTTCTCGAGTCATGCGGTCTCAGCGGAAGGTATATCTGTGTGTCGTCTGCATAACAATGGAAAGAGACATTGTGTTGTTGGATGATGTGGCCTAGTGGAAGCATGTAATTAGAAAATAAAATCGGACCTAAAACTGAACCCTGCGGTACACCACAGGTTATTTGAGCTGTAGATGATGTATGATTACCTATGGTGACCGCAAAGGTTCTCTCTAAAAGGTAAGAATGAAACCAACTAAGTGCAGTGTCCTTGATGCCAACCCAGGTTTTGAGGCGGTCAATTAAAATGTCATGATCTACAGTGTCGAACGCGGCACTGAGGTCCAAAAGTATTAAAATTGCACTTTCCCCTCTGTCGACTGTTAAAAGCAGGTCATTTGTTACCTTCAGAAGGGCAGTTTCTGTACTATGCAATGCTCTAAAACCTGACTGAAACTTCTCAAAGATGTTATTATTATTATTATATTTTGTTGGAATAATATCAAGATTGCATGTAGTTGATTTCATCTGGGACATGATTTCAGATAAGACAGGCATAAAAACAGGTGTAAAATGACTAAGATATGTGTGGATGTCCCTACTGACATGTAAGATGCGGTCTGGAGGAGTTATTTTCTGCTTGATATCCTTGACCTTGTTGATAAAAAAGTCTAAAAACATCTCACATGTGTCATCTGAGGCGTCGCTAAAATGGCTGGTGGAGGGAGTAATGATGGAGTCTATGACCTGGAATAAAATTTTAGGCCTCGAGTGATTGGATGAAATAAGATTTGAGAAGAAGGAATTTCTTGCGTCTTTAACTGCTTTTTGGTAAGTCTTCATAGATTCTTTCCAGATTTCATAAAAAATGTGCAGTCCTGTTTTCTTCCATTTTCGCTCTTTTCTCCTGCAATCTCTCTTTAATTGCTGGGTGAGATCATTTAGCCAGGGCTGTGGAGAACTCTTTACTTTCTTATCTTTGTAAGGGGCAACAGAGTCCAGGACGGTCTGGGAGGTGTGATTAAAAAGAGAGACAAGGGGTGTCATTTAGCTCAGTTGGTAGAGGGCGCGTCCCATGTGCTGAGGCTCTGCAGCGGACCCGGGTTCGACTCCCGGCCCGGGTCCCTTTGCTGCGTGTCACTCCCCCTCTCTCTCTCCCTGTTTCCTGTCATATCTTCAGCTGTACTATCAAAAAAAATATCTTTAATAAAAAAGAACGAGAGAGAAAGAGAGACAAGCTCTTCAGTGTTAAAATTTGGATTAAAAGCAGTTAAAAAGGCAGAATTAAAAAGCTCAGGAAACTTGCAGCAGACAAGGAATTAAAGACCCGACGTTGGACTGTTGTGGTGCGTTCAATAGCTACCTGAGATAAAACCACACTGAATAAAATTCCTTTGTGATCAGACACACAGATATCCTTTGTCTCAAAGTTTTCATACTGATACTGAGCGCGCTGCTGTGGGTCTACGGTAGGAAATGATGGTAGATATAGAAGAAGGCAAACCAGTCCTGTCAGGTGCAGAGGCAGAAGTAGGTGACAGTGACTTAACAGATCCTACCGTGCCGCCGTGTCAGTCTCTCCCCCCCATCAGAGCAGAGTCGATGTTTTCCAACAACCCAGAGGGTCTGGGAGGAGAGGGCTAAGATAGGAGGAGAGGGGGAGGTCGGGGTTTTAAAGGTCCGAGGGGCCTGAGTGCTTCGGGATGGTGGGGTGAGGGGGCATGGGTGAGAGTTGAGGGGCGGGCAGGGTGAGAACAGTCGTCATCCGGGGCCAGGGAGAGAAAGCGGTTAGATAGCTGGAGGGGGGGATGATGATGTGATGAAGACTGTCCTTCTGACCTCCTTCCCTGGTGCCGAGGTACCTGCTTCCAGGGAGGTCGGGGGGTGGAGTTGGTGGAACTAGGACGGGTTGGCGAGCAGGAGAGATGTGGGGGAGCAGCTGTGGTGGCAGGGGGGTCTGGGGGAGCACCATGTGTGGTGTTGGTGGGAGGTGGGTCCTGAAGAGGGAGGGTAGCTGCTAAAAGTCCAGGGTGGAGAGGTCAGAGTCCAGGGGAACCAACTAAAACAGTACTGTTAAAATTATCTTGAAGTTTGAACTGTTCCTTTAAAATGGCATTTCACTCCATTAACAGTTTAATTGGTCCTTTAAATTCAATGAGGAGATCCTGAAGGTGGTTGATTTTAGTGCATTTCGAGCAGATAAAAGCACTGTCAGTAAAATCCTCCTCTGGAACCACTAAAAACATGTCGCACAGATCGCACTTCATTACTTTGGGATTGTCCCTCTCCGGACCAGCCGGAGAGCTGTGTGGCGTCATGATTAAAAAAAACAGTAAGAAGCCATCAGTAAAAGCGGTGAGTAAAAGAGTTTTAAAACGGTAAAAGAGTTTTAAAACAAACTGATAAAACCGTTAAAACAACAGCTAGTGTGGTGCAGCCGACAGGGCACCGCCCGCCCCTGCTCACTTACCCGGCCAGAGCGGATTGCCCCCGGCCGAGACGAAGGTTGGGCCGCCTCGCCGAGTCGGCGTCCAGTTATCGTTTAGACCAACTACAACTGGAGGGTCAAAGCTGGACTAGGCTGTAAAAGTAGTGGGAGCTAGAGGGGGCAGCCGATGGCCAGGCAGTAAACACGGGACGGGGGATCCTCCGACCGCACACACAAGCAGCTGTATTCCTGACTTCTGACTTCCAACTGGTGCAGCCAGGATGTAAATTACCAAATAATAGCCGGGGTGTTTATTTGTTTCAGTCACTTAACAGACCAGGCGTTTATTTGGGACCAGGCGTTTAATTCAACAGTTGTGCATCTTCTGCAAGTGAAGTTGTTGCGGCGGAGGAAACTCCTCATCTCTGCTGTCACTCACGGTGGTGGACATTTGTTTCTCCGTCACCCTGATCATTTTGCGTGACACTCTCTCGTGGCGTGCCCGTTTGCTGATAACTCATCCCCGCATGTTTATCTCAGGCTCCTCGCTAGTCTTCTTCCTCCCTCCAGCAGGCAGCCTGGCCCTGTTGCTGTCCTCCTCGGACAGACGCTGAAGCTCCGTTTGATTTTTTCGCCATTCTCTCACTCTCTTGGGGTCGACAGAGAAACGTCTAGCGGCTGCTTCTCCTGAGTTTTCCTCTGCATACAACAGAAATTTCAAATTTCAAGTCGTACTTTTTATTGTTTTGCTGCACCGGAGCCAAGGCGATCATCAATGTGATAGTGACTGACAGAAAGCAGCACAATACATGAGAAAGGCGAAGAAGAAAAACTTGCAGCGTCTTCTTCCTTGATTAGAAAAAATAAATAAATTAGACTCTGCATTTATTTGGAACCGAAAATATACAAAAAATATGAAAATATACACCTGCACCCGGTGTTTAAAGGGGACCCTGCGGTTAATTGAAACCCGGCTATTATTTGATAATTTACGGTACTCATGGAAATGTGTAACAGCCATCCTGCAACACCTTCACTGGCTCCCAATAAAGCAGCATATCCACTTCAAGATCCTCCACATCAATTACAAAGCTCTCAATAATCTTGTAAAGTGTCTGAGTTTTATTGAAAGTGCTGATAAATAAAATGTATTATCATTATTATCATTATTATTATTAATATTATTATTATTATAACTGTAGAGCCTCAACAATGCAAATATTTTTTTAAAAAGCTTATATTTAATGCCAAAGAGACACACTTATTTTCATGTATTATTTTTATGTTGAAAGGCTGCAACTGTTTAAAAACAAACACCAACAATGAAAGATTTAGGGAAAAATACAATAAAACCTCGGATTACAAATGTGATTTTATACATCCAAACTCATGAGAATTGTGAAACTACGTTTTTTCCTCTATAAAATGAGGTCTGTTTACCATATATTCCAAAAATAAGTGTACAATTGGTGGTACTGTGCTGGAGTGAAGTTGACTAACAAGGTGAAACACAGAATTGGGTGATCATGTTTTGCTACATGCTTCACAACCAGTCAAACCAAAAAAGGGAACAGTAACCTTAGAAGTAGCAATAGAAACCTAGAAGAACTCCTAGAAAACACAGTGAACTGAAAGAGTTGGAGTTTTATTAAAAATACTTGTGTCCCCCCCACCTCTGAAATCAAAATGTCATCCTTGGGGAAGGACATCTGTTGGCAGATGTGTTGATGAAATGCAACTGGAAGTCAAGAGAATGCTCTCCCAGTTCTTTTTGTTGTGAGGTTTGTGTGTGTTTATCAGTGCAAGTGAATCAATCCAATAATCAAACTTTATTTATGTAGTACGTTTCAAACAAATCAAAATGCAATGTGGTTTTACAGTGTTTTACAAGCGATTGAAAAAAAACACATTATAATCAGAAAACAAAAGCGGGTTTAGAGACTAATACTTGCTAGCCCCATTCACACTGCCCTCTGAGTGCAGGATCCTGCGCCAGTTCTCTGCATGCACCTCTGATGCACCTTCGGAGGGAGTATCAGAGCGCAGCATTAGCAAACCGAACCTGTTTGAATGGATAAGCTGGCAGCGCGGAGCGAGGGAATGTTGATCTGATGGTGTTCACAGTGTGACAACTAAACAGATCCTTCACACAAAATATGGAGAAATGTAACACAAATCAACGTTACAGGACCAAACAACAATAACGGCGTAACTGTAACTGTCTCTGAAAACTTATATGAGGAATGAAATACTGCAGTTATGCGTGGAGAAGTGTCTGTCCTCCTGTCTGTCCTACCGACTCTTCCTCACATTTCTGCCTGAAAAACAGCGTCTGTCCAAATCATCATGGTGTGTACTGTCACACCTCTTTTGGATCCGCAGCACCGGCTTTCTGTGTTAATTACACACTGGTGCGTCTTTATGTCGGAGTTGCTTGGCTCTGTGTGAACAAACAACGGCGAAGAATTGGCGTACTGCCGCTGCAGAGATAATGTGGCGACTCTGTGTGAAAAGAGCTAATAATTGCAATAAAATAAATAGATAAAATGACAAAGGATATGTAATAAGTATAAACATTAAAACCATCAAATTTGAAGACACTTCATAAAAGCCGGACTGAATAGATTAAGCTTTTTAGTTTATGTTGAAAAGTATCAATATCTTCAGCTCCTCTCAGATCCTCCAGCAGGCTGCTCCAGTGGCTCAGACTGTAACAGCTGAAAGCAGCATCACCAAATGTTTAAGTTTGGCTGTGTGGAACAGCTAAAAGAGAAGAGCCAGAGGAACACAGGCCTCCTGTAGTGCTATTAATCCATCTGGACATTTTTTTGGCACTTTGGGCAGCACAAGATGAGTGCCATGTAGTTCCATTAAATTGGAAAGAAGGCAGACATCTCTACTGCCCATATTTCCAAAACACACCAAACAAATCTCGATGGATAAATAGCACTACAGGTAAGAAAGAAAGAAATGTATAGTATATCTGAAATTGGGGTGAACTGTCCCTTTAATTATTAATCTCATAAACTGCAACACAGAGTGTGCATGCTTACTGTTATCATTTTCAGTAGTAACTCTACATATTGTATCACAGTGCATGTTCCCTTGTCTGCTGTGGTCTGTTATGTTTCAATGTTGCACTGAGCCACCCAGAGTCTCAGTATGCCCTGTTACACACAGGACAGTGCCCTGTTGGTTTCACCAGCCTTTTCAGTGCTTGTCAGGGATAGTTAGGGTTAGTTGCATGAGTTCCCCCTGGTGACACAGTATCCACTCACCTGTAAACAGCGGGGCCGACTTTCAGATGCTATCAGACAGAGCTCTGGGGAGCATGATGTTTACAAGGGAGCTGGAGGAAAGCATCACAAGATACAGTGAAGACCATTCCCTGCTACTTGCCGTCCAGGACTGCTAAAACTCCTGTCTGTTCCTGTCTCCTCAGTGTGCTCAAATGTATATTGAGTGGAGGAAATACTGCTTCCTTGCAATACTGTAATTCTTGAAAATGAAAAAGATCAAATATGAACATGAATCTGGTCGAGTGTGTTTGTATGAGTCAGCACCTGTTATTTCCTGGTCTGTCTGCAGTGTGTTGGGAAGTATGGGTGTGGTACTGCTGCTGAACTGATGGCTGTCCTCAGTCTAGCACTTGTAGGGGCAGAACAGTGCTAATAATGGCTTTTCTATTGCCTTGTGTCCATTCTGTAAGCCAAAGTCTGAGGCAGGCTTGCCCCGACATTAGCTAATGCACTAATACACCTAGTCCTCTGCAGCCACTTCCAGTTCAGAGCCACAGTATGCAAGATTATTCCACTTCTGTAATACAGTGCCTTTGTGTAGGGATCCACTGGCAGCAGTTCATCATAAATCTCCAACCTCTTCCCTTCTTGTTGCTGTTCCTAATCAAACAACTAAATGGAATAAACATAATTAGATACAGTTTTTATTATGAATAACAGATACCAATTGTATGAAGCTAGCTTCAAATGTCAGCTGTTGTTGTTAACTATAAATGTGTAAATAATATGCTTATGTACATTATCTGGATATGAACAACAGTGAAGGGTAACTTGTGAATTCAACATGCTAAAGTAAAAACATGATGAATTGTAATTGCAAATTAAACTCCAGGTCTGTACTGGTATTGTCTTTCTTTAGATTTTTTAATTAAAATGTTTTTTGACCCGAAAAGCCTCATAAAAGATAACTTCAGTTAAAGAGCATTGCCCAGAGTGCACTCTGCTGCTCCCAGAGCGTGGTGCTCTGAACAATAAAATGGTATATTCTAACAGCGCTCCCAATATATGAACTGTCTTGTTTGTGCCAGAGTGCACTGATTATTTAAGAACGCACCATATTTGCCCTGTCATTTTATTTGACTGTGGTGCTGAAGAAAACTCATTGAATGGCACTGAGCTTCATCCGGTCACTATGAATATCTTGTTAATACAACCCTGATTCCTGAAGTTGGACCACTGTATAAAATGTAAATTAAAAGAGAATGTAATCTACAAAAAAATCAACTCACTTTCTTTAGAATTGCTTTTAGAGTCTGCCTACATCATGCAGTGCTGCTGTATTTGTGTACCTTAATGCTCCTAATCCTATCTGTTTTCATCTCCCTGGAACAGTATTGGCTTTCAGCTTCAACAGTAAATGTTTTAGAAAGTTGCCCAAAAAACACTGCTAGCCTAAATAGAACTACATTTAATTTGACAAGTCACATCACAATCAGTGTCTTTAAAGGAAGGATGTAACACCAGGGAGCTTCTCTCTCTGTCCGCAGAGCATGTATGATTGACATGAAGGGGGAAGAGAAGAGTGAGGGCAGATCACCTAGTTAAAAGATCTCAGATAATACAGCATATGTGTTGGAAACACTGCCAGGTTCCAAGTTGACATAGAAGCAACAAAAGACTGTGACAGTTGTTGAACACTCCAGAAACACCTGTTTGGAGTATTCCACAGTTAAACAGGTTTATTGGTAACGGGTGATAGGATCCTGATCGGTTAAGAAAGGGGCAGCCGTCATCTAAAGCAGTGGTTCTCAACTGGTGGATCGCAACCCAAAAGTGGGTCATGAACCTTTTGCCCGGGCTGAAGTGTTATGTACTTACATTTGAGAAGTTGAACATTTTCATTAATTTGGGTCACAGCTTGTCATTATCTCAACTAGTCTGGCTTTGGGACCCACCATCATGATGGATCCCGAAGCCAGACCAGTAGAGAACCACTGATCTAAAAGGCTCTGTTGTTTACAAGCATAGATGGGGTAAGGGTCACCACTTTGTGAACTTTTGGCAATTAGTCCAACAGTTTTATTTTCAGTGCACAATTGCAAGAAAAGTAGTGGTGTCATCCATAATGCAGCAGCTTTACCACTCTCTGTTGGCTGCATGCTGTTTTTTACAGCGAAGTCCTAAATACAGATTGGCAGACTTGCCTTTTTAACGGGATGGATCCAGAAAGTTGTCAAACTGTCCTCATTGACAGTCTCCATTAACTGGCCAAATGTTAAATGTGAAAAACAGTCGGGTAGAGAGGGACTTGTTGAGGATATCGGTAGGCGTTTATAGTGGCCAATCCGCAGTGTAAGGAATATCAATTTGTATCTGTGGAAACCAGTCATGTTTTCTGCCCCATCTCATGGCAGATTTTATCCCAGCTTGGCCTCAAACCGTCACAGATGTGACATTAAAGGGATAATTCACTTATGGATGGCATAAGTCTACTTCAAATAGTTCCTGAAGCATTAAGAATAAGCATCTGGAGACCACACAGTAAATATCCACATCAGGAATGGGGAAGAAGAATGGAGGTTGCTAACATAACCAGTTGTGGCAAACAAATCCAGACTGTGTTGCTGCACTCTCTCCCCCGGAGACCATAATGCTGTTATCTTGGATACTGGAAGTTTGGGTCAATATGAACCTCAGCATGGAGAGATTAATCTTAACAAGTCATTTAAACTCAAATCGATTCTTCGGTCCTCTGGAGTTGGGTTTATCTGCCACAAATCGGGATTGATAATTCCCTTTTGAACACATTCATATGACATGAATAATGTAATAACCTTTTTAATGCCATACTGATTCATATTTTGACAGTGTGACAGAAGATACACCATTATATCAAACAGAGGTAGTCCATCAACCTGTAGTAATTAAGAACAGCTGTAATGCGCAGTGATGTCACCGGCAGTTATCTTAGTGAGAGAGATCCTGTTGGATGCGTTGTTTGTCTGTTAGGTTCCACCAGTAAACATCTGAAATGAACTCCACCATCTCTTTATTGAACTACACACACCAATAACATTGAACCACCCAACTGCTTATCTGGAGTCAGGTTGCAGTGTGATCATAATTAGAGCTGCAATGAGTTGATTAATCAATTAGTTGCCAACTATTTAAGTTGATAGTCAACTATTGTCCTGTCAAATATATATATATATTTTTTTTTATGAAAAAATGTTCTGCAGTGATTTTAGCCTCTTCAGTGTGAACATTTTCTAGTTTATTTAGTCCTCTAACAGTAAACTGAATATCTTTGGGTTGTGGACAACACAAGACATTTGAGGACATCATCTTGGACATTTTTTCATTTTCTAATCTTCTAACTAACCAATTATTTGAGAAAAATATCAACAACCTGGTATTTTAAAACATGGGCTCTCATTAATATGTTTTGGTAAGTGAATGATTCATACTTGCCAAAAGTTTTGGAATCAGGCCCGTAAATCTCCTCAGCTAGTGACACAACTGCATGGCTGCAACGTAATCTATTGGGGCAACTCGAACCATCAAAGTAACGTCCACTGAAAGTGCTTGCTTTAAGCTCTGACAGGCTAAGAGTAAGTAATTTTTGTTAAGTAATAACTTCATTATACAATCTTGTGTTGCATAATTACAAATTAATCTTGATCTTGAAAAGCTGCTGTTTTCAAATATATTGATCTTTAAAAAAAAAAAGACATTTCCTCCTCTAATTGTTCTTGCTAATCCTCCTGTCATTGGTTCTCAATCTTGCATGTCATACTGTATGTGAGCATTTTACCCTCTAATTAAGCTGCTTTATACCTTAAAAAAGCAGATCTGCAATTATAGTGCTGCTTAGTAAAAGGAAAACTGTCATGAGAATCTGCCTGTATCTGAGAGACAATGAGCACATCTATGAAAGCAAGGAGAAATTAACACACGCTTCTGAATGATAGGAAAGCCTCACAATGGTTTTCAGTAAATGAGTGCATCAGCAGACAATTTCCCGCAATTGAATTAACCTCCTGGAGCAATTATTTTAGCATGAGTGCCCACTGTAAAGAATTCTGTAAACATTAATACAGTAGAAAGCCCTCAGGCAGGGTGGAAGTCACAATGGAGAACATGAGCCTCAGATTGTGACTGCCGCTTCTGTCATTAGTGCTTCACCAGCAAACCACACGCAAATAAGCACACTTGTCCTCCGCATCAATGCCAATACCCACTTTATTGCCTTGCACTTCCAAAGGGAGAGACTGATTTGACAGTAGAGACAGAGTAAAATGATGATATCATCCATTATAGCAGTGAAGCCTGTCTTTCTTCTCTTAAGAGTCACAGCTAAATGAATGGAAGAAGCTTGGCTCCCATCAGCTTCTACGGTGAAGGGGCTTTTTAGGTCTGGATGTGGTCTCCAGACCATCAGGATGCAAAGCTGTAATATCTTTGAAGCCACAAAGCAATGTGTTTCTCATAAAATATATTACAGTATACAGTAGTGTCCAAAAGTATGTGGGCACTACTGTCTACATGCTTTTGTGTACTTTTAGGAAGGGCCTGCTTCTCTTAGGATGAATTTGCCTCCAATGAAGGGAAATCTTAATACAGAATGAAAGTATTGACTGACCTGCACAGAGCCCTGACCTTAACCCCACCCTACACCACTGGGATGAACTAAAACTCTGACTGTGAGACAGACCTTATCATCCACATGAGTGCTGGACCTCAGTAATCCTTCTGTGTATGTGAATGGGAGCAAATCTCACCAGATTTGAACAACTGGAAGACAAACTGAAAGTTGAGGCTTTTGAGAGGGCAGCAAAATAATGCCCATTGTCTGAAATCCCATATTAAGCCATCACATAATTATGGCCATGATTTTTATCTTTCTACAGCCGTGGCCAAAAGTTTTGAGAATGTATTGGTTTTCACAAAGTTTGCTGCTTCAGTATTTTTAGGTCTCTTTGCCAAATGTTACTATGGTATACTGAAGAACAATTACAAGCAGTTCATAAGTGTCACAGGCTTTTATTGACAATTACATTAAGTTTAAAGAGTCAATATTTGCAGTGTTGACCCTTCTTTTTCAAGACCTCTGCAATTCACCCTGGCATGCTTCTGGGCCACAACCTGACTGATGGCAGCCCATTCTTGCATAATCAGTGCTTGGAGTTTGTCAGAATTTGTGTTTTTTTGTTTGACCACAAATTCTCAATATATAAGGTCTTGGGAGTTTTCTGACCATGGACCCAAAATTTCAATGTTGTGTTCCCTGAGCCGCTTAGTTATCACTTTTGCCTTATGGCAAGGTGCTCCATCGTGCTGGATGATTTCCGGATGCTCTAAACAATTGGAAAGGGGATTCATCAGAGAAAATGACCTTACCCTAGTCCTCCTCAGTCCAATCCCTGTACCTTTTGCAGAATATCAGTCTTGTCCCTCAAGTTTTTCCTTGGGAGAAGTGGCTTCTACACTGCCCTTCTTTTGACACCAGGCCATCCTCCAGAAGTCTTTGTCTCACTGTGCGTGCAGATGCACTCACACCTGCCTGCTGCCATTCCTGAGCAAGCTCTGAACTGGTGGTGCCCTGATCCTGCATCCTGAATCAACTTTAGGAGACGGTCATGGCCCTTGCTGGACTTTCTTGGGCGCCCTGAAACCTTGTTCACAACAACCTCTCACATTAAAGTTCTTGATGATCCAGTAAATGGTTGATTTACATGCAATCTTACTAGCAGCAATATCCTTGCCTGTGAAGCCCCTTTTCTGCAAAGCAATGAGGACTGCAAGAGTTCATTTGCAGGTAACCATGGTTAACAGAGGAAGAACAATACCTGTATGGCAAAGAGTTTCAGTGGGACTTGTAATTTTCTATCTACTAATACTGACACATTGTAAGGTCTCTGAAAATAATTACTCTTTTATGTTAACATAGATGTCCTGCAAATATCCTAATCATAAAAATGTTTTTGTCACTGTCTCACATATAATGTGTTGGCTGTTGACCAATGTTAAAGTCGTCAGTGGGTGATTGTGGACCCAATTGTTGTCGTGTGTCCTGCACTGTTGGTAGTAGTTGGCTGTTGTCGGCAGCATTATCAGCTGAGCATCTTGAGTAGGCAAGGGAGCGAGCCTGTGAGAGAAGTAACTCTGTAACTGACTGTTCAGCTAAGCAAATCAGTGCACAAGAAGAGAAATGGAAAAAGAAAATGGAAATCCCTGCTACTGTGGTATACATGATTTCACCCATTCTGTGCAGTGTGTCATTGTATTTCACCTCCTCTTAATTTCTCCTTCCATATGAGTGGAAGCGGCTACGTTAGTGACAGTGGTGTAAAAACAGTTTGTTTAATCCCAAATCTTCTGGTTTCCCTTTTTGAATAAGTGATACAGACCACCGTCACCTGGTGGTATGGAGAGGCTTTTCATCTTACACAGGTACAAGCTTTGCATTTTTTTCCCCACACATTTGCGGGCCTGGCTCTACTCGGTGGCCCAGCACGGCATATTTGCATTTCCACCACAACTGTTCTACCTGCTTGAAGGTGTGTCTTAAACCAATGACGTGCTCACCCAATCTCCACAGCACGCTTTATTTCCTATAACACCTTGGCTTTATGGTTCTGTGTCATTTCACACATGGTACAGCGCTCAGAAGATGATGATGATGATCCATTGACCCAACCCTAATGTGCACCAGCCTTATCTTTAACTGCAACAATGCAATAGCATTTCACAGTTCTGTTCTTTGTCTCTGCTGTTTGTCTCTTTTATGTGGTCAGGCCAACGATGCCTCAGGGAACACGTGGAACTGGCTGTACTTCATCCCCCTCATCATCATTGGCTCCTTCTTCATGCTCAACCTAGTGCTAGGTGTGCTGTCAGGGTGAGTACAAACTGTGACACTGACCCCAGCTGAGCTTTTTGGTCTTTGTTTTTGAGCCAGATGGTATCCCTGTTTAACCAGACCTGTTTGGCTGACTTTCCTCAAGATGAAATAAAAATCAGAAGTCTTTGCTTTGGTAGTTTCCCATTTTTATCTTGCTGATGTACTTTTGTGTTTGTCTATGTCTAATATGCCTATGCATTATATGTAAACTCTACTTTTCTACTCAAATTGTTAAAAAAGAGAACAACTCCAAAACAACACACTGGAGTGGCTGCATGGATTCTCAATAATAATGTCAGGTCAGCCCTGTAAAGGTGGTTGTACACTCCTTCCAACATGTTTAAACTAATGAGAGGACATGCTGAAAAGAGGACAGGTCGAATCTTTATGGCTGGTATTAATGTTGTTCCACCTCAAGATGAACAGTTGTTCTACTTAAAAAATATTACTACATAATTTTACAAATATGAAAACTACAATGAAAACTATTACCATCAGTTTTGTGACTTCATTTATGGCAACAAGTCTAGGGAAAAGCCAGAAAGTAACAAGATGCAAACTGTGTATTCTCTCATTTATTTAACAGTAACAATACATCTGATTGCGTAAATGACACAACATTTATCACTGTTTCCAAAACAATATGGCTGTTGCAGCGTGCCAGCGACAAGCATACTGGACCTTTGTTGTATGGTCAAAGGCTGGTTGGATTTAGGCAGTAAAACTACTGGGATGGATAGAAAATGGGTTAAAGTAAGTACGTTACAGATGATGTTACTTTAGCTACTAATGTTACTTCAGTTAATGTACGTAACGGAAGTTTGGTTATGTATGTGATGTAACCTAACTACCTTAGTTAACATGGCCTTGGAAGTAATGTGGGGTTATTATTTTTGTTAGCCAGATATGTTCATAAATGTACTTTGCATTAAAGCTGATAAAAGCCCTCTTAATCAGTTCTTATGCTTTTGCTCTAGTGTTTGTAGCTTTAAATAAAAAATAAATAAAAGAAAACAAAGACTTGTGTAAAATTGTGCCTGCTAAAGGTCACTTAACTATCATTTGGCAGTCACTGGGAGTGGTTTAGCGGACAGTCTTTAAAAATAGTGATATTAAGGGTGTCCTTTCTTATCAGATCATCTCTAAATTAGAAATACCACTGTGATGATAATATATAGAATTCTATAACTTGCATGAAAACATCCAGCATTTAGAGACTTTTCCTTCTGCCAGAGTAGCATCCTCTCTTGCATTTACTAATGAAGCCAAGTCCCCATCTGTGGTGGCTCCAGTGATATATTTATGAGGTTTTATTAAAACATACATTCAAATAATTATGCAGGTCTGCTGCACCATGAGCAGACTTTGTACTGTACATGGTGTGCAGAGCTTGTCATTGTAATTCTGTGGTATACGGTCTCATTTACAAAGCAACACACATAGGAGATGCTGAGTTGTTATAACCATTGAAAAGAGCATCATGGGAGAATGCTGTGTTTTGCAGTTATTATCATCTTTCTTCAGTAGCAGCATGCTCTGGTGTTGTGTCCCCTTTCCCCCACTCATGTACAACATGTAACCTACAGTATATCATCTATACCAAATCATGACAGCAAGGGTTATTTTCCATTAGGTTGGGTGGGTGAATAGATAAAGAGCTGGGGCTGCAGTTATAGTTATTGCCTCATTAACAATCTAGCATGCTGTGGTACTAAGCCAAAACAAAACTGTCCAAATACATAGGGATTGCACTCTTCCACCTATATTGCTGATGTAACTGTCAGTATCATTGCAGGTGAGCTTCCAGTCCCCAGAGGCAGTACAATGATAAGAACTGTCTCACCTCTCACCTGAGGGGT
Organism: Sparus aurata; assembly: GCF_900880675.1. Lineage (NCBI taxonomy): Eukaryota > Metazoa > Chordata > Actinopteri > Spariformes > Sparidae > Sparus > Sparus aurata. The sequence goes on along the minus strand of NC_044191.1, from coordinate 909,611 downwards.
TCACCTGCCTGTCACACAGTCTTTCCATTCAGAACCTTATGGGCATTCAATGACAGGAACTGGTCCTTCACCATAATACTGTTCCATAGTACTACAATGCATAATCTGGTATTACCATGTTGTTGTTGTTGTTGTTGTTCCTGGTACATCATAATTAACGTTGCTCCAGGACCATTACTAACAAAAGACAAATCACATTTTTGTAATGTCATAGCTTAGTGAGTCAGGACCAGAAAAGAAAAAAAATGGAAGAATTTAGCCCTGTAAACCCAGGTTTAACTTTGTGAAAGGGTCTGTTTTTTTAACCCTAGACAAGTCTTTATAATTCTAACATGTATTTTTGTTGCTTAAAGCGAAACTCTTGCCAAAATCCAACCGTATTTTCGTTTTTGCGTCAAACTAATTTTCAATGGGAGTGCTACGGCCACTTTCACAATATCTGCAAAATTATTTTTACCTCATGTCCATGTTAAGTCACATTTGGAGGTCAATACTTCTCTACTGGCAGGACGGCGGCAAGCAGAACAAGCTACTGCTAAGGTGAGTTGTTCAAAAACTTTCTTTTTAGTAACTCTGTGCACACCAACAATGTTCTCAATGCTCGTGTTCATGTGTAGAGACCCTGGTGATACTACGAGCAAAGTTTCATGTTGTGTCGAGACTTCTTACTGTTTTAAAAATAGAGATTTTGATGCTAGCATAAAAGTGCCCGTAGCACTCCCATTGAAAATGAGCTTGACCTGCAAACGAAAATACGGTAAATCCTAAAAGTGCCTCTTTCTTTGTAATTATGCTTTTACACGAAGGTTTGACTCATATACATTCACAAAAAAAAGCCTAGGTTGCATTTTGACTAGAGTTTTGCGAGTTTTAATTGTTTCAGTTTCCTCAATCCAACCTAAAGTGACAGGGTACTGAAAAGAAACTGAAAATGATAAGTAAACTTAATGTAAAAATAATATGTGAACAGTTTAATAATATGTTCCAAACAGGATTCAATCACCGGACTACTGAGTGAGAGTCCCATATTTTAACCTAGTCAACCATTTTGGAAGCAGTTTTTGTCACTAGTTCCTAAATTGAAGTGATGGTCCTTTAACAAAATGAATTATGATGTTCCAGGAACAACAGAAATATGGTTATATCAGATACACTGTGCTACAACACCCATTCCCATGCTGCTCCTCTGGTATTTCGTGGACACTGCTGTCATTCCTGTTTTGTCTTCCTCTATCCGAGCCTATTCAGATAAATGGATGAACAGAGTTGCATTCATAATCACTCTCCTGTTGTTTAATATTAAGGTCATTAAGTTTTGAAAGAAGCCACGGTGTTTTCCGGCTGGATGCTCTGCGCTCACTGATAAGGAAACTTTTCTCTCTGCTTGGATGAAATCTATTTCCTCACTGGGCCTCTTTTTGAAATCACTGTGATTATAATGAATAAATAATGAAATAACAAGTCTCAACCTTTTTTTTTCTCACTTAATTCTGACAATTAATTGGATGCTGACAGGAGAGGAGTTTGATGACTAGAATGAATAATATGTTGTTTCATTTTATCATTTTCACAAAAGGTTTTTTTAGGTTATAATGTCAACCTGTAAGTTATTGCTCGTATCCGCAATCCACAAGCTAATAAAGTTGGCTGTTTTAAAATAAAATCGCTTATTAAAGGCCACCAGTGACACATTTTTATCCATTTCAGTTTTATCATGAAATGTTACTTTTTCAGAAACAAAAAGGATTGAATTCTTGCCAGAAACACACTTGCTGTGGTTTCTTCTCCAGGTCTTGATCCTCTAGACCTTAATACTACAATCCTATTGCCAAATTGCTATTACTTGCTAAGTCTTAAAAACTGATGACTGATAATGACATTTTTGAGAAATGTTATTATCCATTTTAGGATTATATCATATCAGAAAATGTGCTTTTTCCCCTCATTTTATGTTGCTATTAGAAAACTTCTAATCCAATTTGGTGCACCCCTGTCAGTTTTTGTAAAACATGCTGCCTCTCTTCATAATCATTTCATTTTTCTCTCTAACTCCATCCTTGTTTCTCTGGAGAGCAGGTACGGGTGTGTATAGAGGGGTAGAGCAAGGGGAGATTGTTCACTAGTTAACTGATCATAGATGGCTTTGTTCTGTAATGAAAAAATTTAGATAAGAAATGCTAAGATGGGCCCCCAAATATAATTTAGCGACCCGCCCAAGTTATGTCTATGTGTTGGAAATACACACACACACACACACACACACACACACACACACACACACACACACACACACACACACACACACACACACACAGTCATTTACATGAGAAAGAGAGAGGGACAGAGCCCTTGGGCAGTTCCAAAATTTGAAAATCATTATATGGCCAAAAATAAAAGCAAAGGCCTTTACACATGGGGAATGAATGACACAAATATACAAAATATTCCAACACCAATATGTTGCTTGAAAATTACTGACACAGGCAGCGAAGCAAGTTTGCGCTCTCATGGTCCAATATCTGATTTTGCGACATGGATATATCATCAGACCAGCAGGGCAGAGACTGGTAGAAAAAACAGTGCCAGCTTGTGGCACGCCAAGAGGGCCCCAGGGATGTTTGTGCTCGTACAGCAGCACTGACTGGCTCACTGACAGGTGGAGAGAGGTCGCATTCACCCGCTCATCTCAGCTGAATGTCCTGGGGCTCCAGTCCAGTCCGTAATGATGTATTTATAGGTAAAAAAGCCAAAGTTATAAACAAACCTATCACAGAAGTAGGTCAGTCATGTTCTACAAGGTAAAATTACTGTTTTTATCAAAGTAGTCTGGTGGATATAACATCAGTAAATCCCTTAGATACACAGTCTGTCTGTGCAGGGAATAATCGAGTTGTTGTGCAACTCAGAAAAATGGACCTTGTTCCTTCCCAAAAAATGATGATGCTTTCTCAACATGTAATGATCATTTTCTGTGTGCAAGTACTCATGACAAAAACATCAGCTCCAAAAAACAATGATAAAAGAGTGTTGCCAGTGTGTAAAGGCCTTAAACCTGACATGACCCCAGTTTAGTCATTTTTTCTCTGTGGACACCAAGGTCCAAACAAGAAACAAACACAGACAATGTAAATAATAAAGACATAACTGAATAATACTTTACCTAGACCACTAATAAGCATTATAAAGACCTGCTGACTTCTTCTCACCTTCTTTCAAAGATATGTCATTGGTCAAGACATTGAAGTCCTACTCCTAGAAGTTCATATTCACTGGTCATAGGTGATGGCTTGTTCAGCTTGTTCCCTTTCTCAGTTGTTTCTAACACACAAAAAAGAAGACTCATTAAAAAAACATTGACTGCAATCCACAATCCAGCATTGTCTTAAGTGGCTGTGATTAACTATTGGATGTGTATCCAAGTACGAGTACTTTCTCTTTCTAATACAACACAAATTCTCTCTAACTTGCATCTTACAGAGTTAGTGGTCAAGGCTCATGGCTTTAGAATGCCTTGCCTGATTAAATGAGCTATTCTTGTCATGATTCTGGTGTTGTGTTCACAGTTCCCTCTTTTATTGAGTAATTTTACACTTGTTTCGTGTGTTGCTTGTCATTTTCCTTTCTGTTTTCTTGCGGTCCACACCTGCTTTGCATCTCCGGCTTTAGCCTTTCCCTCCTTTCTGTGTCTTTAGCTTTTCCAGCCCATCACTCTCTTCCCTGTTTATACTGTTTTTCTGTTTATTTCTCTGACCTGTGTTGCTCCACCTGACTCCACCTGCACCTCATCCCATCGTTATATAGCCTTTGTGCTCCCTCTTGTTTTTGTCAGACAAGATTTTAGCTTACATGTTATTTCTATTGTCCCTTTTCTATAACTTTTATTTTTTGGAATTTTCTCCACACATTCACACAACTATACTAGACAAAAGCTTTAGAAGGCGGGTAGCCTTTAGCCGCCCCCTCTGTGGTTATCTTGTCCTCTCTGTTTCCTGCTCTCTCCACAGAAGTTGTCAGATGGCTTTACAGTTACTATGGAGGTGGAAGGTCACTGATGCTGTCTGGCAGGGCGGTGCGGGGGCCATGTTATTGTTTAAAGGCCACGATCTGAGCTTCAGAGCAGGCAGGAGAGCGGAAACATGCAGGGTTGAGAGGCTGCAGATCCCCAGGGGACGTTGGGGCCATTAACTCAGCCTTTATCTCATCAGTGTGGGCAGGTTGGGATAAGATGTGGCTGTGATCAATGTTGTTCCCCCAACTATCTATTCTATCCCACATTTCTTTAGTATGTCTCACTTTTACTTTTACCCTAACGTCTGACAATGTGTCTCATATATTGGATGTCAGAAAACACAATTCAAAAAGTGTTGCTCCAGGTCTGTTGGATGTGTCATTTGACAAGTGTTCACAAATATGTTAGTTATAACAATTAAGGTGATAGGACTGCAACTGCTACTTTATGTAGCAGTAGTAGTAAACAGCAGGGGGTAAAGGTATGGAGGGCACACATTTAACATAGTGGTGATCAAACCAAGTCTAGACATCCTTTGATTAACAAGTTGGTGTTATACAAGTGTGTATCTGCAGGGTTTAAGAGACAGACAGGCATCACCATTTACATCCCAGACATCACTCCAAACTTGTATTTTCTTCCTCACTAACATAATGACAGTTTGTAAACTCTGTCATGCGACATGGACATAAAACATACACTTAATTATAACCACATACAAATAGTGTATTTTTGGAACTTGGGTCAGGGTGTATGTAAACAGCAGCAATCAGGTGGTGATGGTATTATGGTCAGCATCTTCATATCAGAAGTTTGACATCAGGTAAACACTGTTCATCAGCTTTGACTATGTGTGAGCACCAAGCATCAGCTATGTAAACAGTGTCCACCTCTCCTCATTGGCTTGCAACACAGTCTGCCTGAGTGCAACAGCGTCATCTGACAAGTTGTGTTGAAGATGGGTCTCTGTAAAGATGTGGGGACAAATGTCTCTGATTTCCTGTTGCTTGGCTAGCCGGGGCCTCATTTGTCCATTAAGTTTCCCTGTGACCAGACATTAGCCAGGAGCAGCTTTAAACCAAGATGGATTAGCATGGCTTTTATCCCTGGCTTTTACCTCTCTTCCTCCCTGGGGCGGTCTGACTGGTTCGGTCGGATGGTCAAAAGATGCTCTTGGCAGTGGCTGTCTTAAAGTCTGCTGCTCCTTATCAAAAACCTGTTCCTTCTCTTCATGCTGATTAATTTATTTCAGTCATGGGTAGTACTTGTTTCAGCAACAAAGTAAAAAAGAACACACAAATGTAGCCCAATTTGAGGAAGCTACTGGTCGCTGCATCTGCGTGCACCTGTTATGTTCTGTGTACAACCTTTATCAGCCATCATTACTATTATGACTTTGATATCAAGCTCCATGAGGAGTGTACTGGAAGAAAGTGGCATTTCTTGGGAGAGGGATGTGTGTTGATAACAACAGTGTCCTTAAAGTCAAGTACACTACCTTGTTAATGTTGAGAAACAGTCACAGTTTGGGTAAGTTGAGGCACTATAACCAGTTGGTTAGATTTAGGAAAAGTCCATGGTTTCATACTCAAGTTAAGTTACATATGTAAGTACCACCTCACTTGTCATTTTCCATGATTCTCACTTTTCTTTTGAAACATCCCAAACAGTGCCATGTTATGTTCATTCTCAATACAGTCAAGTAAAGAGGTATTTTCAGTTCATTCAAATAAAGACCCAACTCACAGCTGTAATAAACACTGTCAAATTTATAAAGATTGCTTAACAATGTTTGGTGGAATGTTAAAGACCATATAGTTTTCTAAGCTGAGATAAAGGCCCAATACCCTTCTAATTTTTAACCCTAGCATTCATTTTTTGGTGCGCTTTTGCCCTTCATAAAAGAATTGAAAGAGGTAGTGGTTGAAATCTTCCTCTATGAAATGGGACAGCCCTTTAAGTCCCTTAAATGTCATCAGTTGTTGTTGCTGTTCATGTTAACAGACGTGACTGGACATTAAGCTGTGCAGATTTCTCTCGCATCACTGTGGGAACCCTGGTATAATCACTATGCTATTCATCTGACAGAGTTGGAGAAGCATGGATGCTCACAGTTCATTCACAACGTCACGCAATCAAGTCATCAAATAAAAAAGAACACTGCTTCATTACCTGGACACTAGTGGTGCTTTTTAGTCTGACATTAGAAACCCATGCTTCTTCTCTGCCAGTCTGCTCTGATAGTAGAGGAGCGATAGCAAGAACAGCAACCTCACTGCTGGGCTTCAGTAAAATTCTGGGCATCACTTGCCAGCAATGCAAGATTGACATACGTCAAAATGCGTGACTGTCATGCCAGTAAATATTCCTCGCAAACGTACTGGTTGTTATTGTTTTATGCTTATTATAAAGAAAAGTACCATAATAATGTGCATTCGGAGGGCCATGTAGTCCCAACTCCTCGCTCTACCTCTCTATTGCTACAAGGATCGGGACACCCTTCCCCTAGATGTGAACACGGGAAACAAAGAAATAGCACTAAGTGATAGGAGGAAGGGATTGGGCCAAAGTCACAAAGATTTAAGTGTGTCTAACATAATAATCATGGTGGTCACGTCTTCCATGCCAATATATTCTTACAATATCCATTGTCTACAGCTGCTTTATACTGTAGCCGCTGCAGCCATCTGAAGGCATCAGGACATATGTTGATAAGAACCCTTGCCTCTGACTGGACTGTTGCACAATGCCACTGTACAGATCACACATACCTCCACACACATCAGACCGGGCTGATATAATTCAGTCTTTGGCCTGTTTATGTAGGAGACATTGGATTACTAGACTTTATTAATCATATGACTCACAGCCTCCTTCCCAGCTTTTAAAAAAGTGGTTCATGTTTAATTCATGAAATGCATGATGGAGCAAACACTGCTGTGCCACTTGTTAGGATATGATGCAACCATTTGCAATGTAGTTACAGTATAAATATGATATAAACTCGAGTCAGACTGATGCGATCATATAAACGTCTTTACTAACAATTTGTTTCTATCGTCTTTGTACAAATTAACTGTTAAAAAAAAATACCCCTGGCTGGAGATTGTGGTGCAGAGTGTTCACATCTGCTGCTCTGCACCATCCAGACAACAACATGACTTCCTGGAGAAAACCATGGAGCTATTGTTGTCATTTACCACTTTGATTGGCATGGATACTTCAGAATGATGAGACCTGTGATATGACTGGCTGTAATACCCAGCACAGTTCCTGCACCCAAGACCTACCACTAGCTATACATACACACATGCATATACTGTATATACTGTAGTTTCCATTTCTATGTATATTTCAGTAAGTGTGCGTGTTTCTTGAGGAGAAAATATGAGTACTGTGTGTGTGTATGAAAGCTTCTAATTATCTAATTTAGTGTGGATGTGAGCAGTGTTTGTTTGTGCTCATGCTGGCATATGTATCAGAACGAACGTGTGAGACGGTGTGAAAGTGTAGCTGAAAGCTGCTACAAAGTGGGAAAATATCTCCCTGTACACACACACACACACACACACACACACACACACGCACGCAAACAGACAGACACAAATACACAAGCATACTGTAAACTCAGCCAGCCACAGACACACTGACAGGCATGTATACAAACACACACACACCCCTCAGGAAGGCAGGCAGACAGCCACTGCAATGCAGAATCGAGCTTCTCCCTCCACTGTGTGCGAGACACACCAATCTGAGCAGTGGGGGTGGACTGGAGATCCCTCGCTCTGTTATTTCAGGAGTCTGCCTTCCTCTCTCTCTCCCTCTGTCTCTCTCTCTCCCCGTCTCTCTCTCCACCTCCTTTCTTATTCCAACTCCCCATCTCTCCCTCATCGCTCACATATTATCACATCTTATTTCCCAGCTCATTTAAATTGCAGACAGTTAATAAAACAGAGTCCCAGTCCCCTGTGCAGCCCCAGCTTTCTTCATAACACAGAAAAGACATTGGAGCTACAAGATGCCAGTATGGCACTGTTCTCTGCCAAGCACCTCCCTTTAAAGGATCATTCTGATTTATTACAGCTTGGCTCTTATTTTAATACTTTTGCCCATTCATGTATCCTTTGGAACAATTACACTCATACTTATGTAATATATACATGTTTTGGTCATGATGGCCAATTAATACAAATAAGACCTATGTCTGAGTCACAAGTGAGTCTCAAGTATTGGCTATGAAGTCCTAAGTTCAACATTAGTGTTGCAGCATTATCTTAAATAACTGAAGTAGCTGGGGCCTTGTTTTAGAACAAGCAGAAAAACTAAATGCTCCGTCCTTATTTACACCCTTTTAAAACCCCAAACTTCACTGTAGTTCATAAGCTACTGTTAGCATGCATCCCTTCTGCATTCAATGCACAAGCTTGACCAGGCATCAAGTGTGTATATAAAGTCTTTTTAAATCATTAAATTACATTTTTTTGTTTTTTAGTTTCCCCCATCTACTTCAGCTGTTTAGGAGAATGCTGCAAGCTGTTCTGCTGTGAAGCTCCAGAAATGTTTTGTGGACTACAACATTTCCCGTTAGCATGCAGTGTGTAGATAATGACTGAATTGTCATTTTTGGGTAAGCTGTTCCTGTGATTACTGTCAAACTTTGTCCTACATGAAAGCAAATGGTTCAGGTGTGTTTTGTATGTTATTCAATGGTGCCAAGTTAACTGAATTTTTAAAGAGCACATGGGGAACTTTTATTAAATGAGACTAGCCGCAAATCGTTACACCTACATTAGTGAAATAATGGGAGGGAGAGGTTTGTAATGATGTGCAACAACAGTAGCTGGCGGGATACAAACTAGGAGTTCCTCAGCTTTGCACCTTTACTCCTAGGCCACCAGGCCATCCAACCAATCCTCCTCCTTTTTTTTTGCATTTGGTCATTGTGGTCTATAGTGAGTTTGCCAAGGAGAGAGAGCGGGTGGAGAAGAGGCAAGAGTTCCTGAAGCTCCGAAGACAACAGCAAATAGAGAGAGAGTTAACTGGGTACCTAGAGTGGATCTGCAAAGCAGGTCAGAAAACACACCCTGTACACACACACACACACACACACACACATGCACACACTCTCCTTTGCATACACATGGGTTGCAAATGTCTGTTAAAACTTTACTACAGTTTATCTTGACATAAATATGACCTAAGTTTGACTACCTTTGAATTAAGGCTGCTATTTGTGTCGCAGAGGAGGTGATGCTGGCTGAGGAAGACAAGAATGCAGAGGAGAAGTCTCTGGATGGAGCATGGTACAAACGGAAACACACCAACTCTGGTGAGGATCAATTGTGAAAATCCCACGTAAGGTTAAAGAAAGGGATAGTGCCCTGGTAGAGTAATGATCAGGTGTTAACTAGCAGCTGTAAATACTATACCACACCTTCACCAAAAAACTGTGATAGATCACATCTAAAAAAGGCACACAGTATAAGATTGATTTATATTATTATATTTTAGCCAACAATAATAGATAGATGCTTGGCAGTCTGTTAATCTCTTCTCCTCTTTTATTGCTGTGTCATCACCTATGATCTCTTGTAACGCTGCCATTAGTGTTATTTACATCATAACTTTCTATGGTGTCCTCCCTGTGCTCCCTGTTTATGAAGCATTTACTGATGAAATTGATGAGACATATGCAGACATCTTGCCAACAATAACCAAGGTTATAGACTCTTTTCAGGGCAGACATTTTCAAAGCAAGAGCACAACAACTAAAAATCAACTGCTTCTTTCAATTAAAGGAGCAATTTCTAAGATGTGGCCAGAGTTTTAGTTTTAGAAAATTAACTAACGTTATCATCAGAATCTGAAGAAAGAAAGATACAAAATTTCTGAGTACTGTGTTGCAGAGATATCTCCTGAAGTTAGCATGCTAACCAGCTAGCCTCAGCCTGTCCTGTCTCCCAATACCACTTGTTACCTAAAGAGCAGATAATCTGATAGTGTCCGTAGTTTCAGATGGGAGATAAATGCCAGCTGTGAGTGTGATTAGTTCATTAAATAACACAGAAAATGCCAAGAAATGAAATACTCTTATCTCTGCTTTCCTTATCAGAATCAGAATCAGTATTCCTTTATTGTTCCACAAACAGGGAAATTTGTTTGTAGCAGCCATCAGACAGTAATATTACAAAAATCAATGATAATGGTAAAAAAATTAAAAGGTAAGAAATAGAATAGACTCATATATACATATATACATAATGTGGTACAAAATTAACAGTAAATTATAAATAGTGTCGCAGTGAATTTTTATTTACAAAGAGCTGCTGTAACAGGCTGCCACTCACGCGGCGCCATCTTCTATCAAACAAAAAAATAATAATAAAGTAAAATGTGAAAATATTCCACTTCTACACACCGTTTTCATCTGCTGCTGATGTCAGACTCTCTGTCTCTCCGCGGCCGCTTTATGCCTCTCCTGTCCCTGCTTGCCATGGTGTATTGTCCCCGGAGTCACAGTCTTGGCCAGAGCTGCTGTAAATGCCTTCAGTACTGACATTGACCCATCCATACTCTCAGTTAGCCACCGCCTAAATGAATTCCAGCCATCATTCCATCTGTGCTTTCCCTGCTTGGCCAATTCCTGAAATGTGTCTTTTAGCAGGCAACCACATACAGACATACAAACCCCCATTCCACTGAAGTTGGGACATTGTTTAAAATGTAAATAAAACAGAATGCAATGATTTGCAAATACCTTTCAACTTATATTCAGTTGAATTACACTACAAAGACAAGATATTTAGTGTTCAAACTGATAAACTTCATTGTTTTTTGCAAATATTCACACTGATGCAGCACGTTCCAAAAAAGCTGGGACAGTGGCAACAAAAGACTGGGAAAGTTGAGGAATGCTCAAAAAACATCTGTCTGGAACATTGCACAGGTGAACAGGTTAATTGGAAACAGGTGAGTGTCATGATTGGGTATAAAAGGAGCATCCCTGACAGGCTCAGTCGTTCACAACTACAACTACTTGAGCAAACAGTTTTACAGTTTAAGAACAATGGGCCTCATTCATGAACCGTTCTTACGACCAAATTTGTTCTTAAGTCCCACTTACAAAGATTTTATGAAGATTGTGGCATTCATGAATTTTTTCTTATCTAGGATTTTTTCTTAGGCAAGAACAAATCCTACGAACACTCAGGAGTACTCTTACGCACATTTCAGTGCCGAAATGTTGGCATGGTTGTGTTTTCTTCTCTTGTGTAGTTCAATAAAATGCAATATTACAGTGATAATTCTGTCATATTTATTCATTTATTTATTTATTTCATATTTTGGGTAATTTACAAATAATTTAAATTCTAAAATAAATTAAATGTGCCAATGATTTAGGATAAATCAAGTAAATAGGAAACATGCCATCAATTAGTAACCCCCCCACCCTATTTATACGTGGCATTTCTCCATCCAAGGCCCACAAAACAATGGCATATATATTGCTGCTACGGCTTTCATCAATGTAAGAACACAGCTGCGAACAATTCTGAGGCTTACGAACGAGTTGGTGAATCTGACGTAAGGTTTTCTTAAGGAACCTCTTAAGAACAACTTAAGAAACAATCTAAGAAGATTCTTAAGAAGACATTGGTGAATGAGGCCCAATGTTTCTCAACGTACAATTGCAATGAATATAGGGATTTCATCATCTACAGTATAATAATATTATCAACAGATGGCAAAGAATTCCACCTACAAAGCTTCAACAATTAGTGTCCTCAGTTCCCAAACACTTATTGAGTGTTGTTTAGAGGAAAGGTGATGTAACACAGCGCCCCTGTTCCAGCTTTTTTGAACATGTTGAAGGCATCAAATTCAAAATGACTGAATAGTTGCACAAAAAATTGAAGTTTATCAGTTTGAACATTAAATATCTTTTCTCTGTAGTGTGTTCAATTGAATATAAGTTTTAAGCAATCTGCAAATCATTGTATTCTGTTTCTTTTTTTTTTTTTTTACGTTTTACACAACTTCCCAACTTCATTGGAACTGGGGTTTGTATGTTGCTGTTTTCAAGACATGGTTCAGACCACTATGACAGGCATCCAAGTAAAGAAAAACCTTCAGCATGTTGTAAATTCAAGTCAGAGATACATGGAATTTTTCATATTTCCTCTCATCTTCTACCTGGCAATAAAAAAACACCGCTCAACTGTCAACAGCTCCATCACTTGCATTGAAATCCCAATATAATTCAATATTGATTCAATTAAGTGGATTTAGCCAATTAAAAGGGATCCATACAGTTGTGTCTGGTGTCACCTGATAATGAAGTGCTAGAGATACAATAACATCTGCAAGATAAATTAGATTAAGGTTTTCATGTTACTTGAATAGAACAGAACCATTGTTCATTTTAATAGCAACACCTGTGCCTTCTCTACTGTGACAAGTCTAAATGTCTGCTGTTAAAAAAGGACTATCACTTCAGAAAAGCTGAGCTCTTTTAGCTCTCATTGACCTCAGTCCTTAATCCACATTTTTAATTGCATTTTAAATGTAAAGGTGCTCCTGGGGAAAGAACTAAACTGATGACAATTGATGACATTGCCAGAGATCCTTTATCAATTTAGTTGGGAAGAGGAATTACTTGGGACAGATTTCAGAGATGATACTTTGTGACAAACTGAATGTAGTTGTAGTTTGCAGTTTTTAAAGAATACACTGTACATTAGTAGATTACACTGTGTCTGTGGAGGTAACTGGCATGATCTATACTGTTAGACCTACCACCATCTGGACCGCTCCCAAATTGAGTAATCAGTATGTGGCTGATACAGATAATTTCCACTAGCATTCCCCTCTTTGGTGTGTATGTGTATATATTCTCCTCTTATCAAGGCCATACTGCCTCTCATCTGCAGCATCACCCAGGGTAACAGTCACAGTGATTATTGGTGCCAGGGTGGAAGGGTAATGAGATTAGAGTGAAGTACAGAGAGCAGGACTCACTGGAGTTCAGAGGCAGTGTGGGAGTATGTGGGTCCTTCATGCAATTTCAGAGCTCTTCTCTTCTATGTAGTTTTGATACTCTGATTTTCTAAAAAGATCTCAATAGAAACACAGAGCTGTGCTTTAAGTTATGAAACACTTACACTTTTGGGAGATTTGGCAGCACTAACGTATATAATAGTATAGTATTACACACATATTATACCTAGCACACTCTTTTTGCTATTACATATTTATATTTGTAGTGCTGCAACTAATCTAATGAATATATTATATATATAATATAAATATTATTTGGGTCATACAATGTTAATACTAAAAAATGTATGACAATTCCTAAGTTGACGTATCTAGATGTCTTGTTTTGTTGACTATCCAAAATCTAAAGACATTATATTTACTTTGATAAATCCAGATAATATGTATTTAAGAAGATGGAACCGTTGAATTGTTGGCGTTTTTGCTAAATAACTGATTACCAAAACATAACATTTCTGTCGATTGACCCATCCTTTCAGTCTTAAATATTAGAATAGAAAGCCCCTAGGTGCTATGAAAAATCAATTAAGGAAGATACTCCTAGAGCCTGTGAGGGTGGGGGTGCAAGATGGCTCTCTGACTGACAACACGATTACAGACCCTGGAACAGAAAAACAACACTACAGCAACAGGACACAGCTTCAGGTCTGCAGCTGCGGAAGGGAGAAAGATCATCTGCAAGGGGTTTGAAGATCCACCAAAGGAAACACGGGTGCTTGAGATGGCAGAGACACAGGAATGACATTGAAAAGTACTTCTTACGAAGCAACCTGTCTGATCAGTTGAGTGACGTGAGGTCACATTAAAACCAGTGGAGACCGCTGAGTGAACCATTACCTTATACACGAAGAACTGGCTTGGCATCCCACAGTGACCTGCATATAAAACTACATATGATGTGCTTCCATCACCAATGAACCTCTAGCAGTGGTTGGGGAGGATCCAACCTGTGCCCTCAGTCCAACACCAGCAACCCTCAAACACATCATAACAGGATGTAAGACCAGCCTTGTGGCACAATAAGGTCCTCGAGAGCCTGGCATCAGCTATTGTAAGCAAACGGAGTGCAACCAACTCCTTGCCATGGGCAACCAATCCACTGAGGGAATAACCATTCATTGGAGAAAGACAAAATGGCCCAATCATATTCTAAGAACCCAGAAACAGGACACCTGAGTATATGGCCTAAGAATTGGCCAGTTGATATCGGCCAGCAGAGCATAGAGTTTTACCACCATGCAGAGTTGGCAGCAGAAGCAAAACAATGGCGCTGGAATACAAAAGTCAACCCGGCCGAAGTAGGATTGAGGGGATTTGTAGCATCTTCCACAGTCAGACTTCTGAGGGAACCAGGAATCCAGGGGCAGGCTTTGTGGCAGTCCATAAGGGCAGTCCCAGAAGTGGCTGAAAGAAGCAGCCATTGGACATGGATCAAGCAGAAAGGGCAGATGAGGGCTTGACAATTATTTCTATTTTTTCTTTTTTACTCTATCGACGGTGATATGCTGTGTTTTCTTTCTTATGTATAGACAGTACTATACTGTATATAACTATATCAGATTAGATGAGATTGGGTGTTGTCTTACCCATTAGACCTTTGCTTCATTTCAATAATCATTTAGCCTCCTTTTTAAGGCTTACAGAAACATTTTTTGACATTGATCTCAGCTTTTTTAAACATCTAGTTTTGAGATCTGGTACAGTATAATCCTAAATAAATAAATAAACTAAATAAATGGATAATGAAGTAAACTGGCCTGATAAAGCAAGTTAAGAAACTAGTAAGAGCGACACTGACAGTGTGGTTAAAGCAGAAATGATGGAAAAGCTGACAGATCATGAATAAAAGCTGACATAGAGCAGAGTGGCAAAAATGTATGAGAAGGAAGTGAGAGAGAAAGGATCTTACATAATGAAATTTAAATAAAACTTCAGCAATCTGATTGAATCAACCCTTTATAGCAGCTTTTTAGCTGCTTTATGACTTGTATGATCTGTTATTATCCACATTGTGTTTGCAGTGCTTAAAAGGACCAAAAAGAGTAAGAATGACCTCATCAACGCGGAGGAAGGCGAGGACCACTTCACTGACATCTCATCTGTTGGTGAGGACGATACCTTAGACACAATATCGGCATATAACTGCAGGTCTCCAAACTGTCCAACCTACACATGTAGTTCATTCTTGTTCATACTGCAAGTGGTTTGGTTGATGCGTTGCTCTATTGCGACAGATTATTTCGTTGAGCTAAAATAGCTCTGCATGTAGAGCTAAATATGAAACATTGGAATACGTTTTGTAATTGGTCCAGTAGATTGCCTCAAGACTGCAATCACTGCAGCGTCGTCCTTCGGGGCAACTCCAACCACCAGAGTTACGTCCACTAAGTGCTTGATTTTGCCACTGACAGACAAATGTCTGACAACGTCACAGAAACAACTTCTGTTTCTGTTTTTTAAACCAGAAGCACAGGTGTTGTTGAAGGAGAAGTCTCGCTCTGAAATTTCATGAGACGTGAGTGGTTGAAGAAGATGACAGTGGAAACATGATCCAGAGTTGGAGAGAGGAATTCGGAGATTGCTGTTAAACAGATTTTGTAACAACTCACCTTGTGAGAATTCAGAGCGAGACTTCTTCAAAAAGACTTGTCTTTCTGGATACAAACTGGCTCTGATTGATTAAAAACAGTTCTCTCTGTAGGAACAGTTTTCATAACGTTATCAGACACTTTTAGTGGACATATATTTGATGGTCGGAGTTAACACAAAGGATTATGTCACAGCCACATCCATTAGCTGAGGAGATTTACAGGACCATACGTATGAATCATTTACACATTAAAACATATTAATATAGGGCGCAGGTTTAAAAATACCAGGAGTTCCTATTAAGGCTTAACTTTGCATCTGCTGACTATTCAAAAGTAAACCATAGATATTAGTGTAGATAAGTGTGTGTCTTAAACTACTAAACTACTAGTAAAAGTAAGTGGCTGGATAGATAGATAGATAGATAGATAGATAGATAGATAGATAGATAGATAGATAGATAGATAGATAGATAGATAGATAGATGGATAGATAGATAATATGGGTCTTCAGGTGATACTGTATGAGTCAGATGTCTGGATTAAAATAGACCAGGAAATGATGAGCCCACTAGTCTTCCTGTGCTCGTAATGAAATTCTAATAGAACAATTTTTCTCCTTCCCTTTTTTGTGTCCAGTTCCAAATGACATTTGAGCTTAATATAAGTTACAGAAGGTTTAATATAGTACAGGCTAAATGGAAGAAGAGTGGGGAGAGGTGGAGACCATGGCACTGTGATCTAAAAGATCTAAGGTCTCCACATCGGTTACATCACAGTTAGAATATGGGAAAGCTTCTGCTGAGACTGTAGAAGTTCATTGTTTCACATACAGTCTGGTGGTCCTTGTGGTTCTTCGCATTATTTTTACCGTGCCTATATAGGCTGGGTTTTACGGGAGAGTGACAACTTCAAGCTGACATGTATATTGCTCTGCAGTGAAATAATGTGCCTTATTTTGATGTAAAACAAGGCTCAGCTTCAAAGTACCTCCACTCACACACAGTCTTGATTTGGTGAGACAACCTCAGCTTTAGATTCAGTAACTTTATTGCCATTCTGTGTGTTTGGTTCCAACTGCCCCCCCAGGGTCGCCGTTTGCCCGGGCCAGCGTGAAGAGCAAGAACGAGAACTCGTCTTACTTCAGGAGGAAAGAGAAGAGGATTCGCTTCACCATTCGCCGTCTGGTCAAGTCCCAGAGCTTTTACTGGACTGTGTTGTGTCTGGTTGGCCTCAACACACTGTGTGTGGCCATAGTACACTATGACCAGCCTCTGTGGCTCACCTATGCACTATGTGAGTACCAGCAGTATATTGAATAATTTTCAGGTAAACCAATATGCCTATATTCAATCATTATATATCTTACTAATATTATTATATCAAACCATTTACACATGCAGTAATGTTTTTTAGTTAAAATGATATGAAAGGGTAATTAAAAGGGTTTTCCTCTACAGCCTCAGTTGCTCTGGTATGACCAGCAGCCTCAGTGTTTGCAGCCATCACATAAAGCTTGCTGTGTAGCTCATATTACTGAGAGAGTTTGCTCACTTCTCTCCACTGCTGCTACTGTTGCATACAGTAATGTTTTGGCTTTTACACTGTTTGGCTTTAAAGCTGGTGTCGTCTTTGGGCTGTCTTCATCAAAGGTGTTGGCGTGTAGTATGTTGGTAATAGAATTCTGTGGAGGCAAGGCTGGGTGCAATGATAGAGCAATCTTTATTGAAACAGATCTCAAGCCCGCGTCCGAACGTCCGTACAGAGTTCCTCTGGAGTTCTCAAATCTATGGCAAAGTAATGCCAAACGCTTTGCCCTCTGCCCTATCAGAAATCCTATTGAGCCTTCGATCTTAGGAAATCTACCAAATACCACCCACCTTTCTCTGGTGTGTGGGCCTTTTCAGAGTCTATTTTCCATACCCACCTACTTCTCCTAATTGGTCACTTTGATGCATTAAAGGTTCATCTATCCAATGGGAGAAAAGAAGGATGGGTCTGCCTCACACCCCCTATGAAATAACTCTTTTGTGTGTTACTTAACTTTGCTGATGTCAGATAAAGTAGACAGGATAGTCCCTCTATACTTAGATGACGTTGAGTCAGCTCCAAACCTGTGTGGGCCCCTTCCTGTAGCTTATCTCTGATGCACACCTCAGAGCTGATCAAGGCTCCTGGTCATGTGGACCTTTGCACTGTCGCATTCCCACACTTGTCTACAGGGGAGCATCTTGTCCTGTCCCATCCTGTCTTCTCATTATTCATTATTGTCCTAGAGCCCAGGATGTGTAAGAAACACACAGACACTACACTGGCAATTCAAATACTGTGCCTCCTCCACTTTTATGGCAGTATGTGACAGAGGTAGGGGATTGTTGGCTAGTTTAGTAGTATAGGGAAAACAAATCCATTCGTGAATCTTTTTTTAACCATGATACTATTGTATTCACAAACTACTTCACTGCTTAAGCACGTGAACTCATCAAGTATTTCATACACTCTGTGGAAACAAAAAAAAAAGGAATGTCTCCACATTGATAACTCAATCTGCTACTTTGCATCGTCAACACTAAGCTGCTGCCGTAGTCTCAAAGGGTCAACACTCAAGCACTGTGCTGGAGCAAACACATGCAGCATTCATTTGTAGAGAAGTTTAGGTTTAGACCAACCTCTTTTAAAGCCTAACTACTTCAGCTAAAATGTAGCTGCTACTCCAAGTCCTGATCTTTTTCTACTCTGTTAAGGCAGATCAAAAAACACTGACTTCAGATCTTAATAGGGACGAGAACAAACTGCAGAAAGACGTGCAAACAAACACCACACAAGTACCATTGTACACTTCATAGACACACATGTGAGCAAACATACATCTCACACACTATCATGGGAGCATACAGCAGTTGTTTTTTCAAACAATAGACTCTTTCTGTGTCTTATTTGCTGTGGCCACAGCTGAACAGGTAGCAGTGGCCCAGCTCTTTTGAATTGCGAAAATCAGCAGTGAGGCCCTTTTTAACCCGGAGCATTGATCTGTGTGTTTTCATGTCCACAGACCTGGCTGAGTTTGTATTTCTGGGCCTGTTTCTGGCGGAGATGTCCATGAAAATGTATGGCCTGGGACCCCAGAACTACTTCCACTCCTCGTTCAACTGTTTTGACTTTGGGGTGAGTCGTCCTGTTCAGAAGGGAGTTTAATCAATCAACATTTTGTCAACGTCATTTTTGTTCACGGTTTGAGCTTGTTTGGGGTAATTCAGATGATTCAGGACTGCAGAACTGGTGTTTCAGGGACAAATGTGTTGATGTAGTAATTAATGAATATTTGTGGAGGCCTTGTGCATTTATCAGACTGTGTTCACAGGTGATTATTGGCAGTATTTTTGAGGTGATCTGGGCTGCCATTAAACCCGGGGCCTCATTTGGCATAAGTGTCCTGCGGGCTCTGAGACTGCTCAGGATCTTCAAAGTCACCAAGTGAGTCTTCAGACATGTTTGTCTATGTGTTAGAAACACTGATTATGCAATAATATATCTGCATATATTTATATGTGTGTATTTGTGTAGATACTGGAACTCTTTGAGGAATCTGGTGGTATCTCTGCTCAACTCCATGAAGTCTATCATCAGCCTGTTGTTCCTCCTCTTCCTCTTCATCGTGGTCTTTGCTCTGCTGGGCATGCAGCTGTTTGGTGGACAGTGAGTAATTTGTTTCTGGAAGAAATCAACACAGCTACTGTATTGATAAAATCAGTGGCTCCCATGTTGGGCTATAGTGAGTGCCATGGCTTCTTTAAGGAGTTCTGGCAGCTCTAAATCAGGCATGTCAAACCTGTTTCATGCAATTTGCATCCAAAATTGCACATCTACCAAAATAAGGCTGTGAAAAAGAGGGAGATTTTATGGGGCATCAAGAGAACCGATTAAAAGTAGGGAGACTTCCACACTAAGTGTTGTCAGCTATGACATTGCACCCTTTCCTCTCAGTTATAACTCATTTGAACACACAGTTGTCATATACTGTACATGTAAGCCCCTTTAAAATATTCTTGTTTGCCTGAAAACACTGTACTGAACACCGACTGTTATTGTTCATCTATTTTTTGTTTACGTAGCTGGTAAGTATTTTTTTTCTTAGAATCCAGTGCCTGCTGAAAACATGCTGTTCATCACAGATGATCTGGTAATGTGAGGGGTTCACAGATCCAGTCTGAAGCTTCCTGACCTGCTCACAGACTCATCAGGGCCGCCCTGATAATATCAAACCTGTTTGTATTCACGATTCAAATTCTGGATGATTACATCAGCACTTTCTGAACCAGACCACAACAACCAATGAGAGAGGCCTCCCAGAGCAGCTGACCGTGCAGCCGAAAAACCATAAACATTCCCGCCCTTGAAGCTAACATTAGCTAGCATACTGCTGTTGACAGAAACTTATAATCTCACTTCCAGTTCTCGCTAAAGAATAGAAAAACCTGTGAACGCGTCTCCCCCTTGCATTCACACTCTTTGAACCTTCTGCTTTTGTTTATTTTTCGCACTGCATGGCATTAGCAACAGGTTGTTGCACCGCGCTCACCTCCATTTTGTTTACATCTGCTTCCCCATGAGATCATATGAGAGGGATAATGTATGAGTCCCGCTTCAGTCTGCAGAGCCATTAAGCAATAGCGCTGAAGCCCCCCGCCCCCGCCCCACTGCACAGAGCGGTCTTTGCCATTTATTTACAATGTATTAATATTAAACATGTTGCGTGTCCAAATTCCACCAAATCCCACACTGCACTTCCGCTGTTCATTAGCATCAACCTGCCAAGTGTGAAATAGATCAGATGAACAATTCTCAAGATATGAGAGTAATATCCAGACGAGCAGAGCTTCCTTACCTTATAGTCAGATTATAATGTCAAATTGTGCCTTCAGTAGTTCAGGTAAAGCTTACAAAACCTGGGCCATGCTAGTTGTGCCCACAGTCTCCATGGCAACATCATACTTCCTGGTTATAATAACTTAGTTATTTTTATTATATAATTTGATTTATGAAGTACTTTTAAAACAAAAGTTACAAAATGTTGTACATACATCAAACATAACAAAACAATGAAGAGTCAAAAGGAAAAGCAAGTTCAGAGCTAGGAGTCAAACTAAAATATAACAAAGATAAAAGCATCTAAATCAGGGGTTTAAAGCAGCTTTGTTACGCTTGGTTGGTAGAGTGTGGATCCAAAGCGGACAATGAGGCTGGAAAGAGGGAGATAAGGTAATTTATTGACTTCAAAATAATTTTGCAGGAGAAGGTGCAGAGTCACAGGCGCAGTAACCGTCTGGGAGTGTGGAGGTGGAGGTGGAGGTGGAGGTGGAGATGGGGTAGCTCATGGTGGTGCTGGTGGTAGTTTGGCGAGTTCAGACTCCTGTGAGCACAGGGTGGCAGCTGGCTGCAAAGGTGCTGAGATCTGGAGCTGGAAACACTGGAAGTCGACCTTCAGGTGAACTGTGATTGTAGAAAGAACATGAAAAAATGTTAGTTCTCCAAGATAGCAATATGAAAAACTAGAAGGCATACAAAACAATTATGGAGCCATGTACCACATCCAACTGATGAAACCATCTGGCAGCAGGTAACGTGTAGAGCAGGGCTTCATCAGCAGGCACTGATTCCCAACCTGCTGCAGGTGAGCGTGTGACAGCAGCTCCGGTTAGTGGTGAAGCTCCGCCCGGCCTTTCAATGCACCTCTGCAAGCACAACAGAAAAAGAAACACACCAAGCTCAAAATATCCACCACAGAATTTGACCGAACATGACAAGCTTTACACAAGTGTGTTTTAAGGACTGATTTGAAATGGCGCACAAGCAGCAAATGCATTGTATTAGTCACCTATAATTTTTGGCTGTGATTTTGGAACGGAGAACAGCATCAGGTGACAAAATCAATGAAATTCAGATTTTGTTTTACACTCCGAATGCTGTCAATTCTTTGACTTTTTTGAGGTTCAGAATGTCCCGTAAGCATGTTTATTGTGTCCCTGGAACACCAACACTATCAAATCATTGAAAGATATTTAGTGTGTTGAAAACCTCTGACAATTTGGTGAAAAAATGCATACAATTTTATATGTTTTTTTTATTATTATTTTTATTTAAGATATAGAAATGTAAAATACTACTGACCAATGACCAATTGACCAATTGAAGACATTTCTGTGAACTTAAACTTACTCTGAGAAGAATCTCTTAAAGGTCAAAACTGTTCAAAAACAACCAGGAGCTCTGAAAAGAAATAATGGTGAACAAATATTTTGCCATTTATACAAAAAACATGGATGTAGCAACATGATTCAGCTTTCAGTCACAGTCAGCATCTCTTTGCACTCACAGTGGGACATATTCATTACTGACTACTTAAAAACCTTTAAATCTAATTATAATTAAAGAATGAAATTGAAGAAAATAAAAGAATGTGAAGAATTAGAAGTAAATGAAAGCATATTTCACAGGCTCCTAAGACAAATGTTTTCCCTCTCTACTTTCTGTGGTTGTGTCTTAATGAGATCCAAACTAAAAAAAAGGGCACAAGACAAATTCAGCTGGCATTCCGACCTCTATTATCTGCATCCTTCACATTGATGAGGGATCTAATTGCATCCCAGTAGACAGACAGAGATACAAAATGTCAGCATTAGCACAACTCCATTTGAGAAGAATTTACATTTGGTTCCATAAGGTCTCACACACAAGGCAGACGGACAGCTCAAATGTAATATGCCTATATTGTGCTATAATAACGTGCAGCAACCTAATAGCTGGGGCAAAACACTGCTCCATCCTCCAGTAGGTGGAGGAGTAAATGTGACTTTGTTGTGTCTTTGAAGCTTGATCACATTCTGTTTGTTGTCTCCTCACAGGTTTAATTTCGAAGACGAAACGCCAACAACCAACTTTGACACGTTCCCTGCGGCAATTCTCACCGTCTTCCAGGTAAAGGTCAACTCCATAATGCTTCTCTTCTCTTTCTTTAATTGTACCGCTGAACCGGACTCAGCAACCAGCCTGTGTCTCCACTGCAGATCCTGACAGGGGAGGACTGGAACGCAGTCATGTACCATGGGATTGAATCACAGGGGGGCGTTCACGGGGGAATGTTCTCCTCCATTTATTTCATCATTCTCACTCTCTTTGGAAACTGTATCCTGGTCAATTGATCCAAATTGATCCAGATTTGTGGCTGTCAGGCAGCCATACAGCACTGTGAAAGAATTGATAATTGCTTAAAAAAAAGCTGCAATTGAACATTTTGATTCTATGTTCATCAATCATTTGATTGTTTCCTGAGACCACATATAACCAGACACTCTCCTCAACGTGTTCTTGGCCATCGCTGTTGATAACCTCGCAAATGCCCAGGAGCTCACTAAGGTACAGTATTTGTTTATGTTGGCTTTATAGCAGTGTACAGCAGGGGACTAGATCCATAAATACAATTCCTTTAACTTAGATTAAATCCCATAGGCACATGGCCTTTTACCCCCTTTTTTTCCTAGATAGTGAATGTTCACAGGTTACGAGAGTACCTTGGTTTACTGATGTCAGCATGACTGATGTAAGTCTAGCTCAATAACTCATCATAACAAATTGGCAGCTGTTATGAATAACTCAACAACAACTATGCGAGCAGCTTATGTAAGATCTATTCTTAACACATGTTGTCCAGGTGTAAAGTTAGTACATATGTTTAAAACTGGAAGAATCAACAATCAATACATTGAAATGGATCCCTAAAAGTGCTTGAATAAAAACATTGACCAGACCAAACAAATAATGTTTGTTTGCTGGAAAATGCTGGCTAAAACTCTGAGGGGTGGTAGAATCACCTGTGCTATAGCTCATGATAATTCAGCATAATGCACACTTACACAATCAACAGAGTCATGTCATACTCACCACTCTCCAACTGCTGCTCTCAGTTCCTCTTCTCCAGAACAAATGTGGTTTTTATCCACCTGCTTATTTCAGTTGCTTCACTTTCGCTTAAAGACGACCAGGAAAGGGAGGGAGCGTGCCCACTGAACTGCCGGAAGACTTTTAATGTAAATATCTGCTGATGTAGGTTTGGGTTTTATTGACCAACAGTGATCCAAATAATTACAAAAATTAATTTAAAAAAGTTTCTGTCAGTGAAGAGTGAGTAAGAGCAGCAGGGTGTTAAGTATGATAACCATCCTGTTCTAATGCAATTAATGCTGTGGAAGTGCACACTGTACTGAATCAATCAAAACAATAGGTAAACCAGTAAACCAGAGAGCAACGTAGCTAACGTTAGTCAGCTAATGAAGTCCGCGAACTTAAACTAACAGCCGGCACAGAAGTTCCACAGAACTCACCTTGTCACTCAGATCTGGGTCTGAAGGTGGTAATATAGATAAATAATAATAATCCTATAAAAGGACTTGTTCTATGCGCTGTATGTATGTATGTTTGTTCTTGCACCTACTGTCCAGGACGAAGAGGAGCAAGAGGAGGCCATCAATAAGAAGCTTGCACTGCAGAAGGCCAAGGAGGTAAAGGAGGTCAGCCCCATGTCGGCCGCTAACATTTCCATCACAGCGTAAGTCAGCCTATTCTAATGTTTGTTCTGGCTTCCTGATATCTGTTCCCACTCAGCAGACATGAACAGAAGATACAACCTTTGCTGTGCAGAGCAGTTCACTATTGTGTCCATACATAAAACTCTGCCCATGTGTAAAGAATTGTATTATTAAAGCCATAATAAGACAGAAGAAAGGTACAAACACATAATGGCCCAAATGTAAAGTCTCATCATAGCTGTTCAGTTTCCTCTTTCTTTCCGTCGAGCCTTGTTTCTCTGTCTTTATAAACACAAACAGAAACAATCTGGTCTAATATTCTTTCACTGTTCACTGTTATCATGCATGTTTGTAGTTCTCTAATGTGGTAAAGACAAACTCTTGTTGGAACAAAGCATAGGTTTGACTAACCTCCTCAGAGTCAATGTCCCAGTGATAGTTAATGTAAATCTCATCGCCCACACACATTCTGTTCTTTACTTCTTTTCTTCACAAGGCAGTTCCCTGTTTTCTGTCTCCCAGGCGACCGCTGCTGTAGATTTCTGCATGGTCCCTAAGAAACATCAGAACATCAACACACAAAATACTACAAAGAAAAGTGATAGATATTTCACACACTCTCAAAAAGACAGTATGTCAGTGATAAGCTATGGTGATTTTGACACGCAGCCACAGCAGGCCCTTGAAACCACACACATACAACATATGTAATATTGGGACAGATTTAAGGAAAAGCTCTTCAGTTCAGACACATTCAGCAGCTGTTGTGAAATTAAATGAAGTTGTTCGCAAGGCTGATTCTGGACTTACTGTAGATTTTCCAAGCAGTACAGTATGTGAATAATGTCTTGTCTAGTTAGTTAACTACGTAACTTCAACTTGAATTTGATATGTGTTGTTTTACAATTGTAAACTTTCCTTTACTATTTTGAATAACAGATACTATCTATACTTTTTGATATTCTGTAACAAACTGTGCACGTGAGCGTTAACTCACAATACTCATTTGTAAACATGGAATGCTGTTCTGGAGACATAAATAGTCTTAGTGAAGTTGAATAAGATATACTTCCTGAAAACTTGGTACGTGGTAACTACCATATGTGGCAAAGAGAGAAAAAATGATATAAACCTTAAGTCTTGGCACTTGCTCATGCACATA